>NC_040905.2:193536026-193846708 GCF_004126475.2 Phyllostomus discolor | reverse complement strand
GCCAGTTGACATTCCCCATTTCAGATGTGGTTAAGGGCAGAGTTCCCTCAGTGTATCCTAAGCTTTGGCCCTGTGGTGACTAAGAAGGATGATTCATCCGTAACCTTCCTGTTTTCACTATTAAAACAATTCTAACCCAAACCAGTTTCCATTGCCATGGAGGGCAAACCTTAGCCACGTTGAGTTTATTAATATTTATAGCAGAGGTTGGAGGGGACGGAGAACATAAAGGCAGTCCCTTGGGGAATGCCCAGCCTGACTTACATGCACTGCAGAGGTCAAGGACGGGGGTCCTGACCCCATCCATTTCATTGCATTCAACTATACAAAAGCATCCTGGGCCAGGTGCTTCAGTAGCTGCTGTGAGTGCAGAGAGGAATAAGACAAAATTACCTCCCTCAGTGTGTGTTGGTTAACCCAGTTAACTGTGTTAAAACCTAGGGAAATTGTTAAAAGAAACCTTAAGTGACTATAAGTGCCTTTGACATTATATGATGGATAAATGACAAGTCGTCCATAAAGGGACTTGTATCCCTTTTCACATTAAAAATGTATGTACATTACAACTTTGTAGTGATTCACACAAGAAAACTTTTGGGGTTTTTTTCTGCAATCAAGAATTATCATTATAATTGGTCAAGTGTATAATCAGCCCATTTTTTTTTAAGTAGACAAAAATGTTTGAATGTATCACTTCTCTGGAGGTGAATCAGAGTAAAGGGCATCTCCCACCCCTTGTTCCCAGTCCTCTTCCCTGCAACCAGGCCGGCACTGTCCCTGGTTTGCTGTACTCATTTGAGAAAGATTCTGTTCCTAAACAAACACATGTTTTACTCAAATGGAAACAAACTAATACATAGACTTCGCCCCAGGCATTTTTTTTTATTCCATATCAGTATTTAAGGAACAAAGCTTCTCTTTTATTTTTTGGCTGCATAAGATTCTATTGAATGCATATATCATAATTTATTTAATCTATTACTGATGAATAGCTAGCTGTTTCCTGTCCTTGGCTGTTACAGTGATAACCTTGAACCTAATGTTATTATACGTATTTATGCAGGGCATAGCCACAAGCTCGAGTCCTGAAACTGTCATTCGCACTAAACGTAGATAAAGCCCCATTGCATTATGTGTTTTGGTTTAGAGGGCTTGTTGGGCAGCATTACTGCCCATGCCATTTCTGAGGACATTTTGGCACAATCAGCAAACTGGGAGATTATTTGCAGATACCTTTTTTTGGGATGGTGATGACACGGATCCTACACGTGATTATAAAATGGAGTCATTCCTCTTTGAAAACATGCATCTCTCAAACACAGAGATAAGTTTTATCTCTGACTTCTTCCTGGTGTGTGAGGCACTTTAGGGTCATATTATGTTGTGGCTTCTCCTTCACAGTGTGATCGTGGGCAAATGGCTTATTTTTCTGAGAACTGTTATGTTCTCTGTAGGACCTGGATACAATGCCTGTCTCATAGGGCTTCCACGAGAAACAGTTGAGATCATGTATGTGATGTGTTGCACAGTATTTGGCAGATTTGCCCAATAAATAGACCTTAGTCCAGAAAAAAAAAAAAGCCATTACTCTGGAATGGGTGACACATCTGTCGTTGAAGGAAGGCCTGGTACTACAGGAGGTGGAGAATGCATATGGTGGCCCTGCCGCGGAGGGATCTCACACCTGAGCTAATGGCGAGGAGGTGGGGAATCCCAGGGGGCAGGGATCTTTCACTTCTCCTCCCTCCCATCTCCAACAATCTGCAGTTAAAATCCAGCTCTCAGGTAGGAAGGGTAAAGGCCTTCTTCAAGAGGCCTGACTGGCTCTCCAGCTTCCCGAGAATTTCATCCACAAATGCTTATTTCTTATCATCTTTTCAACACCATTCCACCTGTACATCAACCAATGTCTATATTGATGCTGAATTAAACCCTAACTGAGTTTCTGCTATTTCACATCTCACATCACTCTGTTGGATGTTGAGAAGAGATACCAAGCTGAATAAGACAAGCAGCCTTTGCGTGCCAAGTTCATACCCTATTATTGTACTAGTCCTGTGAGTCTGGTGTAGGTGATAAACTGAGGCTTTAAAAGGTTAAGTAGCTTGCCCAGGGTCATGTAGGGTAGTGAGTGACTGAGCCTGGATTCAAGCTCTGGAAGCTCCCTGGCCCTCAGTTTCCTAGTCTGTTATGTAAGGAGACTATAAATACATCATGGAGTAGCTGAAGATTAAATGGAATAGCACAAGTAAGGCACTGGCATGGTGCCTCACACCTAGTTACTGTCGTTATTTTTATTGCTTTCCCCAGAGTTAGTGCACGGCAGAGCTGGGACTGGGGCTCGGGGCTTTCTAAGGTCCCCTGATGTCACGTTCTTTTTGTACCTCCGTACTGTCTCCCTGCAAGGTGATACAGCATATTCTGGTGTAGCTTCTCTACATAAAAGTTGAAGATATAAATAGACTAGGGGATGAAGTGGCATTAGAGAGACGCTGGAAAAGTGATTAACCCAGGAGATGACTAGTCTGAAGTACGTGGCAATCCACCATTCTTCAGGATCCACTAAGCCCTCTCCTAGGATCAAGTCCAAGTCCAGTGAAAACTGTCATCCAGTGGCTGTAGGGCTTTAGCTCCCGATGGCCTGACTACAGATGACAGTAGCATGACTTTGTGCTCATTGCTTCTGCAACAGTCGCCACATCCAAAATTGCTCTGGGACTTGGCAGAGACTTAGGTTTTACATCCCAATTCCAACACTTGTGTGCTCTCTGATCTGGGTTAGTTACTTCTTTCAGTTTCAATTTCCCTTACTGCCAAGTGGAAATAATAATAATAATAATAATACACAGTCAGAGGGTTGTTGTAAGGTTATATGAAAATAAGAATTATATATAGGACTTAGTACTGGGTCTGACTAACAGAAGCCCGCTATGAGTGGTAGCTTTCCTTACAAGGAAGTTTTACGTATTGTTTTAAGAAGGTTGTTGATGAGTCTTGGATAACAGACCATTGTGATATGTATACTTTTATAAGTGCTTCTTTGGAAGAGGGAGCCACTTCTCCCCATCTGGCTCTTTGTGTGACATTACACAGAGAAACGTGCAAGAAGCCAGAGGGAAGCCCAGGAGAGATTTGTTGCCAGCCCAAATTGCACTCTAAACCAACCCCTGTGTGGGAGCCCGCCCTTACCCACAGATAAATCAGAAAGCAGTTACTCCCTTTGTAAAGGACTTGGAAAGAGTATATGAAATCTGCCTGAAAGTAGTTTGGAAAGGCTTAAATGTAAAATAAAGAATAAATTGTGTATTAGGATACTGGATGATTATATAAAATTCATTTTCCATTTTATCATGTTGTTTTCCAGGAAAAGATACAAAAGCAATTTAGTAAAAATAAAATAAAAGATATGAAATACTCTAAAAATTGCCTTTTTCAGCTTTCTAAGAGCACGTAATTGTTTACAGTATAACATGCGTGGACTCCATTTGCCTTATTGTTTCCTATCGGCTGTCAATTTTTAATATCCATCATTGTATTTTCATCTTAATCCTGTCACTCCTTATTCTATTTCTGTCCTCTCCTTTTGTAGTTTCAGTTACGTCTTCTTGAGGGCAATAACTGTTAATTCAATTATAGGAGAAAATAAATTTCAAACCAGAAAACAAAACCAAAACCAAAAAAAGAGAGAGAGAGAGAGAGAGAGAGAAAGAAGGAAGGAAACCACCCAACCCTCCCTCCCCCCCGAAAAATAAACCCAACCCACCACCACCACCAACCACAGTCATCAGCCCAGCAAACCCTACATCCAGACTTTCTCTTAGGCACCGAGTAGATGGGCCTTGGAGGGCTGACTGCTTTCTATTCGGTTTTTGTTGGCAGTGATGATAAAGCTCTCTTTTTGCTTATAGAGTCATATAAAGCAATCCTCATTTATTTATTCCCTTCTAATGCTTAGAGTTGAGTGTCCCCCTTTTTTTTTTTTTTTTTTACTAAAGTGGTTATCTCTTTCAACCAATGAAGAACTGATTTTTACTTCTAACCTCATACCTTGGGATCTAGTCGCATAGTCAGTCTTTTTTCCTATTTGTAAAATGAGGAACTATTTTGAGGGTCAAATTAGATAAGAGATATGAAAGTTCTTTTTTAGGGGCAATATGATGCTTACATGCGGGTGATTATTATCTTTGCTGAAATTCTATTGCAAAACTATGTTTTTCCAAAGGGGTGATAATTACTTTGAACAGTCCATGGAATTATTCAGGAATGGAATTATAAATGCCAACTTCTATTTAGATATATCTTAGTTCTTTCTTGGATGATAATTTATATCTGAGAAACATAAAAGAATTCTCACTTAACTACATTTAAAAGCATGAGTTCTATTGATCTCCTAAATAATTTGTAGCTTCCAAAATTGTTTTTTTAAAAAAATTTAAAACATTTTATTTATTTATTTTTAGACAGAGGGGAAAGGAGGGAGAAAGAGAGGGAGAGAAACATCAGTGTGTGGTTGCCTCTCACATACCTCACAATGGGGGACCTGGCCCACAACCCAGGCATGTGCCTCGACTGGGAATCGAAGCAGCAACCCTTTGGTTCACAGGCCAGTAATCAATCAATCCATTGAGCCACACCAGCTGGGGCTGTAGCCTCCAAAATTCTTATCCTTGAATCAGTTTAGGGCTATATCCTCTGTTCTTATAGGTTACAAATTTGATCTCCCAGAATTTAAATGCATGATATGTCAGATTACCATGTGTATTGTTTTTATGAATCTGTGTAAAGGAATATCAATTCCATTTGATTTAATTAATCCTAATTCAACCAACATCAATGTGCATTTCAGTGGGTGCCAGGTAACATAAAAGGGACTGGAGAATGAACAGTGGAGCATGGACTGTGGCGGATGATGTGCATTTATGCCAGCTAGCTAGCTGCTTGCTTGCAGTTCTTTTCTACTAGCATCATGAGAACACAATAATTTAACATTTGTGCTGTAAGACTTCATTGTTTATAAAGTGTTTTACTTAACTCTTATTTTCTCTTAGTAATAATTATATGAAATATATATTCACCGTTTCTTTATTATAGGTGAGAACCATGAAATTTATTTAGGAAGGTTGAAATTTGCTTAAGTGTGAATCCCCAGCTGGTTTATGGCAGAGCCAAGATTCACATCCAAGAGCCTGCATCTAAATTCTGATTTGTCTTCCTTTTGCATCCATCCTAGGAAAGATAATACATTCATCAAGAAAATTGTGGCCTCATTTTTGTGTTTTAAATTGGCACAAATAACATCTGTTTCTCCTTGCCAAGTTGACTACTACTCATCTGTCTGTTCTCATGACATACTAGACATACCAGAGCTTTGAACTTCTTGGAAGAAAGAAACCATCTAAATTGAGGTATTATTATTATTGCTGTTACTATTAGCCAAGACAAATGAAAAGTGGTGAATAGAGCATCTCTTGTCTTACTAGAACCCCTTAATTAAGGAAATTGGTTATTTTCATTCCCTGTAGCTAGGTAATGATTAATGAAACATGGTACAATACACTCAGTATAAAATGTATCTCATCGAGACCATTCAACATGTGCACTTCTCTAAAGAGAAAAGAATGAAGGTCAGATTGGACATCTGATTACCACATTGAAACATTATGCTAGATGTTGAAAATTCTAGAGAGCTATTTTTTCCAGTCTAGAGACCATAAAACCACCTAGTAAAACTAATTTTAAATAAATTTCTTTTATAGGTGGAAAGGGGAAAAAAAGAGAAATTCATTTTGGTCTCCTAGAGCAAAGAGAAGATACTGCAAGGCAGATAAATAGCTAGTTAATGCTTTACCACACAACACTTACAACCACACAAAAAAGTCAATGTATAGGTTTCAGTATAATATAAGCAAAGTAGAATCACAATAAAAGCAGTTAAATGACTTTCTTTGTCTTAGCTACCAATGTTTTGCCAGCTACGGTGGGTGCTATGGGTGTGTATAATCAATTAACTACCTTCATCCTTTAGAGAGACTGGATGACTATTTAATAGCTGTGTTCTTAGACATTTTTCCTAACTCTTGGGGGATCAGTCTTATCATCTGTAACATGGAGGAAACGATACTTATCCTGTGGGTTCCTCTATGAAGCATGACTTTGAATACAGGGCCCAGCTTGAGTAAGTGAATCATAGATTGCAGTGAAGATGCCGATGCTGACAATGGTACTGTGGCACCATGCTCTCACCACCTTTTCAAATAGGCCACGAAAGCATTTCTTGGCCTTTGGATTCCATGGCAGGGGTCATGTCTCAGCCATAGCTCTGGCTCTCTTCTTAGGATTTGGCTATGGTCCATAGTCCTATATGCAGTCCCTTCATTCAGTCCCGCGTGAGTATGGGAACATGAGCCTATGGAAATGTCTCGTGGGTTTAGATCATAACTCCACAATATGAAAGGGAAGTACTCAGGGCGTTTGTGTGATGTCCGTAGGAGCAAATAATAGCTGGAAATCAGCTCTCCAAGGATGATCCTTAAGATACATTGATAATCTGATTCATTTAAGAAAAAGTAGATTTAAAAAAATTTTTAAGATATCATGTTGGTGATCAGAAACTCTCTTGTCTGGAATTGACTAATCTACTTTTCACATTTGGGTTTAATACAGGCAAAGGTGGGAAAGAATATCACATTGACAGAATCCTAGGTCTTTTCTTTCTAGAATATATTCTATGCTCACTGGCTTGAACCAATTCCCCTTCTTGTTTCTGTGATTTTGGACTGCATGGAATGTTTGATATCTGAGTTCAGTGTTGGAGTTAGGGGTGGTCGCTAAGTTCCTGTGTGGGGGTGTACAGTCTGTGGAGCACTAGGGCAGCGTTTCTCTCGTGTTCAAAGGAAGATTTGGTTTCTGAGATGCTTCCTGACAAAAGGGTCTTAATGGTCAAATAAACTTTCCTGAAATGATGCAACGGAATCAGTGTTGGATTAAAAATTGCTTTTACCCATTTATAAATTAATGTGAAATATATCTAAGAGTTTAATATTACTTAAAATCTTGTTCCAGTTGAGTATAATTTTAAATACTACCAATTAATGCTGAAGTTACTTAGTGAGTAATGAAGAAATGAACTGCTTAGAGTTGTACAAAGATGCTTAAATTTAAAGTGACAAATAATTTACACGTTATCATTTGATGGAAGATGCTAAAAAATGAATTAATTACATGTTTTCTTAAAGAGAGGATGGAAGCCCTGGCTGGCATAGCTCAGTGGATTGAGCGTGGGCTGTGAACCAAAATGTTGCAGGTTCGATTCCCAGTCAGGGTACATGCCTGGGTTGCAGGCCATGACCCCTAGCAACCGCACATTGATGTTTCTCTCTCTCTCTCTCTTTCTCCCTCCCTTCCCTCTCTAAAAATAAATAAATAAAATCTTAAAAAAAAAGAGAGAGGATGGAAAGAGCGGTTGGTTTCCCTTCATGCCTCGGGGTTCTCACTGTGAATATTGTGTGATGTCACAGAACCGGGAGACCCTCAGCACTGTGTGCATGCGTGGGCCTCTCTGCCCCAGACACTTTCATTCTCGGAGTTCTTGCACGTGTTGTTTATCGACAGGCTTCATCATCTTCTTCTCTGAAGTTATCACCTGTCACTTCTTATGTTTCTCTCCATTCTGGTCTCCTTCAATTTTCTTTTGATGTGATGTGGAAGAGGCTGGGGCAGTTTTTAGAACTGTTTATAAAATATGATTAATGCATTCTGAGAGATATAACTTCAATAAAGTGCTATTACTTTACATTTATGGTAGTTACGGCATGTTTATTTTTACTGGTCTTCTATTTCTGCTCATTCCCTGGACCTGAATAATTGTTGTTTTGAATGTGCAGCATTTTTACTTCCTAATATATTTGATTAATGGATCAAAAATTATTTTGTTTATTTAACAAATTAACATATTTTACTGTAAAATATCACTGATTTCATTCTCAATTAACTCAATTCTCAAAAGATTGCTTGGCATATTCAACCACACTATCACCAAGGTACTTCCATTCACCTAGTAACAACACATACAAAATCAATCAGAATGGAAGGCTTATTAAATTCTGTGATTGTACATAAGAATGAATGAATGCTATTACATAGAGCCATCTCCATGACACCAAATGGAAGATTTGCAAATGACCCCAAAGTGACAAAACATCTGTCACTTCCATTGGAAGCCACTGTACAGGGGTGTTTCCACTATTAATCAAAATGAGCTGCCTGATCACACTGTACCTGACTTCAGCAATTGTTCCCATCTCTACAGAGAGAAGTCACGTGCAAATCTGTGAAAGTGCATTCTGTCTGAAAACCACCTTTTTTCAGCTGCTCCCATTAATGTTAATAAGTAAAATAGAACAAAGTAAGCTCTTTATACCCAAGGCTGTATGTATTAAAGTATAGCAGAAAAATCTGGTCCACTAGGCTGAATACTAGGCTCTATTAAACAAACAAACAAAAAATTTAACTTCCGTGGCTGAATCTCTTTTTTAAACAAAGTGTTTATTAGGCCATTGCTAGCAGAAGAAGAAGACTGGGCTTGGGACATAGACTCTAAACCACTGGCAGCCTGGCTAGATGGGAAAGACAGACACGTTCATCATGCTGGAGTTTTGCAAGAGTTTTTGTACATCGAGTAGAGGGGAGAAGGATACAAGCCACTGTAGAAGGATTTATATTAGCTATAGACAGAGGGGATGGGAGAAGCTGAAATGGGGCTGGTTCTGGGACAGGCCCAGCAGAGTCCACAAGGAAGAAGTGTCCCCTCCTGTGGATTAGCTGTGGACAGCAGACTGGAAGATTCATGTGTAAATAAGAAGCAGAGATTCTTGGGGTTCTATGCCACCTGGCTAGTCTCCCTTTTAGTAAACCTCAGAAATAGCACCTGGCAATTAATCTTAAAGTCCAACAGATACACAAGAATGTGAGCAGTCTTTTGTCAAGAGCTGGTCCACAGCTGTTATTAACAGGCTAACTGTCCTGTCTCTTTCTCTCATTCTCTGGCCACTGTAATTTTAATTTAGAACATCCTGGAATTTATTTTCTTGTCAGCAGCTAGAAATAAACGTTAAAGATTCACAGAAAGTTTAGATCTGAATCCCTCAAAACAATGTGAGACAGAGGCCAGAACTGTGGACTTGATGTCTGGAGGCCCAGAGTAGTTAGTCCGAATCCAGCAAAGCCCGACTCTGCCACTAAGTAGTGCGTGTGCATGTGAGCAAGTTCCTTGTTCTCCCTGAGCTTCATTTCCCTTCTCTGTGAAGTGAGGAGTTTGAACGAGATGCTGTAGAGTGTATTCTAGCTCTGAACCTGATTGTGCCACCTCAGCACCACGGGGTGTAATGAAGTCCTGCTTCGCTAAGGGCACTGCACGCAGGCCCACCATGGCCAATGCAGTCATGAAGCAGGGAAGGAGCCTGGGGTGGTCTCCCTTCACCCTCTCCTAGGTTCTCAAGGCTACTTCTGCTTTCCCAGGGCTGCCCTCAGCTATTGGTATTTTTAAAGAAAGGAATGAACTATGAGAAGCTTTTTGAGTTCTCGTCTTTTTTTCCTCATAAATAATGTGTTGTTTTATGCACACCTTGACCTATTATTGCTGGCTCTCGGCCTCTTAGGGTGCCAGAGCTGACTCTTCTGACTGGTGACCTGTGCCCTAAAAGTTATACCTGATAGTGCCTCTCCCTGGTCCTTATTAACAACACTGTCGGACAAGCATATCACAATCTGAAAGAGATGAAAAGCTACAAATAGTTTTAGTTGGAATGGCGACTAGCTATAAAATATGTATGTTATATATAATATGCATATTTTATGCACATATTATAATTATATAATTATGTTATAATACTACATACAAATATATTCTATTTTATATTGTTATATGCATTATATTTATATATACAACTATTTGTGTTATAAATAAATCTATGTGTTATGTATAATATAATTATTTTATTGTATAACAATACAGTATATGTAATGTAGAATAAATATATAATAAAATAATACAATATAATAATATATATCATGTAATATATAATATATAAATTGTATATGTATATGTATGTGTATACATATAACCAATCTCTCTCTATAAATAATCAATTAAAAAATATTCTAAAAGAAACATTTGATTCTCAATAGCAGGAAAAAGCATAAACTAGTTAACTTGTAAAGAAAATTATAGAAAATTAAAGAAAATTATAGAAAATGAAGAAACCTGGAGAACACGACTGATTGACAAAGCAAGATTTGAATAAATGAAGGGACACACTTATTTCTGTTAAAAAAATTCAACTTCAGAAAATATTGAGTCTTCCTAATAAATTACTCTATAATACCTGTGAATTACCAATTAAAATCACAGAAAGATTTGGGGGAAAGGAGTAAAATTATTTCAAAATTAATTTGGATGAATAAAGGTATAATAACTAGACAATTCCAGAAAAGGTGTAGTGAGGAAGAACATACCAGTTATGAAAATATTTTTGGGAGTGACAAAAATTAAAATGATGTGTTATTGCTGATGGAGAAACCAGTCAATAGGTTAGGGGATCAATATAGAAACAGTCTTAGGTATGTGGAAAATTTTGTATATGATAAAGTAGCTTTTACATTAGTTGGGGGGAATTTTAGATTAATGATATAGGGAGAGAGCAGTACAGTAGTATGCCCCTATTTTGTTTCTTATCCTAAAGTAAGTTTGAAATGGCTCAAATATTTAATTGGTAAATACAGAACAATAACAATACCTGAATAAGCAAAAAATATCTTTTTTTTAAGATTTTATTTATTTATTTTTAGAGGGGGAAGGGAGGGAGATAGAGACAGAGAGACAGAGAGAGAGAGAGAGAGACAGAGAGAGAGAGAAACATCAATGTGTGGTTGCTGGGGGTTATGGCCTGCAACCCAGGCATGTACCCTGGCTGGGAATTGAACCTGGGACACTTTGGTTCCCAGCCCGTGCTCAATCCACTGAGCTACGCCAGCCAGGGCGCAAAAAATATCTTTAAAAAATACTTTGGCCCTGAGAATGACTTGAGTATATCACGAGAACCGAAAACCATAAATGAAAAATGTGATCGATTTGATGATGTTTAAAGAAGAGCCTCTGAAAACATTTATCTTTCAGAAATACACACTGGTGTATATGTAGGTGAAATGGCAGGATGTCTGGGGTTTGCTACAAAAGAATGCAGGGTCCTGAATATATAATTTATTTATCTTTGTATTTCTAACTCAGTAGGTGCTCAGTGAATTTTATTGGGTTTACACTGAATTTTATCTACCATCTTTCCTTGACATGCATTCGGGCAGGTGCCTTCATGTTGGCATGATGTGTGGTCTGCCCCTGTTTACTTAGCATTTTTAGAGAAGCACACAGTGTTAAAATTGAAGGAATCTTTTCCTTCATTAGACCAAAATTCTTATTTAATGGACAAGAAAAATGTAGCTCAGAAAGGTAAAATGACTTAATCAGGATCATACAACTAATGGTTTTCTGAATATGAGCTTCAGGAGGGCAAGTGTTTAAATCTGTTGTAATTCTATACCTGTAGTACCTAGGATCTGGCACATAGTAGATATTCAGTAAATATTCAATGCATGTATGTCCTCACTACTCTGAATCAGATGGGTTGTCTTTTTTTCCTCTACAATCCTTTTTCTTATTTGAAATAGGTTCTCAAAGTGGGTTGTTGTATACATTTTTATTCTTTCCTCATTGAACATAAAGATTACCTTTTGAGGGGTTTATGATCAGCTAACATACTGTTTTCATTGTTATTGGCCATGAAGTGAGGGCACTGAAAATAATTGCAAGGAAGCCTTATTTCCTTCATCATTGATAATTCACCATCACAGCTCAGGATGACTCAGACACGATGCATTATGGGCCAAGCTCAGTAACCCTGGAAGCGGAGAACGGAAAGGAGCCAGGGTTAGGCAAAGACACATTCTCCGGGGCTAAAGGTAAATCCAGGGGCATGACGAGCTTTGGAGAGGTCGGTGAGCAGTCCTTGAAGAACTCCTCTGGGGGCAAGCCTCCCAGGGATATTTCTTGAGGCAGTTGGTCCTGGAGCATCTCTTCTGAGTCCCCTAGGCTCTGGGAATCCAGGCAGTGACCACCATTTAGGAATGAAGCTGGGGAGCAACAAAACAGCCCCTCATGTTTCGGGGAACTGGACCGGGATACAATCCTGTGAAAATAACTTGAGCAACATACTGTAGCACCCCAGTGTCTCACTACAATGAGTGAGACTTAGTGTTGGGCAACTCTCGCTCCACCAGGCCAAATGATATGATCATAGATAGATGACAGGAAGCGAAAGCACCATCCTTAGCATGGAGCTGATCTAGATTGATGGATACTGAGAGTCACAATATGAAGCTACATGGGTGCCCTGAAATGAGGGGATTGGAATTTAGTTATAATTTCATTAGAAACCCAAACTTATCAAGATGGAAGCATAGCCTAACTCCAAGTCCCATCAGACTGTCCTAAAGTGGGAGGTGTGATAGGGAAGATTTAGCTGATATATTGACCTACTTAGTGGCACTAACTTAGGCACTGGGGCAGGAATAAGCTATTCAGGAAGAGAGCATTTTGGGGAGGTAGGAGGGCAGTCAATGGCAGAAGCTGACATCATCTATTTTCCATCACTTATTGAGGTTGGTTCACGCTACTCATCTCTCGCTCTGTTTACTTTCAGTATATCTAGTTCTTGTTTACTTCTCATCAACCAAGCCTCACATACTCCTTTCGACAAGGAATATATTCATTGGGAGACAGTCAAAGAAAAATATTGTGACACATTTTTAAATATATAGGACAGATAATTTTCATGTAATCCAAACATAGTCCCACAGTCTTATCCCTTCATCTCAGGTTTTTGCATCTATTCTAAGTATGCTTAACATTTCTTCTTAAGTTTATCTTCCTGAGCAATATTCTAATCTATTTATCACGGACAGTAACAGGAGGTTGTTGAAAAGGAGTGTATGTGTGTGTATCTGTATAAACCGGAAATATTGCTTCATCTTAGAACATTCTTAAAACCAGGTTTTGAGTTTGTTTTTAGGACTCCTTCTTTCTGCCGTGGGATCCCCTGGGTCCTTTTGACTTCCCCCCAGCCCCGCTGTGGAGTCAGCTGGCACCTGGACCAAGGCCCCCCAAATGCAGTTTAGTATGATTTAACAGGATGCTGGGTAGTGACTTTTAGTGAATGCTGCTAACCCTGTGGGCACCGAAACTGGGGACTGTCGGCAAAGCAGATAAGTCAATTTTAAGGATTCTCCGGGGGTGCTGTGAAGAGCTCCTCTCACTGTCGATGGCACATCCTGTTCACAGCTTCAGCCTCTGGAAATGCTTTGATTCAGCAGCAAGTTGGAGCTTTTAAACACTCCAATGGGCCTTTGTTGGCAACTGCTCCGCCTGCATACACAGAGGGTTCATTCTTCCATGGAGGGCCAGACGGCCTGCTGATGGGCCAAGCCAGTTTACACTGATGCTGCCCGTGGGAGGGAGAAGAAAGCAAGCTTGGATCAGCCTGGCCCAGAAAGGCGCCGTTGATCCCTTTCCAGCTCCGTGTCCTCTTCTCCAAGTGCGTGCCTCCTTCAGTGTGCCCCTTGGTGAATGACCTTTGCGCTGCAGTTCTTACAGACTAAAACACCTCTGACACTCCTCTAAAATAAATTCCCGAATATACAACACAGGCTGTTACAAGGTGCCTTCCCCGGTGTCCCTTGGGGAAAATGCTTTGTGGAGAAAGCAATATCATCATACGCCCCCTCCACACGCCCACATTTCCCTTTGATCTTAGTGTTTACCTGTGGCTTATTGGTATCAAGGCAAACTGGGTATTGAGCATTTGACTTTGAAATAGGTCTGGTTCTCCAATAGGCGTTCTTTGAAGTCAGGTCCATTATGCATTGTTTATTGCCCTTTCAAACATACCCACATGTATTTGTAAGACCAACGCTCTTTTCTACTCATTCAAAAGGAGCGCTGGAGTTTGTTGCCATATTGGCCATCCTTTGATATTTTTAAAATGAGAAAAATAATATCTCTGGAGTCCATTTTGTCCACTTACAAATTATTTTAACAATATATGTTAAGGGCAATTTTACATTCTCTCTATCCCATTACTATCTTCCAAAACACAATTATATGTCAATTGAATGACTCAGAACTTCTTCTGCCCAAGTAATAAATCATAAGTGTAATGGGTAAAAAGAATTTGTCATTGTTCAGTGTGTATACAGAGTTATGTGGCATATAACCTCAAATTTCTTTCAGATCACATATAAATACATAATAAAATAATAATACTCATTAGTCAACACCAAATATAAGTTCCAGATGTCTGAACATCAAAGTATTTATAGGCCTATAGGAACCGCCTTGAGACAGGAACTGTTCTTCAGAAATGGCACTGGAAGAAAGCAGGCTACAAAAACCTCCCAAATTCTCTGAAACAAAAGCTATTCTTGTTTATACATAAATTATGAATGACTTTTTAAGGGCTGACTCATTGGCCAGTGCATGTGCCTACAAATCCAGTTTCACAAGAGAATGGGAGCTGACTGGACTAACAGGAATTCTACAACAAATCATTTTTTCCCAGCTTGCCTCTAGAAGCAAGTCCGTTTGGGGTTTCAGCCACCGCTCTTGCCAAGGCACAGCGGGGTGTGTTGCCTGGACTGGGAGCCCTGCCATAGCCCTGATGCCACTCAGACCGCCTAGCGGGAGCTGCCCGCGTCAGGAAGCTTTTGGATCCCCGGCGTTCTCCAGCTAGTCTTTGAAAGAAGGGACTTGGCGGCCTCCTCAAGTAGTGGCAGCAGGTGGACCCCCTTCCCTGCAGACACTCACCCCAAACCACGGCACTGCCCAGGTCTTTCCTCTGGATGTTGGCCTTGGGTCCAGAGATACTACTCTGGTGGACAAGAGCATCACCGTCTAATTCTAATTATGCTGTTTATTCACCGCCTGACCATAAGCAAATGAATTGACTTCCTTCTGGTTTTCTCGTTTGTAAAGTGAGATGTCACACAGGATGATTATCCTGTGTCCTGTCCAGCTTCAATGAGCTATGGTTTGGTTTTCTTCTACACAAGTAGAAATAAATGAACGTGTTACTTAGTTCATCAGTGTGATGTATTAGACCCTGGTGACCAAAATTGCTAATAAGTGGCTTAAGTAATCATGACAATATAAGATTTCACTACTAACACACACATTCCAATGCTTGAAAATTTCTCTCTTGCAAGGAGAAGGGGGGGCAGGATATGATTATTTCTTGAGAGCTTAAGTCTGAAAAGGTAAAGCTCAGACAACTTGTTGGCAACATGAAAAAAATCCTTTTATCTTTTTCTTCCTCATACCTTCCTCTTATAGGATTTTTCTTTTTCTTGTGGATAGAAAGGAGGGGAAAAAAAGAAATTCACTTTTTAAATTCAGCGATTCAAACTCTCCAATGACTGATAGTGTATGAATGTCAAGAATTTTGGACATGACTTTTCCATCCTAATTTTTCTACCCAAAATGCTTTTTGTTGATTTCTCTAATCCTAGAAAAATGTCCCTAAGAAGGAAGTGTTTGGTTTTTGCAGGGTTGAACAGGGAGAGAAGTATTTGGGTCCATGATCCATTGAACCTCTTTGGGAAGCTGTGTAAGTGGATGCAACCACACTTCGCTTCCTTCTTTTCTTAGAAGGAATTTGTTTTTATTGGCACACTTTTCTAAGAATCCTGAATTTCCTCTGATAAAATGTGATCACTACAAGGTGGTAATGGTGTTTAATTATCAGTTCTAATTAATAAATAAGTGACTGCAAACTCTATAGTCAACGTGGAATAAAGTCAACATGGAAGAGAGATTACTTAAACCTTGAAGCTCTAATGTTGCACAATTAACAATAAATCCATTATTACTTGATGTATTTTCTCAAACAAAAACACATGTGACTGGGAATTTAAAAACTGAACAGGCATTGGCAAATGTTTTCCAAATATAATACACCATCCTGACAGCTAATGCATCAGCAATGTTTACTTCAGCAAATGTTTCCAATTTGGAGGAGAAAAAAAAAGAATGTCTAATAATAATCTTTTACATTTGAACACGTGTATGGTGCTTTACAGTTTACAAAGCACTTTCAGTGTATACATCCACTCAACGATCCTTAAAACCACCCTGGGAGGTAGGTGGGACACAGATTATCTTCCAACAACTTGTAATTCCCTGCTCTTGTTACGCTGTTTCTTGTCTTTGTGATTTCACACGCGCCCTTCCTGAGTCCTGAAATGTTGTCTGCTCCTTTCTCTGTCTCATTTTTCATCCAGTTAAACCCCAATCAGCTTTAAAAATCAACACAACTGCCACCTCTTCTCAAATCCTCTGGAAGCCTCCAGCCTGATGTAGATGTCTTCCTTCTGCGTGTTTTCTGTACCTGGTGCAGTGCAGCACTGATCACATTCTGCTGTCACGATCTGTTTGCTTTCTGTCTCTGCCTAGACTGTGCGCCCACTTGATTGCACGGATCTTGTCTTATTTACCTGACACTGTCCCTGTGACCCAGTAAGGACTCAATACATGTTGAAAGAATGAATGCACTCCATTTACACGATGAGGAAACTGATGCTCATGAGTCAAGTGCCTTGTTCAAGGTCACAAAGCTAGTGAGAGGCAGAGGTTGAACTTTAACCTGTGCAGCTGTTTCCCCGGCTGCAGTAGTCTTTCCTCAGGACCATGCTGTGTTTGCTTGGCTCAGTTCTACTGAAATGCATTAAGCGGTCATGGGTATAACATGACAGCATCTTGAGGGTATTTCTGCAGCATATGTAAGACATGATTGGGAAGAAACATGCTTACTTTTATTCTGTGATATTTATTCATTTCGTATTTTTAACTCACTATTTGCTTCCAACAGTGATTTGAGACATCTTAAGATAAACTTATGTGAGACAAGGATAAAAGACAAGGGGCCAGGTAAAAGAGAAAGAAAGGATGGAAAGTGTTTTATTAGAACTATGAAGCTAAGAAAAGTGACCATAATTTAACTTAAACTTGGCTTTGAGCTGCCTGGAAGCCAGGTAGAAAAGGGAAACATAATATGTTACATTGCTCTTATTATTACGTTAAGAGAGTTATAAACTCTCAGACAAAATGTACAAGCTTCCATCATAAGATAAATGAGTGCTAGGGGTGTAATGTGCAGCGTGATGGTTGTAGTCACCACTGCTGTGTGATGCATATGAAAGTCGTTTAGAGAGCAAACCCTAAAAGTTCTCGTTATAAGGATTTTTTTTCTTTTTTCCATTTCTTTTTATTGTACCTGTATGAGACGATAGATGTTAACTAACCTTACTGTGGTAATCATTCTATAGTTTATGTAAGTTAAACCTTTATGCTACACAGCTGAAACTCATAGTGACACTCGTTAATTATATCTCAATAAAACTGGGGGCAAAAAGAGAGAGAAAGAACATCATAGAAGACTTTTTTTTTCTCCCTAGCATTAAGCTCTAAGAGGAGTTTACTACACACATATTTATATGAGTCAATGAAAAACATAATGGAAAATGTTTTTGCCTGCAGCTCACAGAAGAGCAATTCCTTCCTCAAAATGTATTGAATGTCTCCTGTGTGTTAGACACTGTATTGGGATAAAGATTCAAAGATTACTAAAAAATGGCCCTGTGTTCGAAAGATTTCAGAGTCAGTCAGCAGAGAAAAGTAGCACAATCACTAGACCTATAGCTACAGAAACCTTTTTCACAGTTATTTCTTACAGCAACATTTTTTTTTTTTAAAGACAAGGCTCATTTATTTTTTTTAAAGACTTTATTTATTTATTTTTAGAGAGGGAAGGGAGGGGGAGAAAGAGAGAGAGAGAGAGAGAGAAACATCAATGTGCGGTTGCTGGGGGTTATGGCCTGCAACCCAGGTATGTACCCTGGCTAGGAATCGAACCTGGGACACTTTGGTTCCCAGCCCATGCTCAATCCACTGAGCTACACCAGCCAGGGCTACAGCAACATTAATAATAACTCAGAGCATTATATTAAATTAGGGTTCCCTTGAAGACACCTTTATGAGAGGAAGCCTGATAAGTACAGAATATATACATAATTTGTATTTTGGGGTTACTACTTTCTAATCAGATCCTCTGTTTAAAAATCGCAGATTTTGAAAAGAATATAATTATTTAAGCATTTATCAATGTTTGATGATTGAAAGGATTAATGCCGTATTTGCTTTTCTTGATATTTTTTCAGAATTCTTTCATTTAAAGTCTCTGTGCATTGTATGATTGCTGCTCAATATACAAAATGTATGTGTTTTAAAAACTTACAAACATGATCCAGACATGGAGCCATCTTCTGCAGCTCTAGCCCACTAGGAAGTAACCCGAATAACAAGTTGTCTGGGCTCAGAAAACATGCTTAGAGTGAAAAGTCCATGTTTTGTTCCTGTAATTGGTAGTGCACTCAGAAAGTCCCGAGGCTGGCCCAAAACCAGCTGACGACCTCCCCCCAGCTCTGGGCACATAATGGGGAGCCTATTTTTCTTTTATTACTGGTAACTGGAAAAGCCTAGCAACTATTTTCCGTTGACATTCCCTCCAGGATGGAGAGCTTGTTTTTCCTATATTTTCGTATATTTTTAGGCGGTCATCTTGGGCAGTCTGGCTTTGTATCAAAAGCAGTTTTAATTGAAGAGGTTCTCCCTTGGGCTATTGGATAGAAAAATACATTCTCTGTATCTCCGTGTCTATTTTGGGGGGGCACAGCTGAGCTCCAGTTCCCCATCTTTTTGCAAAGCAGCTGCTCTTCCATCTTATCCCTGCTGTGTGCCTGGAAAAAGAAAAAGGGAAGGAGGGAAGGAACAGAATCTGTGATTAATCTTCTAAACGGCTGGCTTCAGAAGCGGCAGAAGTGACAACCTTGGGCCACCTACTCTGTTTTCTCAAACTTCTCAGAGATGCAGGGGTGTTGATTGTTGAGCAAAAGATGGCAATCTCTACCTTCAGAGTTGCTATTGGATGGTGTTTATGGCGGTTCTTACTTACTGTATTTTGTCATATATAATGCACAGTTTTTTGCCTAAATTTTTGAGGGAAAAATAAGGATGCACATTATACATGGGCTTAATTATTACATACCATGCATATAACAGTGGGTATAATAATCCCATGTATAATGTGCACAAAAACATGGACATGCATTATACATGGGAACCTATTATACATGGCAAAATACAGTACATTCGACTCCACCTCCACTTTGAGTTTTTCATTTGTGTGGTTCTCATTTTCTTAGTGTCAGAAAGGACATGCTTGCACATAGCTTTGGGTTCATGAAACATTTAAGTTCATGGCACATGCATGGCTTTTGCTCCCTTTGTTTTCTGCTTGCTTTGATGAAGCATAGTATACTTTGTTATCTCAGAGAATCATGCCTGATACTTTATCATTTGAAAAAAATGGTTTGGCAATCTGGACAGTACTGGGCAAGAATCCTGGCCTCTCACTGTATCTAATATGGGGAAGATGGGATGTGAACTAGCAGAGATCCACAGGCTGTAGGTCACTGGTATTATGATCGACATTTTAGTACCTTATCTCATTTAGTTCTCACAACCAGTGTGCAAGGAAGGAATGCTTATCCTGTTTTCTAGTGACATGTTTCAGAGGTTGGCTAACATGTTAAGGTCACACAGCTGGTGGCGGTGGAACTAGGCATGGCAGTTGATGTGACTCCAAAGCCTAACGTTCCATTCTACTGACTAGGCAGCCCCGTGGAAGCCCGGCATGCCCAGCGCACCATGATGCATCTTTAGGAGAGTAAGGACCTATGACATGTTCCTTCAACAATTTCCCTTAAAGGATTCTTTCCACAGGCTCGAATTATCAGTAGAGCAGGGTTTTAGGCTATCACCCAGCATCCATCTTCTGAGGAAAACACTGATTCACCCAATTATATTATTCAGAGGAGACTAAGAATATGAGGCATCAACAGACGGTGAAATTCCTTTTTGGTGAAACCAGAGATGTCAGAGAAAAAGCAATTACAGACATTTCATAATACTTCATACACAGTGTACTTATCTGATTCTCAAGTTCTCTTGTCCTAGTTAAGAGGACGGGATAAGGGGTGTGACGCACACATAGTTTCGCTTGAAAAAGGGACACTTGCTAAAGTCAAACCTTTGAGGTATTTGCTGATGTGGTTTATTGGGCGTGGCTTCTGTTCCGTTGAGGCCATTGTGGTTCAGGTTGGGGTCTAGAGGCCTAGATCTAGGCTTCTGAGAGTTTCAGTGTTGCACTACATAGAAAGTCATTTTACTAAAAGTCGTTGTCATGGATGCTGCTTAGATTTCTGTGATAACTTGCTTTCCTTGAAAATAAAACAAATTTCTGAAACTCTAGTCATGAGTAAAAATTCTTTGGCTGCTCCCAGGATTTTCTGCATTATTAGTCAGCATGCATATATTTGGGGGTTATGCTCAGAATATTCGACATCTGCTTTGGGATGGCCTCGGACCATCTGAATGGGATGAGGCTGCAGAATTGGGTCTGGGTTGGGAGGAGCCCTTCCTGTCAGGCTCAAAGCCTCCAGGGGCTGTGTTGTGGGGAGCTCTGGGAAGGCCCAAGGGAGGAACCAAGGTATCTGGAACAGCAGGGAGAATTTCAAGAGCTATCTATGAATTGATGGTGTTCATACAACATTTTAACGATAGTTACTGCCACACCAGTGTGTATGAACTGAATATCAGGTTTGCATACATGACCACCAATCTAAGGTACTAGTTAAAGTCCCACGTATGCTAAGTGCTATAGGACTAAACAAGGAGATTCCTAAAGCCTACATGCAACTCCTAGGAATCCTGGCATCTAACCTGGGAAGATGATATAATTGAATATTTGAGAAAACAGTCTCTGGAGTCAGGCTGCTTGTTTCCTATTTTTGCCAGAACAGGTTCTCCCAAACTTAGAGGCTTAAAACAACGCACATTTGATTCTCTTGCAGTTCTGGAGGTGAGGTATCTAACATCAAGGTGTTGTTAGGGCTGCATTTTTTTCTGAAGGCATCAGGGGAGAATGCATTCTGTCTTTTCAGCTTCTAGAGGCCGCCTGCATTCCTTGGTTCAAGGCTGCCTCCTTATATCACTTCAAGTCCTTGCTTCCAATATCATGTCTCCTGTTACTGACTTTGACCTTCTTGCTTCCTTCCTCTAAGGACCCTTGTGATTACATCAGACCCAGTTAAGTAATCCAGGGTAGTTTTTTATTTTTTATTTTTTTTTATTTTAATCATTGTTCAAGTACAGTTTTCTCCCCCCTACTCCCATTCCAGCCAATCCAGGGTAGTTTAACCCCACCATCAATGTCCCTTTTCCATGTAAGGTAGCATTCATAGGTTTGGGGGAATTCAGTCATGGACATTTTGGGGGGGCATTCCTGATTCTACCACAGTGGAGTCCCACCTGAGCTCTGCTACTTCCTAGTTATGTGAACCAGTGACTAGCTAGGAAGCCAGTTACTCACTTTTCTCTGTGCCTTGGTTTTCACGCCTGAAAAATGGGGATAGTAGTAGTACTTTCCCTGTAGGATGAAGATTGAATGCGTTATTACAGGTGAAGGCCTTGGAACCATTCCTAGCCCCCAGCTTGTGGTCCATGAGTGCTACCAATTGTGACCATGGGTATCAGTGCTCTTTTGGTGGATCTGCTCCCTGACTGCAGAGCTGATGGCCTCTGGAGAGGTCAGTGCCTTTGGTCCTTCATGAATCTGTTCCAGTACCATGGCCTGCCTCGTTTCCTATCCCTGCAACTCTCCTTTACTGCAGTCCTGTTGCTTCTTGAGTTCTCCCTGAAGCACCAACGCAGCTGCATCTCTGGGAATAGAAGAAGAAGGATAGGCTAGCATTAAGAAATTATAGCTCAGTATTCTGGAACTTACCATGAATCCATGTCCCAGTCTACCAAGTCCTTGTTTCAATGAGCATACTTGTAAGAGTCTTCCAAAATGGAGTTTCATTCTGGTCTCACCCATCTCTCTAGCACAGGGTTGCTGCCCCCCACCCAGTGCAGTCCGTCACATTGCCCTCTTCTAGTTCTTCTGCCTCACTGGTCCCCACATCCCCAAGTCCTGCAGCAGCTCACCCCCTTCATGTCCTCCCTTTTGAAGGGATTTCAAAGCCTTCATATCAAATATGGGGAATCACAGTCTCTTCCTCTTAGAGTGTAAATTGGATTTGGGCCTGCAGGCATCTTCTGTCTGAGGGTTGTCATGAAAAAAGAAAAGTGGCGTGGAACAGATGGCTCCTGCCAACTTGGGGGATCCATGAGTCCAGTGGAAACACCAAGGAAAATTATAAAATGCTCTCCTGGCGTGCCTGAATTCTCTAGGCTGTTATAACAACTTATTCCATTTCTGGAGTGTTCAGGTTTGCCTTCATTTGTTTCCCTTCCATCTTCACTTGTGCAAAATTCTTACCTATAAACCTACAGGCAGATAAAGAAAACATATTCTCTGACACTAAAAGTCAATCTGTTCAAACCACTGGTCCCTCCCACTGCTCCTTTGCCCCATTTTACCACCATTTTTTAAATTAAGAATTTCAATTTGTGGCATCATTCTGGGAACTTCTGTTGCTTCTAAACTGAGTCGTACTATTTTGAACAACAAAAAAGCATTTTGCCCAGACCTATTTTCCTTGTCAACTGCCTTCGCCACAAAAGACTAAATTTGTCTCTATTATGAATAGAGCTTGGTTACAGAGAAGTTTTACTGGCCACCTTAAAAGAAGCGTGGCTATTTTCCCGAGTAGAATAATCTGGAAGTTTTGTGTTCTTCATTTTCCAGCCCTTTTTTCTTCAAAAAAAATCCTCTACTAAAAGAAATGCAAACCATTTCTATAATGTACAGACTTTACAACTCTTGAACATTAAACATCTGAAGAAGAAGACACAGATATGCCGCGCAGAGCAGGCTTTTAGTCTGTGGCAGTGGCAAGAACACTTGATTAGAAGTTAGCAAACCTGGGTACTTAGTTCTTAGTTACTACTTATTAAGTTAAGACTTAATTAACATTCTTTGTGCCTCAGCTTTTCTTGTGTAAAACGTGGATAATGATTCCTCTACCTCATAAACTTGTCACAGGGCTCAAGGGAAATAATCTCTGAGAAGCCGCATTGGAGAGTACAAAGGGTTTTTAAATATGACGCGCCAGCCCAGAAAAGCAGAGAAAGCACAGGTTTGCCGTCAGCCTGTGCAGTGAGTGCTGATGCTTTTAAGGAGGAAGCTGTGTGACTTTCTCCTCGGTTAACCTCTCTGAGCCTGGGATTCCTCATCTGCAAATATGAAACCCTACTGGGTGATTGTGAGGGTGGACAGAGAACGCGAAACAAGTATTCCGTGACGGTAGCCTACTACCCCTCTTCACTGATCAAGGCATTCCTGTCTGTAGATCTGAGCTATAAATATACTTAGAGGTTTCCCCGGACCAGGCGCTCTTGGAACATTTTACTCAATAGACTTTCCCCTTTTTTTTTTCTTTTAAATGAAAAATTGATACTGTGGGCAGGCTTGTGGTTCTCCATGTCATTAAGTTCAAAAATAAATGTGCTCAGCCATAAACTCCCCTTCTGGTCTCCAAAGGCAGCTCAGGTTTTCAGTCTACATGCGAATAGACTATGACCTTGCCTGCAAGGAGCATTCCTGTGCCTTTGGAGAGGGCCCAGGGCCCAGGCTGGGCTCAGGCCTGAGCCACTTGCAATGTACCGTGTCTAAGAATTTTCTTCATTCTCTGCAGAAAGGTCCAATGTCTCTTGCAGCTCAGCCTGGCACAGCTTTAAGTCAGCGAGTGCAAATTTAAGTGAGCACAGGGAGGTAACCAAATGGATGTTGTGTATTTTGAGGTGGGGGTGGCCAACATGGGGACCATGGAGAGCAGGGAAGAGCTGCTCTCGGTCCAGCTGATGGTTGCTAGGCAGAAATCCTGGCCCACTTTTGCTATATCTTGTTTGTTTTCCCCAAGAAAAGCCAAACACTTGAATTTGCATGTGACATTCTCCAATTTTTTTAATGTTGGCAACTAATCCAAATTACTCTCGAACTCCGTAGAGATGAGAGCTGGCCCACGGACCACCACTAGGGATCTTCTGATATCCGGTGTCCGCTCATGGGTCTCTAGCAGCTGTCTGGTCAGGGAGACACGACCTGTATCTGCATGAACTTGGGTCAGTTAGAATCATCATCACCTTTAAAGGAAAAAGCCACAAACTCCTCACAGAGAAGACTAGAGATCTGAAGTGATCCCATCTCTTTTCTGTTCTTGACTGTGAATAATTTAAAAAAAAAAATCTTAAGAAAATGTAATCCTCCTTGATCTTTTTAAAAAATTATTTTATTGTTGTTCAAGCACAGTTGTCTGTTTTACCCCCCACCACTCTCCCTGCACCCCAGCCATCCCCACTTCCCTCCCTTGCTTCCACACCCCCCCCCCTTTGGTTTTGTTCATGTGTGCTTTATACATGTTCCTGAAAACCCTCCCCTTCCCCCACCCCATTTAACCCCTCTCACCTCCCCTCTGGTTACTGTCAGAATGTTCTTAATTTTAATGTCTCTGGTTATATTTTGCTTGCTTGTTTGTTTTGTTGGTTAAGTTCCACTTAAAGGTGAGATCATATGGTATTTGTCCCTCCTCCTTGATCTTTATCTCCTGATAAAAGTACAATTTTCACACCATGTTCACATAAGGCAAGATCACTTAAGTATAGGATGGAAAACCCGTCCATGCATCCTGAATCTCAACACCAGCCAGTTCTGGGAATGGGACAGAGGGGTCTTGCCCGGATATGATTTCTGTCAGCATCAAGTTCTGACATCAAGTTCAAGACCCATCCAAAAGAAACAGTTTGCAGGTTGAAAACCCATTTGAAGTGGAGACCCCAGGGCATCTTCAGGGCTCAGCAGCTTTCTGACTCCTCTCCCTCCACTCTCATTGGTTGGGTAGAAGAGGAGGAGTCTCAACCCCCTTTGTAACTGGGGATCGGGGCAGGGAGAAGTGCAGCTAGTAGCCAATTTCTTGTTTAGAGTATGTGCTGGAAGGGCAAACGGACTCTTGGAAACAATTTAATTAAGTGGCTTGCACACCATGTCCTGAGGTCTTCAGAGAAGCTTGGGAATCTTCCAGAAGCACTGGCCTCTTAAATGGCACTGTAAAGCTTACTCTAGAGTATTGGGATTAGATGTGAGAGGTCATTTGAAACAGGGTTCCATTAATTAAAGAAAGAAAACCCCACTGGTCTCAGTTTGGCTTTTAGTTGAAGAACCAGCCCAGTGTCTAAATTGCCCAGGGCTACGCCTTGATGAAAGTCAAGCCAGTCCAGACCTCTGTGGTCTCCAAGCCCTTTCCTGCACTCTGCACGGAAATTAGCGAACTCTTTCAGCACTTGATTTATCTCTTCTCCAAGGTGCTGGAGGCATTTTCAATTGCTTCCTGAAAAGATAAAGTGGCTTGCACTGCTTTGTTTTGATTTTTAAATAGTTTGGGCAATTTGGACATTTTGGACAAGGGCTTAACAGCCATTGGTTATCACACATTCTGTACACCATTTAGATTCATGTTTGTTTGGCTAGTGGGACCCTGGCCATTGCTTCTTTTCTCCTGGCCTTCGCCCATAAGGGCTGGTCAGTTGGGAGGATTAGAGGTTGGTATGTTCCAGGGGAGTGCTGAGAAGTTTTAAAGTGGTGTGCTCTCTGGGGATGGGTAGCCTTGATTTGTATCATTTGCCAATTTCCATTGTGTCAATACTCCCGCCATGGCCAATTTTAAGTTACAAATGAGCAAGAAGTTGGGAAGACTTACCAGAAGGGCAAGAGGGTGGAGGGAGGGCAAAATGGGTAAAAAGGGTTATATGGTGACACATAGAAGTGAGACTTTGGTGGTGAGCACAATGTAGTGTATACAGATTTTGAATTATAATCTTGCACACCTAAAACTTATATAATGCTATAAACCATTGTTACCTCAAAAAAAAAGAGGGAGAAAAAAGAGGAAGTGGAGGACAGGAGGAAAAAGAGGAGGAAGAGGAGGAGAAAGAAGGAGGAGGAAAAGGAGGAAGAAAGAGATGGCACGATTGCTTTCTCTGGTGGTGGTGCCAGCGGGCTCCAGCACACCACCGTGCATTCTCCTCCTCTCAGTCAGGAAACCATAGGTCCCTGGCTTAGCCCCAGTTCTCACCTCCAGAGCCAGTCCTTTTTACTCTTTCTTACTTGAACATTTTTCTCCCTGTAATGCCAAACCAACATCTTGGGATGGCCACTGTGTCAAATGACTGAATTAAAAGCATCCTTCTATCATCTAAGAGTTTAAAATGTGTTTCATGTAAAACCAGAGGCCAAAATTTCCCCCATGTCATACTTGAAGACACCTTTATTGATTTATGTTTTTAACCATTTCTGTTTTGTTTAAAAAAATTTTAAGTATTCTAAGTTATTTCACTAGATGGTGCTATATGTAGTTCAGAGTTAGGGCAAGTGTCAGCTCAAAAATCCGGAGGTCCTCTAAGGAAAGCATTTCTTCTTATGACCAGAAGTTTTCATCAAATTGAAATTGGGATGTTCCAATGGACTCTATTCTCTTCCTGGCCTTTGTCTGTGGGATTGGCAAAAGCTTCTCACCAACACAGGCTGTCATTTGCCACTGACTTTAGGCAGCTTTACTTTCCCCAGTGGTGGAAGGTGCTTTACATTTTCTCTGGTCATGAAGGTCTTGGCATATCTTTTGTACCTTTGAGCTTGGCCATAGGTCACACTTCATTTGGAAGGTGTCTCTGTCACTTGCCCTTCTGACCACTTCTTAATCCTTATTTTTTGTTCCTATAGCCTCCCTTCTGAGCTGCAGAATATGTTGCTAAATTATTTTCTTTCCTTTTTTAAAAAAGATTTTATTTATTTATTTTTAGAGAGGGAAGGGTGGGAGATAGAGAGAGAGAGAGAGAGAGAGAGAGAAACATCAATGTGCGGTTGCTGGGGGTCATGGCCTGCAACCCAGGAATGTACCCTGACTGGGAATCAAACCTGTGACACTTTGGTTCGCAGCCCGCGCTCAATCCACTGAGCTACGCCAGCCAGGGCTTACTAAATTATTTTTAAAATGGTTCATAAAGCTTTCAATCCTACAAATCTCATTCAGTTTGTTGGGAAATGTGTAAGTCCTTCTACATGTTTTATTTCATTCATTATGTACAAGAAATTAGTATTTTAACCCAACTTTTATAGTATTTTTCTTCTCTCTCATTTCTCAAGAGACATACAAGGACCTATCAAAAGAGAGAATAAAAACTTTATCAACTTGCATTTTGCCACCTGTAAAATCATCATTTTCATTGTTAACCACAGTGATATGTAGGCCCATTGACTGCTTGTGTTATCAGTTTAAAATTTTTGATTTCACATTATGCACAGAAATGAAGAAAAAACTGTAAATATTATTGAAAATATCTTCCCAACATCTCTGTTGCTTCTATGAAGGAGCCATGTTTTGCTTATAATTGTGACCCCCAGCCCAGAACCAGGTATCTAGTAGGTGATCAATATCTGCTACATTGATCATTAGGTTATGCACTTTTAAATATGACCCCAATTATTCTAGTAATAATAGAAGAAAACAATTTTTATTCCTATAGTGTTCCATAGGGTGAGGAACTGGATCCTCCGAAACTTGTCCTAGGTCCCACAGGCATGTAAGCAAAAGAAATCTGGAATTCTTTCAGGTCCTGAAACCTGGGAGAGAATGACAAATGCCCATTGCTTCCTTTTTCTGGGGAGGGGAGACAAAATGAACAAATGTTATAGCAAATAGGCACAGTATAGCACTCAATTTTTGATAACCATATCCCTATCTAGAGGGGCAAAGCATATTACGTCACAGCTTGTAAATCTTTGCAACTGACCAGAGAATTCTTAAAGATGGAAATATTGAGGAATCTTTGGCAAATCAGATATAGTGATTTAATTAATAATTCAATCACTTTACATGTTATAAGTTCATATAATCTATGAATTCTTGAGTCAGTTTTAGTAGTTGATGTTTTTCTAAGAATTTGTCCATTTCATCTAAATTATCTAATTTGTTGGCACACAGTGGTTTATAGCATTTTCCTATAATCCTTTTATGTCTGTGAAGTCAGTAGTAAGGTCCCCCCTTTATTCCTGATTTTAGTAATTTGAACCATCTCTCTTTTTCTCTTGGTCATTCTGGCTAAAGGTTGTTGATTTTTTGTTCTTCTTTCCAAAGAACCAACTTTTGGTTTCATTACTTTTCTCTAGTTTTATATGTTCTATTTCATATATTTTTGGCTTTAATCTTTATTCTTTCTGCTTGCTTTGAGTTTTGTCTGCTTGTCTTTTTCTAGTTTCCTAAGATGGAAGGTTGGGTTCTTGATTTGAGAACTTTCTTCCTCCTCCTTCTCCTCTTCCTTCTTCTCTAGTGTAGGTGATCCCGCTGTAATATTCCCCTCTAGGCACAGTATTCACTACATCATGGTTGTGCTGTGTTTTGGTCTTCCTTCATCTCAAAGTATTTTCTGACTTATCTTTTGATTTCTTCTTTGACCCACTGGTTAAAGATGATATATAAATGGCAAATAAACATATGAAAGGATGCTCAACATCATATGTCTTTAGGGAAGTACAAATTAAAACAATAAGACACCACTACCTACCTATTAAAATGGCTAAAATCAAAAACTCTGACAATAACAAATGGTGGTGAGGATGTGGAATAACAGGAACTCTCTCATCCATTGCTGATGGGAGTACAAAATGGTGCAGACACTTTGGAAGTCATGCTGGCCACTATTTACAAATCTAAATATACTCTTACCATACAATCCAGCAGTCATACTCTTAGGTATTTATCCAAATGAATTCAAAACTTATGACCACGCAAAAACTTTCACTTGAATTTTAGTAGCAGCTTTATTCATTATTTCCAAACAATGGAAGCAACCAAGATGTCCATCAAGCAAACTGTAAAACATTCAGACAATATAATATTATTCAGCAATAAAAAGAAATGTTATCAAGCCGTGAAAAGACATGGAAAGCCTTAAGTACATATTGTTAAGTGAAAGAAGTCAGCATGAAAAGGCTACATAGAGATGTTTCCAACTGTGATACTCTGGCAAAAGCAAAACAGTATAAAAGATCAGTGAATGCCAGAGATTTGGCTAGAGGGAGGGAAGGAGGGATGAATAAGTAGAGCACAGGAATTTTTAGGGCAGTGAAACTATTCTTTATGATACTGTAATAGTGGTACATGCCATTATGCATTTGTCAAAAGCCCAGAGGACTTTACAGCACACAGATTGGACCTTAATATACACCATGGAATGTTGTTAATAATAATGCATCAATATTGGTTCATTCATTATAACAGGTTATCCTACAAATGCAAGATGTTAATAAAAGGGGGAACTGAGGGAGGAGTGGAGGGTAATATGGAAACTGTAATTTTTACAAACCTAAAACAACAGTAAAAAGTGAAGTGTATTATTTTGTTTTCAGAAAAGTGTAAGCTTGTGTCTCATATACATAAACTAGCCATATTTTGAATTTCCTATGAAAACATTTCAGATAATTTTGTAGTCCAGAATGTTTTAAGATGAGGAAGAAAAGAGTTCAGATGAGCTCCTATTTCTTGAAGGAGATGAGGAAACACATAGAGCTATCCTTTCTAGTTATGATTTGGTCTGGAAAAAAGGCTAAATGTTGCAATTTTTATTTTTTATGAGTGGAAACAAAGTAACATTCTTCCAAAAGGATATTTTAAAGTCATGGTAACAGTACCCTTGTCTGTGAATGCCTAAATAGTCCCTGAATTTCAATCCCTTCTGAGCTTCCTCCCTTTTGCTGCCAGGGAGAGCAAAGGCAAAACACAAAACAACAGAAAAATGCTATTCATGATCATTTAGTAGTTGCCCTTTCCCCATTGGATAAAATGAAACACATTAGCATATAAAGCTGTGCATGATCTGGTTCTTATCTATCACTTAGTCTCATTTCTTGCTCAAGAATGAATCACTACATAAACACACTTGAAACTAATATAACCAATATAAGATTGTATACCAACTATACTTAAATTTAAAAATAAATTTAATAACAATAAAGAATGAATGAGTCAATGGGCATGCTTAATGAGCACTTCCTTAGTAAAGATCAGTCTGCGACATTCTAGGGGCCCAGCATCAGAAACACAGACATATTTTCTACCACTGTATTTTGTAACTAAATACCTAGAACTTTATGACCTAGGACTTTAAGCTATCTAAATCCACTGTGGCCTTTCTCACACCCATGCCTCTGTGAGGGCTAGTCCTGCTGGCTGGAATGCCCTCGCCAAGCCTTCCCTTAGCCCTTGTCCCCCTGAGAAATACGTGCTCATCCCTCAAGATTCGGCCCCTGAGAAATACGTGCTCATCCCTCAAGATTTGGCTCAATGTACCTCCTCTGTGGCACTTTCCACCACTGCACACCATACCTATCTCCATTGTAGCAATTTCCCAGCTTGATTACAGCTGTTTTCTCCCCCATAATCCCCACTGAACGATGAGCCCTTTGAGGGCTGTATTATTTCATGTCTAAATCTCTAGCACCTGGTTCACATTTACAGCCTTGCAAGAAAGCATGGGTGAATGAATGGATTTCTTCATTGATTCAGCAAATGTGTGCTGATTTTTTTCTCTAAGGAAGGCTATGTTTTGGGTGCAGAGGACACTGTATGACCTCATGGTACTTACGTTCCAACAGGGGAGAGAGAAAAAAACAAAATGACTTAAGAAGTTCATAAGTGGTATGAAGAAAATGAATAAGGAGAGTTGACAAAGAATGAATAAAGGAAGAGAGCAGAGCTCACTTTGGGCAGGGTGTTTGGGGAAGGCCTCTTAGAAGAGGTGACATTCAAGCTGATCCGGGAAGAAAGACATGGGGGCTGTTGGGAGGGAGCTGGGAAAGCAGGAGTGACAGGACCAAGGGACGTTAACATGGAAAAGGCTTGGTTCACTTAAGGAAAAGTTGGAACATGGGAATGGAGGCAGAGAGGTGCAGATGAGGTTGTAGTGGAGCCAACTAGATGGAGTCTTTGATGTCATGATGAGGACTCTGGGTTTTATTGTCAGTGAAAAGTTTGGAGGGTTTTAAGAAGGTGAGTTCGAGAACATCATTCTGGCTACCATGTGAGGATGAATGTAAAGGGACAAGAGGAGACTAGTTAGAAGGCCAGTGCAGTGGAGAGATGATGGGGGCTTAGATGGGGAACGGGTGGTGGTAAAAGCACGAATCATCCACAGCACCTAGTTTTTAATGAGGTTTCCAACCTAATACTGAAGAGGCGAGTTGATTCTAGCTTCTGAGGTTAGAGTGATAGGCTGACTTTTGGGAAATACGGCATAGGGGAGGGATAGATACAGAGAATGAAGAATATAAGGTAGGTAGGTAGATTGGTTGGCAGATATGCTTCATGCCTTGAAGCTTTACATTATTATTTTTTTCATTAGGATTTTAAAATGGCATGCTGAAATGGTCAGATCTGTGTATTGAGAGCTTTAATCCATTGGGGGCTCCTATACCACCATATCGTATCTACATTATGCATATGTACTAGTAAGAAGACTTATGTCCATATGGCTTGTTTAATCTTTTTTTTAAAATCCTCACCTGAGGATATGCTTATTGATTTGAGAGAGAGAGAGGAAGGGAGAGAAAGAAAGAGAAACATCGATGTGAGAAAGAAACATCAATTGGTTGTCTCACACACTGACGAGGGATTGAATAGGTAACTTAGGTATGTGCCCTAAACTGGGTGTCGAACCTGCAACCCTTTGGTGCACAGGACAACACTTCAACCAACTAAGCTATCCAGCCAGGGCCAATCTTTTGTTTTCTAGTCTAATCTAATTAAAACAGGCTTAGGGACACCAGTAATTTTTCATCAGGATGCCTTGCAATACAGTATGTACTCCATAAGTATTTGTTGGATTTGGATCAGTCAGCAAAGTAACTTTAACTGTCATGCTTGGAAACACAAATGGATTAATGCCATTTTTACCCCTTCCCCTCCCTCCTTCCCTTCCTCCGTCCCTCTTTTCTCCTTCCCTCTTCCCCTTCCTCTTTTTCTCCCATCTTTTTGGGGTTGGCAGTCTACCATCTAACTGATATACTGGTGTTTTGTTAGCTGTTGATGAGTCAGTAGACCTCTAAGTTTGGGGCAAGAAATATTTTTACAAGAACCTATAAATATGTAAAATCCTCAGAGTCACATACTCAGCTCTTCTCCGCTGTGTTCAGAGATGTCGTCATGCCGGCTACTGTCGGGTTGGAGAGATCCACAAATAAATTACACTTTTTTTTAACGCTCTTGAAATAGAAAAAAAGCATCAGCCCAGGTACATGGTGGAAAATATACCACTTGTATAGAATTTCAAAGTTCTTAAATGAGTTTCCCAGCAAATACACAGGTCAATATTTTAAAGTATATACATATAGTATCTTATTTGAAATGGAATCCTTTCAACTGAGGGTCAGTTTGATATTGAAGATGTTTCTGAATATCACTTTGTACATTTGAAAGTCCAGCCTTCAAATCCGAGAAAGGAAGATGAAACCTCTTGTTCTGTTAGCACATGCAGAAGGCTCTTCAGCTAACAAGCTTCAGAGACATCATTTCCACCTTGAATGAGCTCTGGCCCCATGTACACAGACACTGATCTCCTGGTCTTTCATTAAAAAACTTAATTTTAAAGAACTTGAGGGAAAGGCCAGGGTCCCTTCTCACCTATGTTTTCCCATTAAATCAGAGGGCTGCTGAGCATGGCAGACTGGGACCTGGAGCAGACCCCAGCTGGGGCTTGACTGGTGGAGCTGAGCACCAGGGGCTAGGAGGAGGAGTGCCCGGGAGACTACCTGCCTTCTTGCCCGGGTCTGAGTGCACAGCACCTTTCTTAATTGAGGCAGGGGAATGGGAACCCAGTAGGTAAAGGCAATTTGAAGGTTCCCCTTCTTACCTGGCATGACACTTACACAGGAAGGCAAAAACACCCCTGTTTGTATTGAGGAATTTTTGAAGTGTCCTTAACAGGTTTTATAAAGCCTAACTCAGGATAATAAAGCAAAGTGGAGGAAACTGGAGAAGATTTACTTAAATATGGGAAAACAGTCATTGTCCCCTTGTCTCTTTGGCAACACTTGCTTTCCAGTTGTTGTCCATCAGTTCATAGTGAAAACATTTTAAGGCTCATTAAAAATAGCCTAGAAAAAGCCCTACAGGGTTCCCAGACAAATGTAAAACAAACAAACAAACAAACAAACAAACAAAGTTTAGAAGGGCATTACAGATTATGTTTCTAACTAGAGATTTAAACAAATAATGATGGTTTTTAACAGTATGTTTAAAATAAAAAATAATTATATTACCTGGATGCCGGATCCTGAAGGATCCGGGCCATACCTCAAATTCCTCCAAGGTGTTTGGCGTGGGATGTGCACTTCAACTTGGTGGGACCCTTTACAATGTTCCTCTAGTTTCAGGCCGGAGGTAAGTTGCAGGATGGCCTCCCCTTCAGTCCTGTGTTTGTTTCCCCACTGCGATGCCAGGTGCCCCCATCACGAGCATTTGGCAGCACAGTGGAGGGAGGCCTGCCAGCAAAGCTCTCCCAGTGTTTATGGTGCCAGCTGCTTCCTTGGCATCCAACAAAGTTTCATCATCTTTTGTTTGGGGTTTTCTTGGAGCTCATGCTAATTTTTTTAAGATCGTAAAAGGATGAGGTATTTCCACATCTGCAACCACGAATGCTTGCTCAGTGGAAAATGATGAGAAGTAGTTTGGTTGCCTTTGTAGGAAGCCAAAGGCACAGGTCTAAGGCACTTTACAAAGTGTTCTCACACCCAGTGTTTCGCTGCAGTGTCTTGGCAAGCCTGCAGAGGAAATAGCACTTGTACCAGCAGTTTAACAAGGCCTAAGGAGTTGACTAGCGCAGAGCAACTTAACTAGTAAGTAGCAAAGTCAGGACTAAAACCCAGGACTTTTTCTCCTTATTTTAATAAACTTGATTTCTTAGAGCAGTATGAGATTCATGGCAAGATGGACAGAAAGTACAGAGATTTCCCATATATTTCCGGTCCTTACACAGGGACTGTCATTCCCATTATCAACATCCTTCGTGTCGCACCAGAGTAGTACGTTGGTTACAAGTGATAACCAACCTCAGTGTATCAGTATGTCACTGTCACCCAAGGTCCATAGTTTACATTACTGTTCACACTTGGTGGTGTACATTTTCTGGTTTTGACAAATGTATAATGGCTTGGATCCGTCATTGCAGCATCTTATGCAGAATAGTTTCACTACCAAAAAAAAATCCTTCATGCTCTGCCTATTTATTTTTCTTTCTCCCCTAATCCCTGGAAACCACTAATACTTTTACTATGTCCATAGTTTTTCCTTTTCCAGGATATCATAACTTATAATCATATAATATGCAGCCTTTTCACACTGGCTTCTTTCACTTAATAATTTGCATTTCTTTCCTGTATATCTTCATAGTTTGACAGCTCCTTTCTTTTTAGTGTTGAAGAATATTCCATTGTCTGGATGAACCACAGTTTATTTACCTACTGAAGGACAGCTTGGTTGCTTTCAAGTCTTGGCAATTTTGAATATAGCTGCTATAAATATCTGTTTGCTATAAATATCAACTCCTTTGGGTAAATACCAAATAATGTGATTGGTGGATCATATGGTAAGAGTATACAAATTTTGTAAAATGCTATCAAAATGTCTTCCAGGCTATACCATTTTGCATTTCCATCAGCGATAAATGAGAGTTCTTGTTGCTTCATATTCTCATCAGTTTTGATGACGTTGGTGTTCCAGAATCTGGCCATTCTAATAGGTGTGTAATTATATATTGTTGTTGTTTAATATACAGCTCCCTAACGACATAGGAGGTTGCATATTATTTCACATACTTGCTTGCCATCTGTATATCTTCTTTGGTGAGGTGTCAGTCCAGGTCTTTTGCTCAATTTTAATCAGACTATAAGAGTTCTTTGTATATTTTGAGTAATAGTTCTTTATCAGGTGTGTCTTTGGTACCCAGTCTGTGGCTTGTCTTCTCGCTGTCTTGACATTTTGTGTAGTGGAAGTTTTTAATTTTTTATGAAGTCTAGTTTTTCAGTTCTTTCTTCCACAGATTGTGCCTTTGTGTTGTATCTAAAAAGTAATTGCCATTCCCAAGATCATCTAGGTTTTCTCCTTTGTTATCTTCTAGGAGTTTTATAGTTTTGCACTTCATACTTAGACCTGTGATCTATCTTGAGTTCATTTTTCTAAAAGATGTAAGCATCTAGTTTCTTCCTCCTTCCCTCTCTCTCTCCTTTTCTCTCCCTTTCCTCCCTCCTCCTTCCCTCCCTTCCTCCCCCCTTTCCCCCCTTCCTTCCCCACTGTTTCAGCACCATTTGTTGAAAAGACCATCTTTGCTTCATTGTATCAACTTTTCTCTTTTGTCAAGGATCATTTGATTGCATTTATGTTGGTCTATTTCTGGGCTCTCTACTTTTTTCCATTGATCTATTTGTCCATTCTTTCACCCATACCACACTGTCTTGATTGCTGTAGCTTTGTAGTAAGTCTTAAAATCAGAATAGAGTTAGTCCAACTTTATTCTTATCTTTCACTATGGAGTTAGCTATTCTGGGTCTTTTCCTTCTCTCTATAAATTTTAGAATCATTTTGTCGACATCTACAAACTAACTTGTTAGGATTTTGATTGTATAGATCAAGTTGGGAAGAACTGACATCTAGACAACATTGAGTCTTTCTATCCATGAATATGGTATATGCACTTACTTAGTTCTTCTTTGATATCCTTCATTAGAGTTTTGTAGTTTTCTTCATTTAGATCTTATAATATTTCATTCTATGTATACCTGAGTATATAACTTTTTTCAGTGTTAAGGTAAATAGTAATGTGTTTTTAATTTCAACTTTCATTTGTTCATTGAAGGTATATAGGCAAAGGATTGACTTTTGTATATTAATCTTGTATTCTGCAACCTTGCAACAATTGCTTATTAGTTCCAGGATGTTTTTTCTGTTAATTCTTTTGGCTTTTTTACATAAATGGTTATGCCACCTGTGAAGAAAGATAGTTTTTTAAAGTACTTTTTATTGATTATGCTATTACAGTTTTCCCAATTTTCCCCCTTTTATCCCCCCTCCACCCTGCCCCCACAACGTTCCAGCATCCCCTTGCTTAGTTCATGTTCATGGGTTGTACATATAAGTTCTTTGAGTCTTCTGTTTCCTATACCATTTTTATCTCTCCCCATCTATTTTATGCTTACTAATTATGCTTCTTCTTCCCTGTACCTTTCACCCTCTATTCCTCCCTTCTCCCTCCCCACTGAAATCCCTGCATATGATGGCCATTTCTCTGATTCTGTTCCTGTTCTGGTTGTTTGCTTAGTTTTTGTTTTTGTTTCTTTTAGGTTCATTTACTGATAGTTATAAGTTTGTTGTCATTTTATTGTTCATATTTTTTATCTTATTTTTTCCTAGATAAATCCCTTTAATGTTTCACATAGTAAGGGCTTGGAGATGATGAACTCCTTTAACTTGACCTTATTTGGGAAGCACTTTATCTGCCCTTCCATTCTAAATGAAAGCTTTGCTGGATAGAGTAATCTTGGATGTAGGTCCTTGCCTTTCATAACTTCAGATACTTCTTTCCAGCCCCTTCTTGCCTGTAAGGTTTCTTTTGAGAAATCAGCTGATACCCTTATGGGAACTCCTTTGTAGGTAACTGTCTCCTTTTCTCTTGCTGCTCTTAGGATTTTCTCTTTGTCTTTAATCTTGGGTAACCTAATTATGATGTACCTTGGTGTGTTCCTCTTTGGGTCAAACTTCTTTGGGACTCTCTGGGCTTCCTGAAGTTTTCCTTCATTTTTTCTTCAAATAAGTTTTTAATTTCTTGGTCTTCCTCTTCTCCTTCTGGCACCCCTATAATTCAGATATTGGAATATTTCAGGTTGTCCCAGAGAATCCTCAGCCTCTCTTCATTTTGGGGGATTCTTGTTTCTTCATTCTGATCCAGTTGGATGTTTATCTCTTCCTCTTGTTCCAAATAGCTGCTTTGAATCCTGGTTTCCTTCTTGTCACTGTTGGTTCCCTGAATATTTTGTTTTATTTCATTTTACGTATCTTTCATTTGTTCTTTCATTTTTTAACCAAGCTCAATCAGTTCTATGAGCATTTTGATTACCAGGGCTTTAAATTCTCCATCAGTTAGGTTGACACTGTCCTCGTCACTTAGTTCTGAGGTTTTGCTGTGTTCTTTCATTTGGGCCATATTTCTTTGTCTTGGCACACCTGATAAGTTGTAAGGGGTGGGGCCTTAGGTAAGGCCTGTATTTACCCAGGCAGAGCAACCCTCTTTGCTGCGCTGCCTGTGGGGGAGGGGCCAGAGAGGGAACAATGCAGCTCGCCTGCTCATCTCTAGCCTACTTTCCAACAGATTCTTGAGTCAGACTGGAAATATCTCTCACTGGGGCAACCCCAGCCATAGCCCACAGTCAGCTCTGACTCTCAGTTTTCCCCCTAAGTCTGTTCCTCCCTTGCAGCTCAGCCAAGCTCAGCATTCAGCCCTGCCCCTCAGCCACCTCACTGCATTTTTCTGAGTTACCTGCCCTGTGGGGTCCACCTTACCGATCTGGTTGTTCTGGTTGATTTTTTCTTTAATTCCTTGGTTGTCGGCGTTCCATGCAGTTTGATGTTCTGGTGCTTGTGGTTGTTTATTGATTTTAGATTGGTTGTTATCCTCCTTTTGGTTGTGAGAGGAAGTGAAGGGTTTCTACCTATGCCTCCATCTTGGCCAGAACTCCCAAGAAAGATAGTTTTATTTTTTCCTTACCACTCTGTATACCTGTCTTGTCTTACCTTGTCTTGTCTTGTCTTCTCTTGTCTTGTCTCATTGTATTAGCTAGAATGTCCAGTATGATGTTGGAAAGCAGTGGTGAGAGGAAATGTTCTTGCCTTGTTCTGATCTTAGCAGAAACACTTACTATTAAGTATGATGTTAGCTATTGGTTTTTATAGATTTTTTTCTTTGCACCAAGGAAGTTCCCATTTATTCTAGTTTGTTGAGAGTGTTTTTTATCATGGTTGAATGCTCATGGTATATAGTTCTTTTTATACATTGTTGGATTTGATTTGATAATAATTTATTAAGGATTTTTTGCATCTATTTTATGAGAAGTATTGGTCTGCAGTTTCCTTATTTTTTTTGTGGTTTTGGCATTAGGATAGTGCTACTCTTATAGAAAGAGTTAAAAAGTATTCCCTCTGCTTTTATTTTCTGGAAGATATTGCAGTAAATTGTTATATCTTCTGTTAATGTTTAGTAGAATTCACCAGTGTACCCATCTGGGCCTAGCGCTTTCAGTTTTGAAAGGTTATTAATTATTGATTCAATTTCTTTACTAGATATAAGCCTATTCAGATTGTCTATTTAATCTTGTATAAATTTTGGCTAATCTCTCAACAAATTGGTCACTTTTTCTTTTCCCTGCTAGAAGCACGAGGGGATTTTTCTGATCTTCACCATGAAAACCTGGTAGAGCTATGGGGGGTAAAACTCACCAAAGTGTTGAGGCCTCCCAGTGACTGTGTTTGAACTCTCAGAGTTGACCACACGGAGGCCAGCAATTCATCAATTACAACTCAAGGCTTTCCTGCCCTGGTGCTAGTTTCCAAGGAGGTTTCTGCTCATAGGTTTCTATTCTGGTAAGTTGTGATCTTCTGTACCAACCTGCCTCTCTCATTTGGAGGGGCAACAGTTTGTCCTGTGGCCTCTCTTCTCCGAAAGATTTAAGAAGAGTTATTGTTTTTTCAGTTTGTTTAATTTTTGACTTATTGTTAGGATGAGGTGGTGACTTTCAGGCTCCTTATGAGCTGGACTGGACACTAGAAGGAACCTAGGACTTTTGACCTGAAGTTGGTACTCTTCTCTCTATACTACAACTGTCTCATATGGGTGAATTTTGTAGAGAGAATAACACCGATTACCACATTTTAAATTACCATTCACCTTATGAGAGCCAATAGCCTTCCTTCATACTTTAGAATTACTTCTCATTAATGATCTTGACATCAGTCCTCTCATGGTTTTTTGCCTAATTTAAGTAAAACTGGGAGCTATGCTAATTTCATCCAACTTATAATAGGATGATGGATGCAGTTTTAAGCAGAGAGTTTTAGTTTGAAGCAAAAAATGTTAAATGTATATACAGGATCCGACACAAATAACTCCCCTTTTTATTACAAAATCATAAGCACGTAATTCTGTAACATAACAATATCACACTCAAGCACACCATATGACATTTTAGGTGACACGTTCAAATTGCTGTCCATCATGTTCAAGACATTCATGTACCCTACCAACCACACTCAAGCAGGTGTTGCTTCTGCTGGACCCTGTATATTCTACTTACGATGGCAAAGGGACTATGTCTTATTTTTTTGCCACACCTCATCTTACATCTTGGTGAATATAGTACACATTCAGTATAGTTTTTAAGGGGATGATGTTTCTCCTGATCATAAAAGTATACTTCTAATTTCCCAACACATTTGTTTATAAAATGCTAGGTACACACTGTTTTTTTACAAATACATGCTGTGTCAAAAGCATATCTCTTTTAGGGGATACCAGGGAGAATAATAAGGAAAAAGCCAGTGTGGGTAATGTGGGAATTTTTGTTAGGACAGAGATTGCAAATGGACAAGTAAATACAAAGGGAAGAAAGCAGGATAATGTAAAGAATAGGTATTTGTTTTCTAAGTATTGATGTATTTTGGAAAAGTTTATAATGGTGGGTCAACCAAATACTGTCTATTTGTGTTCAAACAACCCAATGAAATGGCCCAGGATAATGCAAAGTAATTGAGTGTAAAACAGACCCAGGAGACATAATTCTGCAGGTCCACCCCCAAATCTGTTCCCAGTAATTTAAGAAGGAAACAATAACACAGGCTATTCTTCTCAAATGCCTCCTGAGCACACGTTGGGTGTGTGACTTCATGACGAGGCCCTGGGGAGTGGGGCTACAGGTCAAGCAAGGACACAGACTCTCAGCGGGCCTCAAAATTTAAGCTGAAAGGACACGTCTAAGCTGTTATGCATGGTAACGGGGATTAAGAATGGATTCAACCAAGATCCAGATTGAAAATGTCAATTCCTTGTTTTGCTTTGGTGTTTTTTGTTTGTTTGTTTGTTTGTTTTGTCACAAGTCCTTTTGACCTGTTATAAAAGCAGAGGGAAGATGGCTCCCAGGTGAGCAGAAAAAGAAGAGGGACTCAGGTTCAAGCTGGGTTTAAAGATTTCTCCTCGGATTCAGTCCCCCACCAAAATGATAACGCATGCCGCGGGCCCCGCTGACACGTGGGCTTTGTCAGCATGTAATTCTCAGCACGGGGCACAATCCTCAGCCCTCCTCCAACTCCTGGTTTACTTTAAGATGGAGCTTATTTATTTTTCCAGTTGAGCTTTCAGGCCTTTCAGGGCAGGTAGAGTCTCTTAAATCTGCTCAATTACACTCCCCCTTTTCCAAGCACACTTAGGAACACGCTCCAACTCACATAGTTTAGTAGGTTATTTTCTTTAGGAAAAAAAAATTTTTTTGTTTAAGCACTTCAAGTTGTGGCCTGTGGCATTTATCTGTGAGACAATGTTTGATACAATTAACAGTTCTAAAACTACCATTTGAAAATAAGTTTCATTCCAAGCTCTCCTCCTTCTCTCACCCACTCCCCACCTCCCGCTTTTTAAAGCTTAAAAGCATTTCTGAAGAAATATTAACTTTACAACATCTGGGCTAATTCAATATTCTTGATTTGCCTTTTAAATTTTAATTTAGATGCCCGTGAACAAAACGTTTTCCAGCCATGCCTTCAAGTACTGACTTCACTATATATTGTCACAGGCAGGCTGTGCGCACATAAAGTAACTAGAGGGTGAGGCGTAGAGCATATGCATTCTATGCGTAAATTCCCCACACTGAAAACCCAAACCTGCATCCCAGAATGCTCTTGGATACACAGAAGCTTCAAAGGGAAATCTTTCCCTGGAGGGAATTGGTAAAATTGGAGTTGGGTGAACCTCAAAGGAGTCTCGATTCGCAAACATTGCTTATGTTTGGATTTGGAATTGAATTTGGCTCCAGTGGTTGGCATCTCTGCACTGTACTGTGAACTACCCCAGCCACAGAGAGGGGGGAGGAAGAGGAAAAGAGGAAGACTGAATTGCAGAGTAGAATTTCCAAAAACATACAATAGTGCAATGTTGATGCAATTAAGAAAATTAGAAAATGGAGTTTAAATTGAAAAAGTCCGTCTTTATCTTTTGCTCCCTTTGTGATATCCTTTCAGCTCCATATCCTCTGTCTTCTTTGATCTCACTTGCCTTCCACTTTTCCTTCCCTTTCTTTCTCTGGTAAGATTGCTATTCAAGCCCTTCCTCCCTTTCTTCCCGAGTTTGCCTCAAGGGCTTGAGTTATAAGTCTCAGGGCTTAAAAAGGCCTGGCAGGTTACAAAACAGTGTGTTCAGTATGAGCTAAATTTTGAAAAGGAAAACTATGCATTTATTTATGTGCGAGTATGTGTGTGCACAGACAAGAGATTAAAAGGGACTTACAATGTTCCAACGGTGGGTTTTTTTTTGTGGACTTTGTGTAGTTTTCACCACCACAACCTTCTCCTCCTCCTCTTCTTTTTTTTCTCCTCTTCCTTTCTTCGTGTTTTCATATTCTTTATAATGCAACGCATTTCTCACTTTTCTGCAAAGAACACTTATGAATGCAATATATAAGAGGGCTGGTAATTTGACATGGTCTTAATACTGATGTTTAAGAATCTTATACTCTTACTTATAAGAATATTCTTAATTATGTTCTTTTAAAATTTTTATTATTTAGTGTTAATATAGTTCTTATCTTTTGCTTATTACATTTTAATTATAAAAGGATGTTGCTCTTCATTTAAAAATAGTTTAATTTTTATTGCTTGAATATATGTGATTAAATAGATATGCTGTATGTAAATAAAGGGTTAACAGATTGTATTTAGAAGACTTAAGAGAAATACACTCTTTTCTTGTGAAACAATTAAAAAGAATTCCTTTGGAAAGGAAATAATGTCATGAAATTTCCTTCTTGAAAGTTTCACAGATTATCCTGGCTGGTGTAGCTCAGTGGATTGAGTGTGGGCTGTGAACCAAAGGGTCTCAGGTTCGATTCCCAGTCAGGGCATGTGCCTGGGTTGCAGGCCAGGTCCCCCATATGGGGCTTGAGAGAGGCAACCACACATTGATATTTCTCTCCCTCCCTTCCCCTCTCTCTAAAAATAAATAAATAAAATGTTAAAAAAGAGAGAATTTCACAGGTTGCTTTTTCATTACAAAATAGGTAGTGATATGGCTCAAGGAAATAAAAAATAGAAAGAACAGAAATAGATAGAAATTCACATATAATTTGGTCAAAGAAATTGATTATTAGCTATATGTGCACATATGTGTACATATATACATTTAAATAGAAAGGGATGAAAAATAGATGTTAAATATTCAGAAAACAATCAAAGCAATCTCTGTTAAAAGTATTGCTACATAAGAACCATTGAAAAAAACTGGGCATTATCACAAAACTGAATGTGTCAACTGGTGAAGATCTTGGCTGTCTTTAGTTACTCTACTAAAAATAGAATGAACCATTTTTAAAGAGAGATAGAAACATAACATTCCTCTAAGCAATGGTAATACTTATATTTTAGATCTTCAGTAAATCACTGTTCTTGGAGGTCTTCGCTGGAAGGTTTCCTTTCAGAAGAAAACACTCCTTTATCTGGGAATACTTTTATAATTGCAAAGATTTTACTCTCTTTGTTGGAATCTAAGAGACATAGGCTTTCGCCCAATTATTATGACTTATGTATACCTTTATAGGTCCTGCGAAGACCATTTTTGATTAATTTTTTCAACTTGTCAAATAAACCCCCCCTTCACCTCTTACTATGGGCCAGACATTGTTCTAGAGGCCAGAATGAAAGTCACTGAATCTTTTAGTGAGGCGGATTACGGTTTATAGATGGGCAAGCATTTTGGTCATTTCATTGAATTTTGAGAGTAGGGATCACACAAGAATGTCTGTGAGGGCTGCTCCCCTAGGGTGGGTGAGCCAGCACCGGAGAACTGGATGTCTGGCTGCGTCACTTGGTGTCTGAGTTCTCAGAGCACGGCTCAGGTCTGGAGAAGAGACACAGGTGGTGGGGTCCACGGAATGCTGCTGCTCTAGTCTGATTTTGCTGCGTGCAGAGGAGGCTGAGGTCATGAAGTGATCCAAATCTTCTGACTTGTCCTAAATGCATTATCTTTGGTGAAACTCTCTTTTCTTGGAGTTTTCTGCTATAAAGCAAAGCTTCTTTAATTCTAATCAAGAATATGAGAGGAAGAACTGTCTTGATTGTTAAGAGTCTGCATTATGGATTATGTCTAACAAGATGGGAGTTTGATTATCTAAAATGTTGGCAGGAAATGGCCCATTTGTTTGAACTAGCCAAAGGGTTTTCAAGGAGAGATGCTGTAAATTCTGCATATGGAGGCTTACTTCATCATGCACTCTAGAATCATGGTTGAGAGCCTGAGCTCTCTGACAGGACAGCCTGGACTCAACCTCAGCTCAGCCTTTTACTACACTGAAGACTTCGGGCTAATTACTTATCTTCCCCATGCCTCAGTTTACTTATTTATAAAATGAAGGTAATAATAGCACTTACTTCATACAGTTGCTTTGAGAATTTAGTTGTTTAATATATATACACTCTTAAAATAGGGCCTAGTAATAGCTAATTAGTTCTATCATATAATTAGCTATTATTACTATTGCAATAAAGCATCACGATACATGAAGACAGGTATTAGAATGGTGGTGTTGTGTAATGGTTAAGAGCATAAGTTTTGAAGCCAGACTGTAGGTTTAAATTCCCACTCATCTCTTATTCATTTATTATCCTCCCCTGAGGACATGCCCATTGATTTTAGAGAGAGGGGTAGGGAGAGACGCAGGGGGAGAGAAACTTTGATGTGAGAGAGAAACATTGATCAGTTGCCTCTTGACTGGGGACTGAACCTACAATCTAGACATATGCCCTGACTGGGAATTGAACCAGCAGTCTTCCAGTTTATGGGATGATGCTCCAACCAACTGGGCCACACTAGCTAGGGCTCATCTCTTATAGGCTGAGCAACCTTGGCCAAATTATGTAACTATTCTGTGCATTCATATGTTGAAGTGTGCTAATGATAGTACCTATCTCACGGGTTTATTATAAAGACTTAAAGGCAATGGTAAAGAATTAACATATATAACATACTCAGAACCATGTGTGGCATGAAAGCATTTGGTAAATATTGATATTATTATTACTGGCTATTTGCCCCATTTGCAGCACTCACTTTTTTGAGCCTGCTTTTTTATAATGGCAATGGTAACTCTTAGGTAGCTCAAGCATCCTCCTAAATTACTTCGTATCTTAGAGGATCGGTTATTAAGTATTGTCTCTCAAAAAAGAAATAAAAAAAGAAAGTGAAAAAATGAAATATGGAGATTAAGTACTGTCTCTCATCTTCAGACCCACCTTACAATACCCCAGCAATTTGCGGAATAGGGGTTGGGGAGCCGGCAAATCTCACTTCTGCTTTTCCAGCTGGATCCGGGACCGATTCTGTCCACAGGGGGCGCAGGTGGGGAGAGACCTACTCCATCCTGTCTGACTCCTGCTGTATGTCACCCAGCCTGGTTTCACCCCAGCAATGGCTGTTCCTCCTGCGGCAGCCCCTGAATATGGGTTGCAGTTTTCCAACACCCTCAGTTCCAGCTTCATTATGTCTACCTTAGACATCTGGGCACCAGCCCGCCAGCCCAGAGACATCAGCACTGGCCAGAGCAACCCTCCCCAGGAGTCCAAGTGTCATCTCCGTGGGCCTTCTGCATTTTAATACTTCCAAACTCTTCCTTTGTTCCCTCAGCCTGAGGTGCGATGGCTGCTTCTCGACATTGCTACCTCTGTGACACCTTCGAGTTCTCTTCCTACTCTTGGCTATCTAGTTAAATTTATGCCTGTTTAACAATCTTTTATGTTAAATTATCTCTGTTGAAACAACTGGTGTGGTTTCTGTCTCCTGATTGGATCCTGATGGATAATTTAGGCAATCTTAGGCTTTATTCAGGAAGCAGAACACCTGGAGATTAGAGTCGTTGAAGTAAAACCTTATGAAAGACTGACATTCTGTCTCCACTGAGAGAAGTCATTTTCTCTTCATCAGCTGCTGTTGTCTTAGGTTACTACCAGTAGTTGATAATAGGCCGGAGATCTAATTTACATTCATGGGAAAAAAAATGGAAAGTTGAGAAACTTACCTCTACCAATTTTTTTCTCAAGTACATATAGTTGCAAGAATCTCATTTCAGCAGCGAATCACTTCGACACAGCTCAGAGGAAGTCAGCGTACCTTGGTAGCAAAGCCACGACTCTTTACCCCTCCCCTGTGTGCTTCTGCTTGGAGGGATTATAATTCCCCCAACACACACGCACATCCAACACAATGGGAAGGTAAGCTGCCACCCAAGTGCAGTTATTAAAAAATTCTGCCTTCCACTCATGGAGCTTAAATTTAAAGGGGCCCGCTGTGTTCCGGGACATCTTTGGAAAACAAGAGGACTGCTTGGAAAGAGGCAACAGTGTTCTGCGACTAATGTGGAACTGAATTCAAACCTTGTTTTCTGGCTCAGTCTTTTTAATTGTGGCTAATTGCAACTTCCTGTTTTTTTCCGGGGCAGGGACAAGGCTAATGAAAAGGCCCCAAAAGGATACTTGGACATCAAATGACTCTTACAAAAGAGCATTTTGATGATTTAAGTATAAATAAATTAGAAACATACTACAGTATTTGATGTCTTTTAATGTCCCCATGAGGTTAAAAAATGGAGAGCCAGCAAAGCACTGGAGAAAATGAGTAACTTAGTGCCATGAACTGTGTGAAGTAGCCTTGGACCGTTGGATGGTTCCCCAAATACAGGTTGACTTGCATGAACTTAACTGATCACCAGATAATGCAAGTAACAATTGCAGGTGGAGTCTATTTCAGCAAATGAGGATACAAGTCATTTTGTATGTGGTCCTGTGCTAATTAATACATATTACGTTATGTTTCCTACCTGGAAGAAATATCTGAGGAAAAGTGAAAGTACTTTTCTATAATGTGGCTATGGAAGGGGAAGAAGTGGGGGTGTGAAAGAAATGATTATATTTGCTGGGTCCTAGAAGGTTTTGGATGGTGAGAACATTTGTTTCATCCCATCTGTTTCTAAAGTAAAACAAAGTAAATTGTGAAGAACATTTCCTGTTACGTTTGTTAACTTTGACGTCAGTACTTCTCATTCTATTAACACTTCTTCACTGATTTTATGGAAATCAATAAAAGCAAGTTTCTCATTCTTTTCTTCTCCAGAAATCCTGTTAATAAAAACCCTCGGCACTAAACTAAAGGTGGAAAGTTAAGGAGGTGCATTTTTCGCAATTCCTGAAGCAGGTTTATGACATTGGACCATGCTCTTCCCCTTTGTGGACCTTTGTGTCCCGGTCTGTAAGGTGAGATAGCCTGAGAGTCACTAAACTTGGGGACCCCCAGCCGTTGGCATCTTGGGAGTCAAAATGCTTTACACTAAGGATGTAACATCCTTTATTTCTCCCTAATTTCCTTTTTTTCTCATACATGGACTTTCATGGACTTTATTAGTATAACCATAGGCTTGTTTACCAGATTAAAGGTATTAATAGTTTCGCCTCCTATTTGCTATTTTTGAACAATTTTGCACAGTCGCTTTGTTTTATAAAAATATTTCCAATCTTTGCACTGAGCTGTGTGTTTGCCACTTTTCAGCAGTTAGCACTGGGTGTTTTATACCCTCATTTCTTCATTCTTGGGTTCTTAGCTTTCTTTTGGCTGATATAGGTCTTCGAAAAATAGTTTTTAAAATATGTATATTTTGAGAGCTTGCAAATCTGAGAATATTTTTCTCTTGCATTCACAAATGAATGACAGGCGAGCTTGGTGTGAGTTCTCATTCTCCGTGTTTTTGCCCTCTCAGCACACTGTAGACATTGCTCCGTTTTCCGGAATCCTTTCCTTTCATCTCATTCTGTCCTTTTTCCATCTCATTCCCCTCTCTCCTTATGGCTTCTCCCTCCTGCCCTACCAGCCCCTACTCCATTTCTTTTTTCTTTTATCCTACAAAATATACCAGATAGCTCTATAACATTTTCTTCTGGTTCCTGTCATAAATCATCTCAGGAAATAACCTATTCTCTTAGCTACTCGAAGAATATAAGGTTAACGTTCTCTCTGGGTCTTTCAGAAATTTTCAGCAGCGCTAGGCTGACTTCTCCCGAGAACTCTCCTCATAAGGAAAACTCTCTGTGGACTTGGCCCTCAACTAGAGTCAGCCTGACAGGTCGGGCTCAGCTCTTGGCCGTTGGATGCGTGGAACTGATGGAAGCCGCGACAGCCTCCAGTCCAGCATGCAGGGCTCTCTGGCCCTCTGCTTCCTGATTCTGCCTGAGGTCCCCACTGTTTCAGTTGGGTGCTGCAGCTCCCAATGCCATAGTCCGACTCTCTCCCGTGTCTGACAGGTGATTACTTAGACTTTAGTCCTCAAACAGGTGCAAACCAGCATTTTGTTTCCTTCGAAAAGCAACACCCCTGCTTCAGAGTAGGACTGCTACATTTTCTGGTTGTTCCTTTCAGGCTTAAGTTTTAGTGTTGATGGAGGTTTTCTTCTTTTTTTTCCCAACTGCATGTGCATTTTAATGACAGCAGCTCTGGCTGGGGCTGTTAGCCAGATGCCATTTTAAAGCAGAAATAAAATCATTTGGCCTTACATATTGCTGAACAGCATTTCTAAGAGTTTGTACTCATTTCCAGCTCTTTCAGCCAGAAATTGTTTTTCCCAAGGTGTCTCTGGGATCTGTATTATTGATGTCTCAAAGAAATGACTCTTTTAGCCAAGTATTTTTATTATCTGCTTGTGCTAGTGGTCAATCACATTTGATACTTGAATCTTTAAAGCATCAGACTAGCAAACATGTATTTTGTTTTCTTTCTTAAATAGAACATCACTGTGGTTTATGTATCAAAAGCCCAGTTGTTTGTTGTCAAGAGTTCAAGCCTTGGGTTCTCCATTTACCTGCTGTGTGATCAGGACAAGTCACTCAAGTGCTCTGGGCCTCATCTGCGAAGTGCAGACTGACATTTGTACATGCGCAGTTGTAAGGGCTACAGGAGTCAAGGGCTGGGTTGGTTCTAGGCATCTTGGCAGAGTGGCTGAGTTAGCGGGTTCTCTAGTCAGAAAGGTATCGGTCACCTCAGCCACTTATTTGCTGCTGGACTATGGGCCAGATTTCTAATCTTTGTAAGAGTTGGTCTTACAAAGGGTAAGAGTTGGTTATTATATATGTTTATCTATAGTAAACATATACATAGTAGTGATAAAATGATTTAAAAATATCCATAACCCTCAAAGTTGCCGTGAGAATGGTTAAAGTAATTAAGCAAAGAGGGCATTAGATTGAGGTGGTGTTAAGGCTGTGGTGGCCTGTATAAGCAAACCAAAATCGAAACCTGTAAATTCCCAAGCTTACGAAATCAGAAGCTAACAACAGCCAATTGCAAACTAGGCCTTAAACAATAGCCAATCAAAGGATTTCCTTTCTTGGCCTCTGCATTTTTCTCTATAGAATAAGCCTGTCCCCCGCTCCACTAAGAGAAGCACTCCTATCCACTTCTGGTTTGGCACTGCCCAGTTCAAACTGATTTTTGCTCAAATAAACTCCTAGGAACTGTAACATGCCTCGGTTTATTTTTCAGCAAGATTAAATTAAGAAATGAATGTAAAGCTCTCTGTACAGTAAGTGGCACAAAGTAAGAAGCGAATGTTAGTTACAGTTAGAGTCATTAAATTCTACGCCGAGGCAATCCCTGTCACCCACACTGTGTGTGTCTGCAGGGGGAGAACTCGAAGGAAAATGAAGCACAGCAAGTTCACCCATCGATCTCTTTTCTCTCCTCGACTCTGGCTTCAAAGCTATTCTAAAACACTGATTTAGCTTTTTTTTTCTTTTCTTCCTCTTTTTTTCCGGTTGCTCTGCTTTGTTTCACAAAAAAGCCAGCTGACAGTTTGCAACTGTTTGTTTGCAAAGGCGTTTCCTTTGTTTTCTGCATCTCACTCTCACAAACAATAAAACAAAAAATATTTCAAAAAGAAAACCCCAAACTTCCCACCCCTTTGCTTCTACCCAAGGTTCAAATGAGTCTTTAAAAAATTATCCCACAGAAAATATTTATGTTGGATTCTCTCTCTCGTTTCATCCTTTTGTCATGTGGTCACAGCAAGATTTTTGCTTATTTGCTGATTCCGTCTGAATTTATTTCTCATGTTTTTAATAGTCTGCTGTGTTGAGTGGAAATGATATATAGGATTTGGGGAGGATTACAAAGGTACAGCATGAAACGTGTCCTAACAGAGTCCCTGGCACACGGAGGGAGCTCAGCATGGTGAGCTGCGTTGTTTCGTTTGTCCCGATGAGGAGGGCACAGGTGATCTCTGGCTTCCGGCCTGCCAGCAGTGACTGGCTTATTGCTTTTCCATAGCTGCACCCAGGGGGTCAGCCGAAGCCTTTGTTGTGACTGCTTGGGCATCTCAGCCCAGCTTCTCCCTCTGCTCAGTGCTGCTCCCTTCACTCCTTCGTAGGCACTGAGCCTTCTGGAAATCTCCAGTGATCTCTGTGCATGCAGATCTCTGTCTCTGAACTGGCTGCCCAGGAAACCCAACCTATAACAACGCGCTTCTATGTAAAAGCCTGAGTGGACTTTCTGTTTATGCCAGAATGAAGTTCAAATTCTTTAGCGTGTCTTTCAAGGCCCTTCCCAGTCTAATCTCAAACTACTTCTCTTGCGTCCTGCCTGAGAATTTCCTGTCCCTATCCTTCAGCCACAGGGTTACTTCTCTACAATAAATGATGCTCTGTCAAATCTCTATGCTTTTATTCCAAACTTTTCTTTTTCTGTCAATGATTGTTAATCTTTTATCTGCCTGATACATTCTTAATTGAAATATTACTTTTGAAGTTCAATTTCTTTCATTGTTCTCCTAGAGTATCTTGTCTTTGCTTTGGCCATCACACCCAAAGCAAATGTCAGGTCCATGTCAGGTAATGGACTCAGAGAACCATGACCATGACCATCAGTGACCCATTCACCCTGTGACACATGCCTAATTTATTATTCACTTTATCCGTCCTCATGCTCTTGCCCTGGTTTGGGCCAGTCCTGCCAGCTCTAAACATGAAATGGTCCCAGGCTTTTTTTTCCCTCTTGTTCTCTGTTTGGTTTTGAGGGTTCCTTTATCTCAGATTTGGTACCTGGTTTTCACTCATGCACAACAAATGCTTGATTACTTTCAACAGTTCTGGTTTCTTCCTACCTCCTAAGTATCTATGACTGTTCATCTACAGCTTTCCCATTCTGCTCTCTGTATTGACCATTGGGATAAACTGCATTACCATTCTGCTTCTCAAATTGGGAGCAGGGAACTATTTTCAATGTTTTGATTTCTGTGTGATTTTGGACTCCCTGACGGACAGACTGTGCTCTGTCTCTGTATCTCCATTTCTTAGCTCAGGGTCTGCACTGAAGAGGTACCAGTGTGGTGTGTTTATGGGATGGAAGACCATCAGATTAGGGAGGCTCTTCATCAGCTGTGCTAGAGTGAGAACCTAACACAAAGACACTTACCGTGTTCTTGTGGTCAAATTGTCTGGGATCCGATACCCTCTCTAAGGGGTGGGCTAGTGCGGCGAAGCTCCATTATTACAATGTAAGGGATGTTTAGGGCACACGTCAGTCAAGGTTTCTGTGAGAAGCAACTTTGTGTATTTCAGACACTGGGCTGAGTGCTACGATGATTTAAAAATAAAACCTATAGGGATTGTATATCCAATATACTCACAGTCCTTTGGGGCTGACAAGACATACCTACAAAACATCAGAAAGTAAAATGTTTTGGGAGAAAGCTGTGGCTCCCAGAACCTGGGAGCTGGGAGCAAGGAAAGAGGATGGGGAATTGGGAGGAAGCGGGCTCAGAACTGAATTTTAGTTTGTTATCAACCCCACTACATTGTGTTTCTCCAAGGCAAAAATCATGTCTGATTTCTACCTATAGTGCTTCCTTGCACACCTCCAACTAATTCCCTAATAGAGATTCGGGCACTATTATCATAGTCAGATTAGCATAAGTATCAGAGACGAAGCTCATTAAAAGGCTAAAGAATGAAGCTTTGAGGATGGACAGGAATCCTGGAGGACTGGCAATAGGGGGCCAGGCATGGGAATAGTTTTCCTAGGCCACCACTGCAGGGACCACCTTGGCCTGGACACTTTTGTGCCTCTGGATTAGCAATGTCCTTCCTTCTCTTCTGAAAAAAATCTCCTGAATGATACTGCATCTTTGCATCACCCCCCTGAAACTCGATGTTCCGGAGAGGCATATTGTATCCTTGGTGATTGGCTACACCAAGATTAGGTCACATGCAGGTAGCATATGTGGGTGGCAGATAAGAAGAGATGTTGATGCCGTAGTGGAATCAAGTTCCTGTCTCACCTGAAGACTCACCCTATGCTGATTCCCTTTCCTACCCCCTGCTCCCATACAAGAAGGGCATAGAGGTGCTGCTTAGCCAAAGATGGCATATGTTCATCTAGGGATGACAAGTGATGAGCTTAGGCTTTTGGACAACTTGTGTAAATTTTCTAATTCTCCCAGTTGACAATGGGCTGCACCCACTGAAAAGGCTTAGAAGTGGATAATTAGTCTCTCACATCTTCACTAGGGCTCTGACAGTTGGCAGTATTTAACTACTCTTAAAAGAATGATCCATGAAACTTGTCTGGATCTTTTTCAGATACGAAAACTAAATCCAGCTTTCTCCCGTTGGCCTGCACATCTGTGATGTGTATCATACAACCACAGAGATACCTTTGTAGTATGGAAAGGTTCCCCCAAGGGAGAAGCACACACATGGGAAACAAGTGAAATAGTTAACAGTGAGTGGGCAAGACAGTTGAAATTTGGCTTCATGACCATCCTACACCTTTTGAATCATTGAAAGAGTCAGCTTCTAGTGGTAACAGACATGGGCAGCTGGTTATATCAGCCATATAATGTGCCTTTTGTATTGGATTAAACATTTTTTCATGTTAATGCTTATGCCATGTTTTCTTTGGAGTTCAACCTCAGCCTGGTGGATTTTTGTCTTTGAAATGAAACATTAGCCCTGGCTGGCATAGCTCAGTGGATTGAGCGTGGGCTGGGAACCTAAGTGTCCCAGGTTCAATTCCCAACCAGGGTACATTCCTGGGTTGCAGGCCATAACCCCCAGCAACCGCACATTGATGTTTCTCTCTCTCTCTTTCTCTCCCCCCTCCCTTCCCTCTCTAAAAATAAATAAATAAAATCTTTAAAAAAAAAAGAAATGAAACATTAGCCATTTTTAAAGGTCAGGAAATGGGTTACATCTCTGGGAATTGATCAGTTTGTGGGATGAGTTATCAATGAACATATCACTGACTTCAAAGTTTACAAATTATATTATGAATCTGCTGAAGCAAGGATGTATTTTTATTAATTTGTTATACTGGTTCACATAGTGGGGTGCCCTAAAAAGAACAAAGAGGAGGCTAGAGTGGCAGTACAGGTACGGTTATGATAGATACACCAACAACACAGTTCAGATTTCAGTTACCAAGATAAACTGTTAGAAATTGCATGAAGTGCAGATTCTGCTGCTAGGTCTTAAGTAAATAACAGATGCATGTTACGATCAGTGTCAGATAATGCCACTTCTCCCAAAGTCTACCGATGATTGGGCGCCATGAATCTGTAAGTTAGATAGCGAAGAGTGTGGTTGTGTTGTTTCCTTGTCTCCCAGTGATAAGGAGCTCCCAGGTGCTACCAGAAAAATTACTCATGAAAATATAGGAAAATGCACAAGTACTCTATAGCTTTGGAAATTAAGGGTATTTAACTTCAATTTAGATGAGTGGCTATGATAAATAATCAGGGCTGCTTCATGTCCAGAAATGGAACTCCACCAGCAGGCAGGAAGTATACACAAAGTTCCCATGTACCTCAGACATGGAGACAGTCTCAGATCGGAAAATCTCACCACGGCCAACCCTGGCTTTGGAAGGCGTTGCCTTCGGGGCAGCCAGAGAAGCACCCCATTCCCTACCTTGCTGGCCACTGAGAGAATCGTTTAGCAGGTCTCCCCTCCTTAATCAGTGTGACAACCGCAACCCTGAAATAAATTGTATTGATCCTCTCAAATTTAGATAGTTTAGAACCAAACTTAATAAACGTTTTTATCTTTTCATTTCTTTGTTTATTTGAATTTTTAAACCTCTAAAAGAAAACTGATAGGGATATACATTATGAAAGTAAAAGTATTATTTTATTTTCCCTCAATGTTTGTATAAAAATGTCATATAAAAAGTTGAAACAATAGTATAATAAATGCCTATACACTCTGTATGTAGATTAAATAATTATTGACATGCCGCTTTGTTTGCTTTCTCTCTTTCTTGCTCCATAAAATTTCCTGTGTTATTTAAAAGTACATTGTAGACATCAGGACACTCAATGTCTAGGTAACGTCAGCAGACATTTCATCTTTATGATAAGTACAATCTCCTATGTACTCACGATACTATTATGAGACATAATTAGTAATAATTTAATAATGTCATCTAATAGTCAAGCCAGAACTAAATTTTCCCAGTTGTCCCCAAAACATTTTTTGAAGCTTTCAAAAATGTTTTTGAAAACAGGATCCAATCTAGGACCACACAGTGCTTTTGGTTGTTATTTCTCTTAGACCCTTTATACTGGAATAATCCCACCTCACCTCCCTTCTTCCCCTACAACTTTTTTTTCCTTCTAATATTTTATCTAATGGTGAGTGCAGGCTAGTTGTCTCATAGAATGCTCCTCATTCTGAGTTTCCCTGATTATTTTCTCTTGGTATCATGTAGCTAATTCCTCTATCCCTTTATTTCCTATAAATTGGAAACTATGTCTAAAGGCTTAATTAGATTCAGGTGAAACATATCTGGCACGAATACATGGTAAGTGATGTGTGTTGCATATTTTATCACATTAGGGACACAGAATATCAGCTCATCCCCTTATTGGTGGTGCTAACTTGGATTATTAGCTTGGTCACTGCTGGATGGGAGCAACATTAAAGATAAAAATATGGTGCAGAGAATTCCCATGTATCCTTCACTCAGATTCCCCAAATGTTGCTATTTTTAAATAATTTGCTTTATCATTTCACATTCTCTCTCTCTCCCACCCCTACCCTTCCCTCTCACTCAGTGTCCTGAACAGTTATTGCTTTATACTGCAGTGCATGTTTCTTAAATGCAAGGCCATTTTTTTCAATAACCACCTTATAATGATCACAAATTAGAAGATTAATGTGAATACAGTATTACTATCTCATCTAAAAATCTTGCAATTTTGCCATTTGTTCTGCTAATATCCATAAAAGCCAAAGATTGTATTTTTCTGGTCTAGAATCTAATCTTTGTTTTTTAAAGATTTTATTTATTTATTTATTTTTAGAGAGAGGGGAAAGGAGGGAGAAAGAGAGGGAAACATCCATGTGTGGTTGCTTCTCATGTAACCCCCACCAGAGACCTGGCCTGCAACCCAGGCATGTGCTGTGACTGGGAATCGAACCAGCGACCCTTTGGTTCATAGTCCATGCTCAGTCCACTGAGCTACACCAGCCAGAACTCTAATCTATTTTTAAGATATTTTTTATTTTATTGTTACCCTCTTTTTTTAATTGTTGTTCAAGTACAGTTGTCTCCATTTCCCACCCCCACCACTCCACCCCACCACAGCCATCCCCACCTCCCACCCTTGATCTTAACCCCCTTTGGCTTTGTCCTTGTGTCCTTTATACGTGTTCCTTGATGACCTTTTCCCCATTATCCCCTCCTATCCCCTCTCTGATTATTGCCAGTTTGTTCTTTGTTTCAATGTCTCTGGTTATATTTTGCTTGCTTGTTTGTTTTGTTGATTAGGTTCCACTTATAGGTGAGATTGTATGGTATTTGTCTTTCACCGCCCGAATTATTTCACTTAGCGTAACACTCTCTAGATCCGTCCACGCTGTTGCAAAGGGTAGGAGCTCCTTCTTTCTTTCTGCTGCATAATATTCCATTGTGTAGAGGTACCACAGTGTTTTTATCCATTCATCTTCTGGTGGGCACTTAGGTTTCTTCCAGCACTTGCCTATCATGAATTCTGCTGCTATGAACATAGTTCATGGGTACTCTTGAATGGGTATCTCAGGATTCTTAGGGTACAGTCCCAGCAGTAGAATTGTTGGGTCAAAAGGCGTCTTGAATGACACACTGAGTTTAGTTGCCATGTCTCTTTAGTCTCTCATCTGAAACAGTTCTTCAGTATTCCTTTTTTTGGCATGATCCTGATGTTTTTGGAGAGTACTAGTCAGTTGTTTTTTGTTTGTTTGTTTGTTTGTTTAGAATGCCTCTTCTTTAGATTCTTCTTTAGAATCCCTAGCATTTCTTCATTAATATATTCAGGTTATTCATTTTTGACAGAAATGCCAGAAAAGACAGTTGTATGCCTTTATCATGCCTCATGCCAGGAAGCATATAATATCTACTTTTCCTACTATTGGAGGTGTTATATTTGATTCCTTGGTTAAAGTGTATTCTGTCAGTTTTCTTAAATCTAAAAATATTGTGGACAGAGTAATGTAATGCACTGGATGGCTCAAGTTTATGTTAGTTTTCTTTCCTGCAAATGGATGTTGATTCAGCTTTTTCCATTTAATTCTTTTTAATTAATACACATCTTCTGAGAAAATTCTTAAGGCCATACGAATGTCCTATTTCCTTCTAAACTGTCACCTGCAAGTTTGAGCATGCATTGATATTTTTTTATTATAATTACTACTGTGGTGGCTGCTAAAGGCTGATTTTCTAATTTGTCTTTTGTTTTATAGTTTTATATACCCAAATACCCAAAATATTATTTTCATAAGAAGTAAATTTTTATAAGAAGTAATGTTAAAATTTGTGCTCTTTTGACTTATTTTAATATATCTCCCTATACTATAAGTTTAGTGAAGGCAGGAATTTTGGTTTTATTCACTGTTGGATCTTTAACAGGTCAGAATATATAGTAGATGTTAAAAAAAAATTTTAAAAAATGTGTTTTGCAGTTAAGGGCATGGAGTTTGAAGGAGACCAAGTAACTAAAAAATTGTGGAGCCAGGATTCCGACCAAGTTGGTATACTTTCATTCTCCTTATTATGACAACAAATGGGTAATGTTTATTTTTCATAAGGTTTCTGGTTGGAAGAAGCCATTACATTGTGTTTTGTTTTAAATGACATCCTGATGCTTGTAGGCTACAGCAGGAATTAAACTTAATGAGACAGAATCAGTGGTAGAACAGTCTGACCAACTCTTTCCAATTATGTCAAGAAAATATGAAAGCAAGACTGTCATACATAATCCAGTGATGGATTATCCCCATTGTATTTCATGATGTCTGCAAATGCTGCTGAGACAGGAGACTTCTGCATAGTAGGACGCTTTTGCACCTAATATAGGCATTTCAGAGCAGGTGACGCGTTTCCTAAGCACTGCATGTGACAATATAGAAGCAAACTCATGAGCACAACACATTCCTGATTTGTTTGTCAGTATAGCTGATGCATTGCTGTGATCTGAGGTGGAACAAAATCTGACGGAATTGAGGAACTCTACAGAGCACATCTGTACCATTTACCAGTGGTGTGCTGTGAGTTGAAATGGTTTCAGCTTAAATGAGGATGTGGCCTCAAAGGGTAGTCCTTGTTTATATTCACTTAAATTTGTATTGGGAAGGGCATGACCCACCAACCTGTCTTCTCTGTGTAACCAAGTGCTGGGGCAGGAAACACAGTAGTTGGCTAAAGAATGAATGTCAAGTGGATGTGACAGCACATCTGCCTTCTTGGACACCTTAGCTCCCTACTTCCCATCAGTTTTAATGGGATTGAAAAGTAAATTTGGGACACAAGAAAAGTCTTTAAATTCATACTCTGTAAGCCAAAATAAAATACTTTGGGTAATGATTGAAAATTGGTTAAATTTAAACATTTTTATGGCTCCAGCCATAAAGCTATGATTGGCCAAACTGTAATCTGTCTTTACTGCTATTAAAAAATAAAAAACCGCCCTGGCTGGTGTAGCTCAGTGGATTGAGCACGGGCTGCGAACCAAAGTGTCGTAGGTTCAATTCCCAGTAAGGGCACATGCCTGGGTTGTAGGCCGCAGCCCCCAGCAACCGCACATTGATGTTTCTCTCTCTCTCTCTCTTTCTCCCTCCCCTCTCTAAAAAATAAAACAAAATAAAATCTAAAAAAAATTAAAATAAAAAATCAATTCATGGAAGCATTTATTGTGAATAGAGTAATTTTATAAATCACTAAAACATCCCTGTCACTGACACAATATTATTGATTTTAAATATTCTTGATGGTAATTTTTTCCCAAACTGTGTTAAATTACATAGTTCAGGGGTACAGAGAATAATTTAGAATAGCAACATTAGGACAAACAGTTTATCAGTCTTTTTTCTTAACACTGGCAGATCCAACTTTTGTTATTTTCAAACTTCGTTGGTTAAGATACATAGTTTGCAGGGGGCATGCATGGTAGCTCCTCACCCTTTCCCCAACCCTGCCCTATGCATCTCTTCCATCTGGCTATACCTGAGTTGTATCCTTTTGTAATAAACCAGTGGCTTCCTAAGTTACAAACAATTTATGTACTGTGTTCTAAGTACATAGAACAGACAGGTACTATGAAAATGTACACTCATGGGCCTCCAAGTCAAACTTGTAGTTAGCTTCCCTTAATAAGCATTTGTTTGTCATGTAAGGCATGCGAGATAGAACTTGGAGCTATTTGCTACTGAGACACAGCAAGTGTAGGATTTCTATTGGTTATGACTTTTATGCTGCGAATGACAGAAAAATCACATTAAACTGGCCCAAGCATAGAGGAAATCTATTTACTCACACAACTGAGAAGATGAGGGGGAACATGGCTTTAGATGAAACGATACAGAGGGTTCGATGCTATTGGAAGTCGGTTTCTCCCTGTTGCTGCTCCGTGCTTTCCTCTGTGTCAATTTCTTTCTCAGTCTTTCCCTCATAGTGACAAAAGGGCTGCCAGTGACTGTCAGCTTACACCTGCACAAATTCTGAATTTTGAGGAAATGAACTCTCCTTTTCTATAAAGGGTCCTGGGCCTGGTTCTCATGGGCTCACATTTGGTCACATTTTCCTCCTGGGATCTATCCTGTAGCCAGAGTGATATAATGGATATGACACACTGATTGACCAAGGCCCAGGTTACCTCCCCTTTTCTGAAAATGGGTGTTGATTTAACTCTTTCCAAACCACATGGTATGGGAACAAGAGAGGAGCTGATTCCCTCAGATGAAACCAGGCCAATAAAAGAAAGGTAAATAGATGAGGGATGGCCAGTGGACATAAAATGTCTATATCGGGTTGAACCCAAATCATAACACAAATGATTTGTTTGATATAGAACCTCACCGTTTACGAACTACTTTCATAGACACTATATCATTTAAACTTCAAGACAATTGCATGAGAGAAGTAGGAGGAATTTGAGTCCCATATTACAGATGAAGGTTGGTCTGGGGGCACATAAGGGTGGCTTCGTGCCTGCAGCAGCCCCGTTAACCTCTGTTAACATCGCCTCTGACCGACTCCCCTCATGTCTGCTTTGGTTCTATTTTGGTAATAGGGCGTTTGCAATCTTGGGTCTCCACCTTGAGCCTGCACTTCTGGTTTCAGTTTTTGTAACAACCGCAATACCTCACCGAGAAACTTACCAGAATATGGTAAGAGGAAGAAATCCTCATTGATGTTAAGTTTTATTGTTCCTACATGGATTAAGAGCAATAAAACGGTCTCCACTAAATGAAGCAACTATGGTAAACACCCTGGAGCCACTGAGGGATGAAGCAGAAAGAATCATGAGAAGTCACTGAGCCCTGCTACACCCATTGGGCAGATGAGGAGAGCGAGGACCATGCAGTGGACATAGGTAGCCCACTTCCGCAGATGTAGGTAGAGGAAGGGCTGGGACTATCAATTAGACTTCCCTGACTTCCAGCCATTGTTTTTCCCCCTATTCCACCCTGCTCTTACCAGATGTGTCTTATGTGAAAAAATTATATGCATATTGAACCAAATTGCTTTATTGTATTTGTAATTATATACCCAATGAAAATAAAAACAAACAAACAAACGAACAAACCAACCAAGGATGTGAACTATTTTGGCTCTTGAATTTAGCCCTATCCCACTACTACTCCCTAGAGCATGTCTCAGCAACCCTCAACAGACAAAAATTTGTATTCGTTGCTCCCTTACCTTAGGGGAGTTTGTCAAATTTATAAATAAAAAATGGAATGCCCATGTCCACTTGAATTTCAGATAAACAATGCATTTTTTTTTTCTTTTTTAGTATGAGTATGCCTTTGCAATATTTGGGACATACTCATACTAGAAAATTATTTATTTTGTATCTGAAATTCAAATTGAGCTGTGCATCCTATATTTCATCTGGTAAGCTACTTTGAGGACCCACCAGGAGAACTTGCCTTTGTTGGGAGAGGGAAGCAGTTAATAAATGTTGTCTGATGATTGTGTTCAGTCCTGGGATTGTCTGGGGAAAGACTGACGGGCTCAGGAACACTCTCTTCTGGTCTCTTTCAAGCTTAAGTTTTGAGGAAGAAGATTCCAAATTGCTAGAGGACCAGAAGGGGTGTTAAAGCACAGTTTTCTGAAAAGAGGAGTAGGCTATAATCTGAGTCCAGTTAAACCAACTCAGGCAATGAGCATTTACCTGTGGTGGGGGTGAGTGGGGTAGGGGCGGCTGGTTGACCTTGCCCTGCTGTGCTGATTGTGTCTTAGGGCACCTGGCGTCTACAGAAGGTCGGTAAATATAGCAGTCCATCTGCCTACCTACGAGTTTACCTGATCTTGTTGAAATTCAAACTTATATGGTTGCAGTTTATTTCTTTATTTTAATAGCTTTCTGGCAAAGAAAATCCCTTAGAATTAGAGACTTGGGACAAAGAAAGATTAGGTGAAGCAACTGACACCCAACGAATTGGCATTCTGTGTGCCACGTGGCTATGCCAGCTGCTTGAAAGTTAAACCAATTCTTCACTTTCTTCCTTTTTTACGTCTGTCGCTCCTTTCCTCTCTTCCTTCTTCCCTTCCTTTCTCTACTTGCCTTTTCCTCCTTCCTTTCTCTACTTCTCTTTTCCTCCTCCCCCATAGGCAACCATTTCAATATGTCTTTGGGGTATCCTTTCGTTTGCATGCATTCTTGCAAAATGTTCATTGTCTTTTTTATGGGTGCTTTAAAAATTTACATAAATACCATTATGATACACCTCATTCTTTTTTAATTTACTCAGTAACATGTATTTGAAGATCCGTTTATGTTGCTATGCATACTTTGGTGAGGCAATTGGTTGGTTATTTCTAATTGCTTGATTTTTTAAAAAAAAATCTACAGTATACTCTTTGAAGGTCAAACCTGCCTTATTAATATTAGGATCTCCAAAGCCAAGTTTAGAGGTTGTGTTGAGGATTGAAAATATGATATGAATAGTAGCATTCAGTTAAAATTTTGGTGAATTGAAAGGAATGAAATGTTAATGAAAGAAGCAGCCAAGTATTACAGATGTGAAGGAGTCACTTAGGAAGAATTTCTATGTTGTCAGAATCTTTGATTCACTAGTTATCTTTTCTAACTTCAGCTTGATACCAGTGAGCCCTCCATGTTAAGTATGATTACCTGGGGACTTTTGAGTGCAGTGGAAAAGGTTTTAAAATAGTCTTATTTGAAGTGAGATTCTAGGAAAACAAAAGTGGTACACCCAGCGTGTAAATTCCAATTTAAATCTCAACTGGGGCAGGATTAACCTCTCATGAAAATTGGTTAATAGTGTTGCTCAAGTCCTATCAGTTCTTTTGAAATGCAAACCCCTGCCTTGAATTAAGTTAAATGCAGAAAATTCCTCCTTTGTTTCCCTCAAGCAGGGTACTTGAATGTTTGTAGGAGAAAAAGACCTGAACTCTGGCAGTAACCACAGAACAATCATGGTCCTAAAATTAAAAAAAAAAAATTCAAGACGAAAGATATCAACAATGTTAATGGATTCATGTCTTATTCTTTTGTTTTCAATTGATGTTTATTGAAAGAGCCCCAAACATACATTTGGCTGGGGAACCATGTGGAGGTGTCCTCAGCGTCAGCACAGCCCTACGAACTGTGTGTTGTGGAAGAAAAAACATGATGTCATTGAACGGGGCTTGGTGCAACTTCCTCAAACCTGGGTCACTGCCTCCTGCCCGTGCCTCAGGCACTTAGCTCTGCTTTGGGAACCAGAGGACTGGCTGGGGCTGTTGAGGCAGCTGGTATGAAGGGACACAAGGGCCACTTCACCCTTGGGTTTCTGTGCTTTCAGAAAGAAGCCCTCTGTCAAGAAGAAGGTTATTGTAGGCTCCTTCTCAACTTTACACAATATTGTGGAATCATCAGGGACTTTAGAGCCAGGCTGCCCTGGTTTGCAGACCAGTTCTGCCATTTACCAGCCAAAGGGCCTTGGTCAAGTGGCAGAAACTCCATGAGTCTCAGTCTCATCATCTTTTTAGTTATCCAAAGGCTAAACAGGTTTCTTTACAGCAGAACTTCTTAGCGCCTTTAATATTACCATTGAATATGGAAATGTCTAAGAGATGGTTAGAGTAACCTGCCCAAAATATTTCACCACGGAGTTCTGTTCTTTTCTTAGAGCATCTTTCAGGGCTAACTTTTTGAGCCACACATTTGGGAAAGGCTGACATGTGAGAATGTCCTAGATACTTACCTAAGTAATGAGCAATAATTATTGATTGCTAGATTGGCTGAGAAATCATTGTAGCTCAGGCACATTCTGAGTGCTTTACATGCATTACAGTTAGTTTTATACATCAGCCCTATAATGGAGCTACTATTATTATCTGTATTTTGCAGAGAGGAACACTGAGGCACAGAGAGGTTATAATCAGCTAGTTTAAGGCCCTATAGCTTTCCTCCGCTGCCTAATCTGCTCTTTAACCTAGAGCTTGAGTTTTTAGTGTCAATGACTACAATTTTCATTTCAACAAATTCTATTTGGTTCACTTACAGACCCATTCACTTTTTTTAATTGGTGTCCTGTTCTTTCATTATAGTTTCCATTCCTTCTTTCATCTCTTTAAGAATTTAAAGCATTTTTTGTAGTGTCTGACTTTGCTTCATAATACCTTGTTTTTAGAGTGCAAATCATTGCATTTGCTATGTCATTCTGTCACGGTGGCTCACTTCCTTGTGTAATTTTTAAATTTTTGCAGGTGATTTTATCTCCAGGTTACATATTTGTGTGCTGCTTGCTGTTATTTATCTCTGGAGCTGCAGAGTTGCCAGATTTAGCAAATAAAAATACAGAATAACCAATCAAATTCAAATTTCAGAAAACTAGCAACTAAATTTTTAGTATAGTATGCCCCAAAATGGAAACTTAAAAACTATTTAACTTTAATTCAGATTTAACTGGGTGCACTGTATTTTATCTGACAACCTTATCTGGAGGAATTAGAAAGGGAAAGAGATGAAGGGAAGGTTCTATAAGAAATCTGGATTCTATGTCTGTATCACATATGGGTATGGCATTAGGATTATAAGAGGACACAGCCAGGGGGCTCCCCAAAGAAGGATTTATAATGGTATCCAGAACTCAAGTGTCCAGGAAATGTTAAAAATATGGGATGTTCTCACCCCTACAAGTCTGAACTGGGGGATGGGACTCATGGAGCAGGGCCATTGAGAGTTGTTTTGCATAGCAACAGTTTTGCAAATGACCTCTAGAATGGTCATTTTAACATATCTATAACTCATGGATTTGTTAAATAGCTGTGGCCATTCTTTGAGCCAGGGAGATGGGAGTGACTTCCACCCAGGATGTAACTGGGAGGCAACCCCCCCCCCCCGGGGTTACAGAGGCTGAGTAAGAGCTCAGAGATGACTGGCTCCACACCACAGGGCCATGCCTGCCCAGACTTATGAAGGCAGCCCAGAAAAGCTGGAAAAATATGGGAATGCTGGCAGGTGTAGCTGATTGTGAGAGGAGTTGGAAATGGGGCTGCAGGGGAAGACTGGGGCTGAGATTTAAGCCCAGGCTCTGCAACCATGACAAGAAGAACCACTCGGCTTTGGGTCTCCCTTTGTCACACAGCTGAGGAAGCTGGAAAGCAAAATGTAGTTGCAATGCAGAGCTCTCTCTTAGCAGTTTGGAAGAATGCAGGAGAGATGTTGAGGGTAGGAAAGGGGTGAAAGGACTCTTGCTGTTGGGCCATGAGGAGATGCCATGTGGGTTTGGATTAAGAACTGGAGATCATGGTGGCGACACAACTGGTGGTGCTGGGAACCGAGGGAGGCCTGCCAGCTGAGCATGATTACTGGGAAGAACCAGGGGCTACATGAGGCACAGACTTTTATTTCTCTTCCTGAGATATGGCACCCCAGGCAAAGGGGGGAAGGAAGGACTGTGCGTGTTTGTGAGGTTTTAAGGGACTTCGGGGTTTTAATGAAGACATTAAGTCATTTCTCTTAAGTCTGTATAACTTTTGAATAAATAATTCCTTTCCTTTTCAGTGATCTCTGACATTGAGAGCTATAATTTCCTGATGTCAGGCAAGGCAAACCTAGTACAGGGGGACCGCAGGAAAAGGGGGGGTCCATTTGGTAACATTGTGCAACCCCTTCTCTGGTGGCCAATCAGGGAAAATCATGGGAGACCACATGCACAGTAGCTTTAAAGTAGTGCAACTAATTGTACATGCGCAGTAAAAGCCCACCAAAACTATCCAGGCAGGATCCTCCCTGTAAGAATAGAACCCCTCCAGTCCGGGAGGTCAATCTCTGCTTGGAGTTGGCCTGCTCCTGTGTTCTCTGCTGTAAACTCTTTGTGTTTGGTTCAGTTCTTTGTCCCGATCACCAAGAACCCAGTTACCTGTGCCCACCTGTGACAGAATGGCCAACTCATAATACTTTCCTGATTGTAGCACTGGAAATCCTGGCCAATCTGGAAATCTGGTCATACCACGCAGCATCCAAATTTACCCGACCCACATTTTATAGAAATCCCAACCTGAGAAAGTATATTAAAACGGGTTGCACCTTTTCCTGATTCCTCAGCATATAGCCAATTCCCTTGATATATTTGAGAGTTATTGTTTAAAATTTTATAATTCTATTTTCATGAAAAGAGCAGCCATTTGAGGGCCCAAAGTTAATGCAGGTGCCTCCCCACCTCGCCACGTCCTTGTGGGCGTGCTGAATTCCCATCTCTTGGCTCTACTGGTTCTTGGGTTTTCTTTTTCTTTCTCTTAAAGTTGGCTGTGGATATTTTCATTGTTATATTCAATGTAGCACATTTATGCATTTCTAGTGAGAGGAAGTTTCTCATTAACTGACCGCCATCTTGCCAGAGTGGTAAATGTCTCTATAATAATTACATTCCTGTAACAATAAAAACAAAATAAAATAATATTGTGAAGGGAGTCATGACCCTGAAACTCTCATCTGCTGATGGTGGGAATGAAAATAGGTGTATGCTGACTGCCTTCTTTTTCTAAAGAAGTTTCAACTAGTTACATTGGTTTTCCTTTTATTTTCTTTGGCATTAATTTTTAAAAAGTCCAACTGTTTAAAAAGACAACTCCCATCTAAAGTACCTTTATAACTGAAAGCATTTTTTAAAGGTAGAATTCATCCCTTTTTAGTGGACAGTTGTACTAGTTTTGACAACTTGTAGTTACCATATGTAACCACCGCTATAATCAAGATTTAATGAAGTTCCATCACCCTTCCCTTTTGTGGTCAACTTCTCCTCTGACCCCCAGTTTTTGGTTACCACTGATTCATTTTGTGTCTCTACAATTTTTTCCTTTTTCCAGAGTATCACATAACTGGAATCATACAGTATTATAGCCTATTTATGTCTTTTGAGTCAGGTTTCTTTTGCTTAGAATAATGAATTTGTGATTCATCCATGTTGTTGGATATATCAGTAATTTTTTCCTGCAAAGTATCTCATTTACAGATGTGTCACAGTTTACTTGTCTAGTCATCGGCTTAAAGACATTTTGGTTGTTTACAGTTTTTGAAAGATTCTAAACCTGCGATAGCATTCATGTTTAGGTTTTCGTGTGAACGTAGTTTTCATTGGTCTTGAATAAGTACCAAGAAGTGGTATTACTGGGTTGTATGGAAACTGTATCTTTAATTTTATAAGAAATCGATAAGTTGTTTTATGGAGTGGTTGTACCAAATTTGCATTCCCACCAGGGAAGTGTGAGCTTCTGAGCGTTTGCATTTGTATCAGCACTTCCTACAGTTGATATTGTCAAGGTGTTTTACTTATTTTTCTTTCTTCTTCCTTTTTTTTTTTGCCATCATAATAGTTGTATAGTCCTATCTCATTGTGATTTTAACTTTTAAAAAAATTACAGTGAGTGTCTTTTAATGTTTTCTATCCTTTATATTTCTTTGGCAAAGTCTTTTTATATTTGTGCATATTTTTAAAAATTGGACCTCTTATTTCTTATTGTTGAATTTTAAAAGTTTTTAAAAATATATTCAAAATACAAGTCCCTTATCAGGTTTGTGTTTTGTAAATATTTTCTTTCAGTCTATGGTTTGTTCTTTCGTTTTTCTAATGATGTATTTTAAAGAACAGAAATTTTTTAGTGTTTTAAAATATTTTATTTATTTATTTTTAGAGGGAGGGAAGGAGGGAGAAAGTGAGGGAGAGAAACATTAATAGGTTTCCTCTCATATGCACCCTAGTTGGGTACCAAACCCACAACACAGGCATGTGCCCTGACCGGGTATCGAACTGGTGACCCTTAGCCCCACTGAATGATAGCCAACCCACTGAGCCACACTCGTCAGGGCTGATCTCTATAGTGTTAAGTAAGGCTTCAAATCAGATAATGTGAGTTTTCCAACATTCTTCTTCTTTTCCAAGTTGTTTTGGTTATTCTTGTTTCTTTGCCCTTCCATATAAAATTTAAGATTGCTTGTTAGTCCCCAAATTGTGACAACTTTGAATCTACAGATCAATTTGAGTAACTTATCCTCCTAACTGCATAGAGTCTTCTAAAATATGAGCAAAGTAGCTCGCTCCATTTACTTAGTCCTTGATTTTTAGTATTTTGCTCTTTTCCACATATAGAAATTACATATACTTTGATAGATATATTCCTTAGTATCTCATATTTTCTGATGCTACTTAAAATGCTACTGGTTTTCAATTTTAATGTATAATTGTTCAATGTAAAGATATAGAAATACCACTGATTTTCATTATATTAACCTTGTAATCTCACTAACCTCACTTATTAATTCTAGTAGTTCTTTAAAAGATTCCTTGGGACCTTCTACATAGACAGTGTTTGTTGTCTATGTCAGTTTTATTTCTTTATAATCTCTATTCCTTTTATTTCTCTTTCTTTCCTTATTGCCCTGGCAGGACCTCTGATACAATGCTACATAAGAGTGGGAACAGTAGAATATAGAGTGAGTTTTATGTAGTTACAGCACTTTAAAACAATTAAAATTAGAGGAAAACTCATGTTGTGGTGTGTGTGTGTGTGTGTGTGTGTGTGTGTGTGTTAGGGTGACCAGATATTTCTGGTTCACTCAGAATGTCCTAGTTGTATCAATGAAAGTCTATATCCTGAGAACTGTCTCTGTCAGTATGTGTGAGTGTGTGTGTGTTGGGGGGGGGCGGTTACAAGGTGAAGAATAAGAGATAAAATGACTTAATGCTCTTTCTAGACCAACCTTTAAATTACAAGGTTACTTGTAATTATTATCACTTGCTTTTAATATAAGAATTATGTTTGTACAGAAGAGGAGGGGGAAGCTGGGGAAAACAAAGAAGCAAAGGCTTTAACTATCATTCATTTGGTTTGGACACTAACAAAGAATTATAATTGAATAGAAATGAATATTATCTATGAGTTTGTGTTCTAAAATATATACCATTAAATTGGGAGTCAGAGAAGTGCGGAAGGTTTACCAAAAAATTCTCTCTGGCTGTACCTGATATGTTGTAAGTGTACAAGTTCTGCATTTGCAATTTGGTGGAAATGCTTTTTTATCTTTATGATTTCTGAGCAAGTAGTCACAAGAGGAAAATTCATGTATGGCTCATGCCAAAAAAAAAAAAGAGACTAATCTTGTAAACGTTTCCAATTTAGAATATTGTACAAATCTATCATACGTCCAAGGGAATAAAATTCATAATTATTCATCCCAATATATACTTTAGTACCTAGTCACATGCAGAAAAAAATGAAGAATAAAAAGTAGTTTTGGCATAACCTTCCATAGTAATCCTTGTGACACTCATGAAAACCATACTCAAGTATGGGCTGAGTCATTCGGGTTTTGAATATGATTTGTGGAGTGGAGTTAAAATAAATCTGAAATGAAGAAGCCCTTAGTTATATTGACTACAAATATTATCATAATAATTTATCTTTCTGGGTTTTTTGTCTTTGCATGAATCATGGACACTCACATAAGCATCCGAGGAGAGTAGACGCAAATGGGGCTGAGCAAGAGTATTTTAATCCACCCAGTTTTTCGGAGTCTGAAAAGCAGACTCTTACCCATTTCCTAGTTTATCTAACAGACCATTAACCCTTTTCTTCTTCACACTATTTGGCCAGTTATTTCCTGCCCCTTCCTACCCATGCCAGGGACCCTCTCTCCACCATCACCTTCACAGAGTTCTGACTCTTGTTTTAATAGTGTGCCATCCTAAATATGTCAGTGATGCTGTGATTGTTATATTTTTCAGTGACATGGGGGTACATCTCACATGTAATCTATTGTTATGGTTGGTTTGGAGGAATGAAATTGGGAGTTGTCCAAGTATTTTTGTTCTTTTGAAATATTTAACTTTAAACTTTGGCTTCTAGACTTTGGCTTTGACATTCAGGAGTGTCAAAGCTATGACCCCAAGATTATTTTTTAAACTATACCACATTGCCTCATAATTTGCAGAAATGTAAAGACCTTCTTTCCCTTCCTGACATCCATCCCTCTGTCTCCTCTTCCCTTCCCTTCCCTTCCCTTCCCTTCCCTTCCCTTCCCTTCCCTTCCCTTCCCCTTCTCCCTTCCCCTTCCCCTTCCTATTTAATCTATGTACATAGAGAAAACCCAATAGTCTACCTATGTCCTTTTTTAAAGAAAGAAGATTGTATTTGTTTATTTTTAGAGAGAGGAAAGAAGGGAGAAAGAGAGGGAGAGCAACATTGATGTGAGAGAGAAATAGTGATCAGTTGCCTCTCTCATGCCCTGAACCGGGGACGTGGCCCTCAACGCAGACATTTGCCCTGACTTTTAACACAGAGTTTAAAGAATAGTAAACTATATCAACTCACACAAGGAGCAAAGTGTGAGTTCCTTCTTTCACATCATTCTCCTTCTTGTATTCTCAGTTCTGGTTAATGACCAAGATAAAGGCCACGAAAGCACCTCTGATGTTCTCTCCTCATCTTATCCTCAGCCCACAAGGGACCACTTTCTGTCCCTCCTGACTGACTTCATTTCTTCAGTCTGGCCTGTCCTCTCAGTCCAGGTCCCTTCACCCTGATTCAGGGTTTGTTTTTCCTCCCAGACCAGAGCAATAATCAGCTAATTAATCTCCCTGTGTGTTAATTTCCTAGGGCTATCATTTACAAAATCACTACAAACTTGATGACTTAGAACAAAAAAAATTGTTTCTCTCTCAGTTCAGAAGGCCAAAGTCTGGAATCAAGGTATCAGCAGGGTTGCTACTTCTGGAGACTCTGAAGGAGAAACCATCCCCCGCTTCTGGTGTTGCCAGCAGTCCCCGGCATTCCTTGACTTGTAGGTGCACCCCTTCAGTCTCTGCCTCCATCTTCATGTCACCTTCTTCTCCATGTCCTTGCTGGTAGGGTGGTCAGTGACACGGGCTGTGAAAGAATTCACAAAGAGAAGAAAGTGTAGAGAATAAAGTTTTGATTCACTCTCCAGTAGAGGAGAGGGGCATGGCATGAAGAGACACCAGCATTGAGGGTTAAGGACTTTGAACTTTTGTTGGATTATAATTGGATTAAAAGGGTTGGGGTGGGGAGTTGGTTGCTGTTGTGTGGCCCCTGGGCTGCTGGGGTGTCGTAACCCAAGGCTGCAGTCCAGTCCTGGGCACATAAGCTCAGGAGAGTGAAATGGCAGTCATGTTTCATAAGGTCATAGTCCTGCTCTGCAGGTGGTGCCACAATAGCAAATGGCGCCAGCTCTGTCCTTTCACTTGCTATGTCTTGAGAGAAGCTTCTAACTGGATTTAGGGACCTTCCTCGTCCAGTATGATCCCATCTGTTCTTACCTTAATTTCATCTGCCAAGAGCTTATTTCCAAATAAGGTTGCATTCTGAGGTTCCAGGTGGACATGAACATTTTGTGGGCACTGTTCAAACCACAGCCTCCTGCATCTCATGTCTCTTCATTACCCTACACACAGCACAGGAGAATATTCCTGAACACAGATTTTATCTCACCCCTTTTCTGCTTAAATCTCTTCAGTGAGTTTTAATTGCCTACCAGCTAAAGAGCAAGCCTTCAACTTGGAAATCAAGAATCTTTATAACCTGAATGCAAACTTCCTTTAAAGCTTTGTTCTTCTACTCCCTCCCAACTTCAAGCCTCACTCTTGCTATAGGGACACTGTCTTTATGTGCCTTGGCTCCTGCTAATCCACCTGCTTGACTGTCTCCCATATCTCCCTTCATCTTGCACTGACCTGCCCACTCATCTTCCAGACCCAGCTCAAATGTCACCTTCTAGACTAAGTCACCCAAGCTTTCCTTCCTACTCCACTCCCTTTCCCAGCATTTTATGCAACTCCTCCATAGCAATATGTCACTCTAGACATTACGATGAGATTACTAGTTTATTATATAATGAGTTTTAAAGGAGAAGGCGTTTCCTTATTTTTCTCTGCAATTTCACTGAGGAAAACCATGGCTGGCACATAGGAATTCCTGTAGCATAGTGATTGAGTGCTTCGGCTCTAGACTAGGATTGCCTGCCTGTGAGTTTCTGTCCCACCGTGATTTTGTGGCTACGTGACCTTGACAAGCCACTTCAGTTTCAAATTTTTTGTCTATAAAATGGGTAAAATATTAATGCCCACCTAATATCATTGTTGTGAAGGTTTAATGAGTTATTCTATGTGAAGTGCTTAGCTCAATCTTCCATATATAAATATTCAACAAATGCTGTCTCTTATTAAATTGTGAGTTGCCTAGTTTGTTTTCCTTGAAGGAAGATGAGGTGAGTGGAGGAATTGATACCAGGAGAGGGGGATGTATAAATGGATGAATGCATGAAGAAGGGCTCCCACTTTTCTGATTTTCTTATTTTCTGTTAGTCATTCCAGTTTTCTTCATGTTTGCCAGGCTTCACATCTCAGGCTCCTCCTCCTTCCCTTGCCACTGATCTCTACCTGTCTGTGCATGAATGAGTTCATCCAAACACACATCCATTTATTTATTCATTCTACAGGTATATAATGGCTGACTGAAAATTCTTGGAAACATCTTACTCTTTCAGCTGGAAATGAAAGGGTCAATATGCACTTATTTACTCATTCATTAATTTCTTTCTTTTTTATATTTATTTTAACTGTTGTTCAAGTACAGTGTTCTGCCTTTTACTCCCATCCCAGTCCCCCCTTATTCATTAATTTAATATGTATTTGTTAAACACACACTGTAAGTCTGTCACTTTTCTAGGGCCCAGAGACTACCCAGGTGAATAAGAACAGTCCTATGATCCTTGTCACTCAGAAATTTTAGTCTAGTATACAAGGGTACGCTTGATCAGAATAGAAGGCACCATGCAACATAAGTACAAATAAAGAACTGTCAGAATCTGGGGTAGAACGTCTATGTTGATTTTGGTCAGGTGCGAATATCAGGAAAGGTTAATGGGAGAAGGTGGCATCCAAGGTTGATGTCTTCATCTCGTGAAGTTTAAAATAGGTGTTTCTGATCAATGAGTGGCCCTCTGCTGGCAGGTATTCCAGGACCTTGGCCCCTTGTATCTTTTGACTCCACTGCCTTCGTCACAGGACTAGCAAGTTTGCCCTGCTGGTCTGCTTGAGGCTGGTAGAAGGGGGGTGAGCAGAGAGGGTCACACGTGGGTCAGATGTGGAAGTGGTACCTATCACTTCCACTGACATTGCACCTTGTAGGACCCAACCCCAAGTCCATGCCTAACTGCAAGGAAGGCCAGGGATGGGCATCTCTCTGCATGCCCAGAACAAAGAGGAAATGGGTGTGGTGCATAGCTAGTCAGGCTCTGGGTGCATGAAGCATTTAGAATGGCCGGTGTGAACTATGAGAGAATGTACATAATTGTTTAAAGTAACCAGCACCTTGCCAACTCGGAGTTGTTGTCATCAGGAAAGCGCTGCTGCAGGAACGCCCATGAGGAGCATTAAAAAATGAGGTTTACTAAGAGGCAAGCACAAGTGTGAAAGGGATAATTAACTGTGTGCCGGTTCTGAGCAGGCGTGTTTTCCAAAGGGGAGTGAGAACACATTTCCTTCTTGTTTTCACGAGGCTCTTGGATAAATCATTCTTCTGAGCAACCATCTCACTTAATGAATGTCTACTGGACACCACAACTTCAGCATTCCATAAGCATCTCAAACTCAGACTGTCCAAGGTTGAATTCATTATGTTATCCTTTCTGTCTTCCCCACACATGAGATTCTTAATTTCACTTGTCAAAATAAGGGTAAGAAAAACCCAGTTATAAAACCAAGCTATAGATTTTAAAAACTTTTTTGGATGACAATACCCGCCTGTCCCCACCTGTCATCAGTGTACAACTCAATGCCTTTTCACAAACCAGACACACCTGTATCATCGGCACTCAGGTCCGAAGAGAGAATCTGCCCAGCACTCCGGGGGCTGTGCTGGCCCTGACTCCCAGTCACTGTTCACCACCCCACCCTCAACAGAGTGGGGTCCCCCCACTCACTCTCCTTACCTCCAACAGCAAAGATTAGATTGGCCTGTTGTTACACTTCCTGTAAATAGAATCTTGTAGTACTTCTTGTCTGCTTTCTTTTGTTTCACATTATGCTTGCTTTATCCAGATTGTTTTATATAATTGAAGATCATTAATTTACCTACAGTACTGATGAATATTGGGGTGATTTTCTGCTTTTGGCTTTACTAATTATACTGTTATGAGCAATCTAGTACATGCTTTTTGGTGTGTATTATCACACATGTACTTTTCTTCCAAGGGTGTACCTAAGAGTGAAATTGCTGGTCATAAAGTATTAGGTAATATGGATTTTTTAATCTTTAGAACCAATGATAATGTTACGTATATCTTTTCATTCTCTGTATCATCTGAGATCCCCAAATTGAATGCTTCTGGTTGGAGCAAGGAAGGCTGAGCAGGAGTTGCCCTCCCATGCCCTGGCACTCTTTCCATCCTGCTTACGGAGAGGAGACACCAGTTGTCCCTCTGCCTCCTTGGTCAGGGTGACAGACGTCCACATACCTTTGGAGTGTCTTCTCACCCACTGAACAAGAAATGCAGGCGGAGAAGGTACCTGACCTAGCTGATGATAGTGAGGCCCTGGGGACAGCTGGGCTGTAACAAACTCTTTTAAAGGACTAGAACCCTTTTAAAAGCATCCATCTATGGGTTTCCCATTGTTGTAGTGTCTACAGAAATAAAACCTGTATGTCTTTTTCTCAGACGCCCACAGAAGGCACGATTAGGTTGGGAAGTGGTCAAAGAGAAAGGATGGCAGGAGCCGAAGCAGGACAGGGTGTCAGAAGGATTAAAATGTTCCCCTCTCTGCTCCAGCTGGTCACCCAGGCATCTGGTCACCCAGCCCAGGAAGCAGGTACTCAAGTCTTGTCTTTGCTTTACTTTCAGGGTTGAGAAGCACTGCCCCAGACTATTAAGTTGCTCTGATCTTGGAACCCTTCTTAACTCACAGTGTGTCTCCTCAGGGCCTGGCTCAGAGTGGGCTCTCCAGGTTCTCAGTCAATATTTGCTGAGTAAATGAGTATAGATCATGAAAGAGGAAGCTTGCCGGGGCATATTTAGAGGTTCAGGAAGGGGAGGGATTATTCCAGTCTGTGGCTGAGACCAAGCTGAGACCTTGAGTACTCATCCCTGCTTAGCTGGGCCAAGCTTCATGCGCTGGAAAGGTGCCAGTCCCCTACCTGGGAGATGTTTAATCTTGGGATGTTTCATCTCCATTTGCACATTTCAGCCTCACTGGGCCATCAATCACAAACGTTCCATGCATGACTGAATCTGTGGAAAGAATGGGAGTTTCCTAGCTCTGTAGTTTATGGTGTAATACAATAATTAATAGAATAGACAGAGTTTATTTAAGTGGGAGGGCAGGGGATTGTGGCTGTTAAAATTATTTTTTATGACTCTTCTTTAATCTTTCAGAGTTGCATTTAGTAGAAAACATTCCTGTCATTCAAAGGGAAGCTATTAAAGCAGCTTATATCCCCCCCACCCTATGTACATTAAAAGTAAGAAAAAAATGAAACTGATAAAATACTACCTGTCCTCCCAATGAAGGCTTTAGTTCTAAACTCATGTCTGTCTACATTATGTCTTTCAAACACACACCATTTTTGGTACTTTGTACATGGTAAATACTGAAACTCTTTCTGAATTCAGGGGGAAAATAATAGAGATACAATTTCAGTGGATATCAGAACTTCGGCATATTATTTTTCTGTTTTCTCTTCCCTCACCAGCATGATGAACATAATCTATTTTTGCCACTTAGAATGGCATTATTTTTAATACTTTAATGACTAGAATAAAAGTGTTAACGGAGTCCAAAGTGAAATGCAGAGCATCTAATGGGGACAACCTTGTTTATAGTTCTTGACTTTGTGCTGGTTTTGAATCCTTCAGTGGATCCTCGGTCCTAGGGCAAAGATGAATGGTATTATTGTGACAGGACATAGCTGAGCAGTAGCCATTGTTAGGTAGGAGCTGACCAGCAGCTGTTCCCAGACAGCAGCCTTTCCCCTATAAGCAGTTGTCTCAAGGCCAGAACACTGACCTTCGCTTCTGCTTCTGTGTGCTTGCTTTTAGCAGTTGTTCCCCGCTCCCTTTTTGCCTTGTAACAAGCATATAAAGGAAACTCCAGCTTGAGCTTATTTGCTCAGAATTTGGAGATTCTCCTCTGAGCCCGCATGCGTAATAAAGTTCATGCCTCGCCATCTCCCCACCGTGTGAGTTATTTTCCTCAACCTTATGAAACAAGGAAATTCATCAAGACACAGGTTGTCATGTCAGCAAACATGAAAGGAAGGTTGGAGATTTACACTCTTTTTGACACTAAGCAGCTCTTTCCTCATAAATGCTGCGTGAACAGGAATAGGGCAGTGACATGGTGGGTGGGTTCCCGAGCCCGTCTGGTTCTGGGCTTTCGTTGCTGATATACCTGCCTGAGAATGGGCTCCAGGGCCCCATCCCTCCTCTCCCGTGTCACTGTCCTGCTTACCTCTTGTCTCAGTCCCTCTACTTAGCTCTCTGTACTGCTTCCAGAGGAGTCCTCGAAATATACGAATGTGCTTTGTATCCCTAAGTTTAAAAACCCTCAAGTCTCACCCACTGCTCACAGAATAACTACTTACCCTCTCCCTCTGATAGTCCAGGCCACAAATATCAGGGCCCAATGTTCCTCTCCTGGGAAGTAAATGTGCTGCCTTCATTTTATAGTTGAATTTGAGGCCTGAGAAATGAACTGGCTTCTTCAGGATCACACGGAGAGCAATAGAGCTGCGGCTCAGCCCTGAGTCCTGGACAAGTGTTGTTTCCTCTACAGTATGTTGTCCTTGTACTTAACCTCTGCTGTCACATGGGTAAAATGGGGTTTATGATATAACTTCTCTGAAGTTAGGGGGCATGTTGTAAAGGCACCACAATGGCCTGGGTTAGCTTCATCTCCTAGTTTTCATGGCCTGCATAGCCCTTCTTATACTGAATCGGGCTGGCCAGGGTAAGCTAGTGGACTATTTTTGGAAATGATGGGTGTCCCTTTCAAGACTAGGAAAACTTGCTCTGGGGAAGTCAGTTTCCATCTGTTGCAGCCACTCAAGCAGCAAGATGGCGAGGCCACGTGGCAGCAACTGAGGCCTCCTGCCAATAGCCAGGAAGGAACTGAGGTACCCAGTTCATAGCCATATGTGTCAGTCATCTTGGATGTGGATCTTCCAGCGTCAGTCAAGCTTCAGATGACTGCAGCACGGTTGAAATCTTGACTGCCACCTTCTGAGCTAGAACCATCCAGCTGAGCTGCTCCTGAGCCCCTGACCCATAGAAACTGTGAGATAATAAATATTTATTGTTTTAAGCTAATGAGTGTTGGGATAATTGGTTCTGTAGCAATAGATAATAAAAAATAGATTAGAAAAAAATAATCTTGGGGTTCTTTTCTACCTGTACTTAGGTCTGGGATTTTGTGAGAAAATCATGGTTCACCCCTCTTAGACAAATGAAGTCTATCCTAGGACTAAGTCAAATGGTTGCTCTGGGGCTAATCTGAGAGGTTTTTGATCCCAGTGACAAATTAATTTATCAGATTCTCTCCGTTTAAATAGAGAGGCACTCATAGACATAAAGAAAGTTTCCCCAAATTCCTCCCTTCACTCATGCTCTACCCAGTGGGTACTGACAGTGGTGGATTTTATCCCCTGAAGGTCTTTCCATTCCCACCACTCCTGCTCACAGCCTGACCACAGTTCGGGCTTTTATCACAGCACATACTGACCAAACTGTTCCAATGACTTTCGAAGTCCCTCCCTCTTGTTCGCCTTTCATGCCGCTGCCATGGTGGTACCCAAACCCAGCTCTGGGTGTTTAACTGCCCCATTTGAACAGACTCTCTCTCCACCACTCTTCAGCTCCTCAGCCCGCAGCACAGAGCCCACCACACCGTGGCTCCTGCTGGCTCCTCCAGCTCTTCTTTTCCCAACCACAGGTTCTAGACTCGCTGCCTCACCTACATTACCAGTTTGTATACCCCTCTCCATCCTTGCTCATGCTGCTACCTCTACCTGGACCATTTTTCTCCATTGCCTAAATGCTCTTCTCTCTTACTATCTTGGTTGATAGAAAGATAGCCCTTTTCATCTTCAAGGCTTAGCCTCTGGAGAAATCTCCCTGGTGTCCCACAAAGTTATTTGCTTTCTCTCCTGGGCCTCCAGGCGCCTCACGTCCTATTCTGTTAAAGCAGTTAACACCTATCACAGTAGGTGGAAATGCTTTGTTCCCAGATCTGCCTCTCTGCACTAGACTGGGAATTCCTAAGGCACAGCCATTGTGTTTATTATTCACATCAGTGTTCCCAGCACTTTGCTTTGGGCCTGGGATGGAGTAGATGCTCAGTAGATTTCTTTTCAATGGAAGTGTGGATAAAATAATTATTAAAGCTTTTGTTTCCCCCACAGGAATATATTGTGTATGTGGGCTGGTGAGTCTTCTTTTAACAGTAGGTCTGCCTCTTTTACTTGCTGAAAACTTTTGAACATTTTATACTTTAGCATTCATCTGTAAAAGCTATAAAGACTCTAAGTCCTGAGAGTTACTCAGGATAAGACCTGGCAACTTTTGGTAACGGCTCAGGGTCTGGTTTGATTGGGGGTCTAGACTGTGCCCTGGACTGGCCAAGTGGGGTGAGGCAAAGCTGGGGGTGGTTCCCAGAGACACCCACAGTGGCTAACAGAAAGTGGAAAGAAAAGGACAAAGAATGGAAAGAGGATCCAGGAGCAGATGGTGCCTGGGGATATAGAGGTCCAGATGGGCGGACAGTAAAAGTGACGAAGGGTGGTAATATGGGAGCAAGTGATGTCTAGCAATGCAACTGGACAAGGAGGTCTACCTGAAGGGAGCAGATGTGGCCAAATCACCTAACTTCCCTGAACCTCACTTTCTTTATTTGTGAAGAGGGAAAAACAACAGCATTTATCTGAGAGGATTGTTGTGAGGACTAAATGCATGAATACATGTAAAAATTTTACAATAGAACCTGCTACAGGGTGAGTACTCACTACATGATAGTTCTTCGTATTTGTGTTATTTTGCTATTCGTATTAATAGAAGATCCCACGGACACCAATTTTTGGGAGTTCCAGGTCAAGAGGTCTGACGGGATGGAGTAAGGTCTAAGCCCATCCCCAGGACCTAACACAGGCACTTGGAGCATGACAGAGACCCAATACTAGACCTGACACACAAAGTCAAGGTTGGGTCTGGGAAATAGGGCCAAAGGGCAGTTCTAACAAGCAAAGCAAAGCAAATCAAAGCAAAACAAAACAAAATGAAAACAAAAGAGAACACAAATACCCTTTTATTGAAGGCTGCTTATGTTTCAGGAGCTATAAAATCTCCTGGAAAAGCTACTGTTTGTATGGCTCAATTATGCTGGAATATTGGTGATTTCATACCTCACACAGTATAGCAAAGTAGTGTGATCCACAGAGTGCGATCTGTGGAGTCCTCCATTTACTAGCTGTGTGACTTTAGGCAACTTATTTACCCTTTAGGGCTCAGTTTCCCCAGTTTTAAAATTAAGGAAGTAATGTATTCAATTTCATCAGATTATTGTGACAATTAAAGAAACTCATTATAGTACTGTGAAGATTTAATCTGCTTAAAAATGTGAACAAACTGTTTACAATTAACTTAGTTATACAACAGAGGGGCACAAGGAAACATTAGGAGGTAAGGAGCATGTTTATTGCCTAGACTGTGGTGGTCGTAACATGAGTGTTTATATATTTCAAGCTCACTAAATTCTATACATTAATATTGTGCAGTTTTTTTGTATACAAATTATACCTTAATAAAACTGGGGGATGAAAAGAGAAAATACTTGTTTAGAAATGAGCCTGGCACATAGTAAGCACTCAATAATATTAACTATTATTATTCCAGACCCCAGAAAACAGTGTCCAGTACATGGCAGGTATTCAATAAACATGCATCAAATGAGTGAATGAATGAATTCACGTAAAGAGCTGGGCACCAGAGCCTGGCTCAATTTATACCCTGTATTAGCTACTATAATTATGTCTTCTCATTAAATCTTACAACGATCCTGTGAGATAGCTATTGTCTTTGTTTTATTAGGTGAGATAAACTAAGTTATAAAAAGGTGAAGTAACTTTCCATGGGACATACAATAAGAAGCCAACAGGTAAAACCACATTTGTCTGACTCTTTCATTACACTGGGTTCAATGTCCAGGCTTGCAGAGAACAGGGGCTATTTGGTGTTTCCTATTGTTGAACTGGGGCTGTTTAAATCCCTCTTGCTTCAGATCAGGATGGATTCTGGATTCTGGATTCTGCGTGTGGTTGAGCCTGCTGCTGTGGGTCACATGGCCCAGGCGTGTGTATAGGAGGTTAGGCTGCTAAGACTGCAGTTCTAAAGCCTTAGATTATAGATGGCTGTGCCATTTATTTTCTAAACGTAACGCTGGAAAAGCATCCCCCCACCCCCAAAGTCATTGTAATAAAAATGAAAGAGGCCATGGTGAGACAGTTGCTTCTGGAAGTCTTGAAGCAGCTGAGAGGCTGGATGGCAAGAGTGTGCCTTTCACTGGCCAGTGTCTTGGTATAGGGCCTGGTTTGGGGGGGATGAGCATGAGGCTCAAGCCAGCTTCTAGCCAGCATTACTTTCCTGGGGACTCAGGATATGAACTGATGTCTCAGGTAGGATTTCTTCAGTCTAATTTCACCTCACAGTGTCCTATGACAGCTCCCAAGAAGAGCATTTTTTATGTTCAGCCCAATAGCACCCTTAGATGCCCCTTCTCCCCCTAAAATAAGCAGCTAGCTCTGCAGAGAGCCTGCCCCGGTGTGGAATCTGCAGGGCCTGCTCAGGGTACCAAGTGTATTGCCCATCCTGCACCTGCTCACAACCTCAAGCCCATCGGCAGTTACTCTTTGTTCAATTATGTATAAGGAACACTCCTTTAAATCCAAACTGTGAACCCAGAGCAACGTCTACAGGAGCTTGCACTCACTGTGTGTACACTGTGTGCCAGCTACAAAACATTTTGGAACAAGAAAACTGAGGCTCAGACCAGTTCTTCTCAAACTTTACTTTGCATATGACTCACCTTGGCCTTTTGTTAAAATGCAGATTCTAGTTGAGTATGCCTAGGATGGAGTCTGAGATTCTGCATTTCTAACAAGCTTCCAAAGGATGCTGAGGCTGCCGAGCCATGGGCCACACTGTGGGTACTAAAGGACTTACTCCTGAATCAGAATCTGCTTCTTTTTTTTTTTTTTAAAGATTTTACTTATTTATTTACTTTTAGAGAGGGAAGGGAAGGAGAGAGAGAGAGAGAGAGGGAGAGAAACATCAATGTGCGGTTGCTGGGGGTTATGGCCTGCAACCCAGGCATGTACCCTGGCTGGGAATCGAACCTGGGACACTCAATCCACTGAGCTATGCCAGCCAGGGCTAGAATCTGCTTCTTAACAATAGCACCCAATGATTTGTGTTGAGATGTTTTTTACCACCAACACCGAATATGTGGTGTCTTTACCAACACCAATTCTGCAGTTTTCTGGACACCAGCTGGATGTCCAGCAACTCAGTTTCGTTCAGACACTATCTCCCTGGAGTCAGTGTCAGACCCCACAAGTGACAGGGCTTGTTCCCACAAGACAGCCCCCACTGCAGACACTAGATGAAAATGGGGTGTCCAGGCCACCCACACTTCTGCTTGGCCAACTATAAATTTGAGGGTTCCCTTGACCTTCCCTGAGGTTTGATAATTGGCTAGTATGACTCACAGAACTCAGGAAAGCTTTTCATAATATTTGCTGTTACTAGGTCATTATAAAGGATAACACTCAGGAGCAGCCAAATCGAAGCGATGTATACAGCAAGGTATGTGGGAAGAGGTGCAAGGATTCCACGCCCTCTCCAGGCACACCACCCTCCCAGCATCTCCATGTGTTCACCAACCCAGAAGTTCTCTGAACCTGTCTTTTAGTAAAAGGAAAGTTTACTATGTGGGCACATTTGATTAAATCATTGGCCATTGGTGATTGAACTCAGTCTCTTCCCCTTCTGGAACTGAAAGTTTCAGCCCTCTAATCATGGTTTGATCCTTCTCGTGGCCACTCTCCATCCTGAAGATATTGAGAGGTCTCTAAAATGTCAACTCATTAGCATAAACTCAAGTATTGGCTATAGGGGCTTGTTATAGGTAACAAAAGACACTCCTATCCATCACTCAGGAAATTCCTCATGTTTTCAGAGCTCTATGCCAAAGAATGGAGACAAAGACCAAGTATATATATTTCCCAATATACATCACATGTAAAGGTAAATTTGGGGGTGCTTTGTAGTAATTACACTTTCTGCCTGTTTCTTCGCTATGTGGAAAAACACTTTCCCATATTTCCTCTTCTTTGCTCCTTCCCAAACCCTATTCAACATTGTGAAGCAGCATTAGCCCCATGGGTGTGTCATTCACATCCGTAGTTCAGATAAGTTGCTAGGTTGCCATAGCTGTGAATTTTTAAAAGTGCACCCAGACAACCGAGGTTCATCCACACCCCATTCATTATAAGATATGGCATTTCTTTAGAAAGAAGGGAGGGCAGAGATAAAGTGATGAAGTGTGAAGTTGACTGGGATTTGCTTAGCCAAATCTTCCAGTGCCGGTCTGCATCCTTCATTTGCCTGGGGTGGGGCTGGGAGCGCAGGGGTAGTGGGGGAGCCTAAAGGAGCCTGCGGAGTCCAGTCCCAGACCGGAGGGAAGGGAGTGGGCGGTGCATCTCACCACGGGCTCACCCAGAGCCAATAAATGTTTTGGGTCAAAAGCCAAAAATGGTCTTACCTTTTTAGCTAACAAATCTTAATTCTTGGCATTTATTTTAAGAAAAAAACTATACTTACATATTACTTACTGTAGCCTTTTTTTTTTTTAAAAGACAGAACTGGAAACAAATCAAGTGTGTAGATTACTAGAGGACTGACTATGTAAGTTACAGTATCTGATGAATTCTGCAGCCAGAAAAGTTGTAGATTTTGTACCAAAAAGTGAATTAAAAAACTAAAAATTATGTGTCTCAATGTGGGAAATATTTGCAATTGAAATTGAAGTGAAATGCCAGATTATGAAAATTTATGTGTTCCATGATAGCAATTATGTAAGCAACAGATAGGAAAAGGAGACAGTAAAGATAATTGTTTTTGATGGAGTGTTGGGATTAGAAATGAGGCTTTTCTCTAAAATTTCCTTTCACATTGTTACTGCTTTTAAAACAAGACTGTAAGTAGTCTTCAGAATTCAAGTTTGCTATATCAATAAGGACCATCGCTCTGTGTCAACAGTTCATAATGAGGAGGACGAAAGTTATAAACAAACTTTACTAACCTAATAGTATCTGTGAATCAAATTAATTTTAGGGTTTTCCCTCCTCTCAATGTGTCCTATGAAATGACTGTATTGTTGTCAGGTTTAAGGCTATGTCCGGGTAGACCCGACTCAAACTCTAAGGCAGGTGGCATTCATTACCTTCCCGGGCAGAGGTCCTAGGGTGGCAGCCTAGAGCGCCAAGCAGTCCTCATCCAGACACAACGTCAGATGCTAAGCTGCAGACAGAGGAGAAAGATCGTTTTAATTCTGAGCCCGAGTCAGTAGTCGTTTGACAGGTACTTTAAACTATTGATTATGCAGGGACTTCTTGCAGGGCAACTCTATGTGAAAAACTGATGGTAAGTTTGAGCAAGGTCTTAGTATCTATTTAGTGGTAAACAAAGAATGGTGCCAGCCCTCGCCAGGTGGCTGAGGGGGTTGGAGCATTGCCCTGTGCACCAAAATGTTGTGGGTTCAATCCCGGGTCGGGGCGCCTATAGGGAGCAACGATCAATGTTTCTCTCTCACACTGACGCTTCTCTCTCCCCCTTTCCCCCTCTTTAAAATCAATAAACATATTTACAAAGAAAAAGAAAAAGAGTGTTGCTAGAAACATATGAGATGCTGGCCAATTATGTAATAATTTAAAATGTCTTACACACCAAAAAAATGTTTCCATATCACAATAAAAATAATAATTTTTTCCATGTTTATGATCATTGTATATCCTGTAACTTTGTTGGTGCCAACTAGGGACAATTGTATAGAAATAAAATATTTTGTTATTCATGCCCTTTCTCTCAGTTACTCAGTTGATGGTGTTGGAAGGTGGATAGACTCAGTACTTCTCCACCTGCCCCGCCCCATCCACCTGCCCGGGAATGTTAAGTGACACCTTTACTGAAAGCACTCATGCAGGTTCGGTGGAACATGCTAGCTTCCCACAGGCTTCCCTCAGATCCAGGAGCTTGGCTGCTGCCTCCCCATCCAGCAGGGACTCCAGGCCTGGATTCTGCCTGCCAGGGGCCTTCCCTATATCTATCTCAGTAACTCTCTGCTGGGCACTGCTCTCCTATGGGTCCAAGCCAGCCTGTGACTCCATCACCGGAAGCCTTACCTGAGATCCTTCCCCTCATGAAGCTTTTCTCCGGAGCCAGCTTTCAGAACATGAGATTATATATCAAACCAACCAAGGCATTCGCTTTCCCTTTCCTTCTTTCAGCAGTGACCATGATTCTAAAACTGTGGAAAATGAACGTGATTAAAATACAGATCCCTGGAGATGTATTATTGACCTCTTCTAAAAGGAGACCCTAGTGTTGAGCTAGAGAAACTTACACCACTCTGTGGGCTATTTCCTTTAAGTTGCTGCACAAGTTAAAGCATCTTGAAACTATTTTTAACAGATAGTTTTACCTCAAAATCAAAATTTAGCACTTGAAACCTCTAAGCAAACAGCTGGGATGAAATGACAGCCACGCGTTTGTTAGTGAAGGATCCGGGGTCAGCTGAGAAGTGGAAGCAAAGGCCTTGCGGTGAACAGGAGCGGGGTTCCCCTAGCACCACGCAGAGGCGCTGCCAGGAGGACGGGACAAACTGTCTTTACACACCCTACCTCTTTACACACTCTACCTACCTCCTCATCCCTGCACTTCCTCTTCCCGGTCTTTTATTATCCAGCTGACACGCCCACTGGCCTTGTAGCACTTCCCTCTAGCTAGAGCAAACTCGGATTCAGAATTCTCTCTCCAGGGTCACACAGTGACCAGTGGCTGGCTGAGTGCTGCCTACCTCTGAAACCTATGAGGTCAAGCCTCCTTTTTCAACTGTGAATAACTTTCCTGTGGATTTCTGTGTAACTCTCATCACCTCGGTGCTCTGGGAAATAGGGAGCGTATTCCAAGCTCCTGCGGGAAGGAGTGGCCAGTACCCACTGTCAGCATAATTCATTTCTCTGTCTCCTACTCCTAATGAAAATGAATATAACAGACAAGGACAAATACCATATGATTTCACTCATGTGGAATCTAATGAACAGGCTGAACTAACAAGGAAAATGGGGTCAGACTCACAGGTACAGAGCCAGATGACAGCTAGTGTCGGGAAGGAGGTTAGGGGGTGGAGGGACCGAGCGAAAAAGAAAAAGGACTCGCGGACAACAGTGTGGTGATTGCTGGCAGCAGGTGGTGGGGGGGTGTATATAAGGGGACTAAATGGCAATGGAAAAATGCAATAAAGATTAAATGAAAAAATTAAATGAAAGATAAGAAAATAGAAATGAAGAATATGGAGACTGTTTCACTGAATGCGGTATTAAAACTAAACTAGTGTCTTTCAAACAGCTTCTTAGAATTGTCACCAGGAGGTTCCCTCCCTAGAAGACAGTTCCAGGGGTGGGGTGTCCGTTCCCAACAGGTGACACTTCTGCTTGAGCTCCTCCAGGAAGGCAGACTCCAGCTCCTGCACAGGCTGTTCCCCGGCAGCACCAGCACTTTTAGTATCAGCGGGCTGAGGAAGGTTGGGGTGGTGCTTAAAACTGCCGTCTTTGATATCTTCCAGACTTGGCTTTGAATCTCTGCCCCCAAGTGTGTTATCTGAGACTCGGTGCCCTGACCTGTGAAGTGAGGGCAGCACCCCTCCTAGGCAATTGGCTTGAGCTTAAATGGGATAGTAAGGCATAGGAGACACAGAGAAGTTATGTGCTTGGCTGGCTTGACTTAAGCCTCAAAATCAGTGGCAGACCTAGGACTTGAACCCACGCAGTCTGGCAGGGGTGTGCAACCCGTGGCCTGCGGGCTGCATGCAGCCCAGGGTGGCTATGAATGCAGTCCAACACAAAATTGTAAAGTTGCTTAAAACATGAGATTTTTTGTGATTATGTGTTGCAGTGTATTTAGTGTGTGTCCCAAGACAACTCTTCTTCTTCCAGCGTGGCCCAGGGATTCCAAAAGGTTGGGCACCCCTGCGAGAGGCTTCCTTGCACACACCTTGCTTTACAATCTAAGGGATGTAATGGGCCAATGCATGGCCAAGGGGGAGGACACAGGCAGGACCTCTAAGCCAGGCCCAAAGGGAAGGGGTCGGGGAAAACTTTTCAGGGCTGATAACGTCCAAACTCATCGCTGCAGGAGTTAACCAGAGAAAGGGAAGTGGGTTGGATGTAGGAAGATGCTACTGGGTGGTGAAGGTGGCTGTGGGAGAAAATGTTCTAGGCAGAAGGGACAGTGTGTACAAAGGCTGGAAGGCGCTGGAGAGCCTGGAACATTGGGTGGCTCATCGTAGGTGGCTTGTCGTAGGTGGTTAATCACCGTGACATGAACCTTGCTGTGTAAGTGCCTTCTGTGTCAGGGTTCCCGCACTGAGCAACTCTTCCTGTGGGCAGAGAGCGTCCCGGGCTCTAGGGCACGTGGCCTGTGTGGCTGGCTGTGGTTGCCTGGTGTGCTCTTTGCGATCCCAGTGCATGAAACGCTTCCTGAGGGCAGGCCCCGCCTTTGGGCTTAGTTCCTTCTCCAGAAGAGAGCACATGGCAAGATCTCCCAGACATACTGGGCAAGACCTACTGGTACAAATTTCTCTGTGAATGCACCTTGCTTTACAATCTTAGTCAAGATTGCCTTAGTCAAGCCTACCCTGTTGTTAACAGAAAATGTCAGAAAACCATCTCTTAGTCCCCAAGGAAACAGAGTGGTGGCCAGGATTTGTTTTTATCCTCAGGGAATACAAATGCCACATGGTCCGTGTGGATGGTCAGTACTGGATTAGGCTCATGAAGCAGACAACTGGCAGGCCCTGTCTAGAATCGGACGGCACATCCAGAGAAGAGGTCTTGCCTCCCATTGGGATGGGCACGCAGTGCTACTCTGGGCCAGTGTAAATAATGGTTATGGGAACAAAGCCGGAATAAGACGCTCACTGATTGTTCAAGCCCCCCAGGGAAATGGTTATTGTCTTTCCTCATTAGAACCAGGACCCTCAGCAGGGCCTGATGGGACCCTTTTCTGTTCATATCCAGAAACGTAAGCTTTAGCTTTTTTTTTTTTTAAGAGAAAACATGTGGGTTAATGACTTTGCCGTATTCAATAGGTATCACCTTTCTCACTGCAGTTTTTAAAATAATAGAAAGGTTTTTGTTTCTCACTATGAAAAATCATAACAAAACGGGTGAATGGAACTGGCCCCAGAGGCAGCTGTGCCAGCCCCAAATCAAGGCACCGACAAAAGCTGGGAGGCCTTCTGAGGTGACCCTGCCCATTGCTTTCGCTTATTGAGATTTTGGTTTTGTAGTAAATATGCATGACTGTATATTTTTGGAGATGTTCTTAAAAATGCCTTCCTTTGCTCTTGAACGGAGAGTGGTTATAATTTTGTGGTGCTGGTGTAATCATTTGCTTGGCTTAATTTATTTTTAACTTTTATTTGGAATAATTTCAAGCTTACAAAAATAGAACAAAGAACACTCTTACAGGCTGTGCCCAGGTTCATGTGTTGCTCACATTTTGCCCTATTTGTTTTCTCTGTGTGTCTATCTACCTATGTATTTTTTTTCTCACCAAATGGAGATTAAGGTATATGTCATGTTCATTTGTCCTTAAAGGTGTCACTCTCCGTTTCCTAGGAACAAGGATATCCTCTTCAATGAGCACAGTACAGTACAGTTGCCGACCTCAATAAGTTTAACCGTGAAACAGTTTTATCCAAATTATGGTCTACATTTCAATGATCAAATAACCCAATAATGTCCTCATACCATTTCCTGCTCTAGTATAGCTGCATCTAGTCATGCATTTTAGTTGTCGTATCTCCTTAACTTCCTTTCATCAGAAACAGTTCTTTAGCCTTTCTTTGTCTTTATGATACTGAATGTTTTGGGAGAATACAATTTCTTCTCCCTTTTTAAGTTAAAGTGTTCATCATTTGGGCTACATCTGCTCTTTCTCCTCAGTCAAGTTCATGTTATTTGTTCTCCACCGGATGCATGACTTTGAAAAGAGACTCAGTGACATATCTAGTAATTTCATAATGGGTCACCTAGTCCCCAATGTTATATCTTTGTGATCTGTGTATCACCAGCCTGGAGCCTGAGTTATGGGCTCAGCCCTGACCCACTCTGCCATCCCAGGCTAGTCACCTTTCTGGGCCTCAGTTTCCTCATTTATAAAAGGAAGGGGTTGAGCAAGATGATCTGGATTAGGTATTTATGATTTTTTTATGAATGCCTGGTAATAAATGGTTGTGTTCAAAGGCAGTGCCCTTAGAAGGAGTGAAAATAATAATAGCAACTCTCTTAGTTCCCTAGGACTTTGGAGAGCGTGGTCTGGATTTGCAAGCAAAGTTGAAACTTTAAACTAGAAAAGTCCGTTGTATCTTGATGAGTGAGGGGGAAGGTTATGTGTTGGCCTGGGCACAAAATGCAGTTTATCTCATGCGGAGAAACTGACAAATGACACAGAGGTTCCAAGATGCTTACATATTTCAAAACATATACCTAGGATCTAAAGCCTTCATTCTGGCTGATAACAAGATTCCTGTAATAACATGCACTTAGGGTATTTTTCAAATACCCAAAGGCATGCACGACTTTAAAGAACACATGTGCATTTCATTGTAGGAACCCACTTTTGTGCTTAATTAAATTCCATTTGGCAGAAGTGGCAATTTGAATTCAATACTCTATTATCGCATTATATTACCAATGTGCATTTCAGGCTCCTGCCCTGGATGCCCATGAGATAAAGCATCTGCAGCAGAAAGAAGGAGTCTGTGAAGCTGCCAAAGGCAGGCTGAGCATTCCCCAGGGCAGTCCCCCAAAACCTAGAAAGAAGAACATGAGAGCTTACAGCAAGTGCAAGCTCATGGGGGCTCAGAAAGTTGCTCCAGTGCCCCTTCCTATTTGGGGAGCTCTTTATTCAATACTAGCAAATGGCTAGAGAGCCATTTTGACATTTGTTCTTGGACACTCAGCTGGGCTCTCAGACATTCATGGTGAAATCATTGATCGCTTAGGAGTGTAGAGTTGGGTGGCAGTTTACAAAGCCTTTGTGTTAATATCCCACAGGAGGCAGCCTGGAGGAAGGAAGGCAGTAAGGAGAAACTTTCGGGGTAGAGAACCTGGGTTCAAAATCTGACTTTAACATTTCCTAGTGGCAAGTTACTTACCCTCTTTGAGTCTCCTTAGTCAGTAAAATGGGATTTGTAGTGTCTGTTGTTACTGTGAGGATTAAATATGATACAGATATGGGAACTGCTTTCCTGACACACATTTGGCACTCAACATGTAATTCTTTGTCTCCCCACTCCTTTTTGGGGGGAAATAGGTAGGCAGGACAAGTATTGCTAAACCTGGTTTATGTGGGGGAATTTGGAGGCTCCTGGACCTTTAAGGTGACTCAGCTAGCGAGGCCCCAGGATGGATGTGAACTTGTGATTTTTTACTAGCCCATTAGTTTATCGTTCTTGCGAAGCTGTGTCCTGGAAGTTGATTATATCACTGAGCCAATTTCAGCAAGGGTTGTGGGGATTTGTTTTTTAGTGAACTTACTTTTGCAAAATTTTTAAATGGCTTTAGATTTACAGAGAAGTTGCAAAGATGGCACAGAGTTCCTACATACTCCTCATGCAGTTTCCCTGATTGTTAACATCTTACATCACTACGGTATATTTGACACAAAAAAGAAACTCACATTGGTACATTACCATTAACCATTAATTACTATATTCCAAGTAACTGAACTCCATACTTTATCTGGATTTTGCTAGCTTTTCCCTGAAATTTTGTTCTTTTCCAGGATCCTATGTTACATTTAATTGTCATGTCTCCTTGGCCTTCTTTGGTCTATGACAGTGTCCTGGGCTTCCCTGGGTTTGAGGGGCTTGATGGTTTTGAGGAGTACCTCCTTTTGCTTTGTGTACTGATTTTCTCATGGTTAGAGGGGAGTAGTGGATTTTTGAGAGGAAATGCTCATCTCTACCACCCTCAACTGGGATCAGTCTTGTGATTTTTATCTTACCAAGTACAGAACCCAACTCCAAGGTTTTTACCTTGGCCACCCCCAGGCTGCTCAAAAGACTCCCTCGCAGGCTACCTAGTTACATAAGATCATGAGACAGAGAAAAGGCACAACAGTAATCCCTGCAAAGTAACAGCCTGTCTTATTGAAAAATAAGTTGGCAGATGTTGGAGGAGGGACAATGTGGTGTGAGGTAGAGCACGTCAGGCTGGTAGGTTGGGGCCAGATTTTCAAGCACCTGTCTATCTACCTTGTAGATGAATTGGTGCTTCATCCTATAGATTTTAAAGTGTAGTATTCAAGGGTTTTAAGCAGGGGACTGGCATGATATGAGATTTATATTCTAGAAGGATCACTCTGATGCTTTGAAGATGGGAACAAAGTGAGGAAACTGACCAGGAGACTCTCGCAACAATAGCCCACCCAGAAGATGCTGTGGGGGTGAATTCACCATTAACCAATGTCTTCTGCTTCCACTTACCATCGTGTTTGCTTGGCAAAGCACTTAGCCCATGTTATGTATTATATGTAGAATCCAATGGTATGGTTCTGAATGACAGATAATCTCACTTTGTTAGACCAATACAGGAGAAGACAAGCGAAGGCAGTAGGGCGGTGTTTACTTGAGATGCCAAGCAGGGAGTGCTGAGGACACGAGGCAGGCAGTGTGTGAGGCTGGCCTCAGGAATCCAGTCGGCAGCCCTCCAGAGCAGCAAGAGCTGGTGCTCGTGGGAAGCACAAGCTCATATTTGCATTTCCCCTTCCTTTGCTTCCTGATCCCCATTCCTCTTGTTGATTCTGCCATGTGCAACATGCATGGATGCAAAGAGCTCACCTGAGGAATTATCTAATGATGTAGTCATGCTTTTAGCAATCTACATGAGCCTTGTTTGACAAACTGTCAGAATACCAGGACAAAGAGAAAATTGTATATTACGGGTTTGAATGTTAAATCTTGTCAGAAACTGCTCAGTGATGCTTCACGGAAGGGAAAATATATTTGGTGAACAATAAAGTCAAGTTGAAACAAGAAACAGAGCAGGTTCAGTTCTCTGGTAGATGTTCCTCTGCCAAGGACAGAAGTTCTGTAGTTTTCAGGGTCACATACGGGGCTGGGGCCTAAATGGCCAAGAGCTGCATGCAAGGTCACCCTGGGCAGGCAAACAAAATTCACAGACTTGATGGGGGTCAGAAGGCGGCGTGGTGGGTGACTGGGGAACATGACTTAAAGAACACTTAGAATTATATCTCTCTGGGGTCAAACAACTACATGGCTGGTGGTTTCCAGTCTTCTCTACATGTGACAGTGATAGGAACAGCAAGGGGCCTCCAGGCAGAGCAGACAGGTCCTGGCTAACGTGGGAGATCTGAGTTCAGGTCCAGCCTCCAACTGTGATCCCTGTGGGACCTTGGCAAAGTCACTTCAGCTATCCAAGCGTTATTTTTTTTTATCCATCAGTAAAATAAGAGGGTTGAGTTGGATTACCTCTAAATTTCCTTTCACTCTCACCAGTCTCTCGCTCCATGATGCTTAATCTGTGAAGTTACTAATGGCTTGTATATAGTAGTGAGGGAATAGTGCTCTCTGCAAAACAGGTGCTATGACCTACTTCCCAAAGGTAGTTTAAGGAATATTTAAGGTGAGATTATCGGTGCAAGCCATTGGCATAGAACCTGTCAAATAGTGGGTTCTCAGGAAATCTAGGGTTCCTTTGTTGGGTCTCCAATTCATTAAAAATGTTTATTGAACACCTACTACATGCCAGGGAGTATTCTAGGAGTTGAATGAAATAAAGGAATTTGTTGCTTCCCTGGAGCTTTCAATAAATAGGCTAATGAGTACACCCTGACATAGCATTTCTCTGTCTTCCTCTTTGGTTCCTTCCTATCCTCTCCTTTTTAACCTATTTGCTCTCAGCTCTTGTTGTAGATCCTGGTTGGCTGGCATCTAACCCTAGGAGTGATAGACCAGAGGCCAGAAGTCCTGGTGTGCGAGGTTAGATATGGCCAAATTTGGTTTGGGAAAGGGTGATAAATAACCCTGAATCACGAAAAGAGTAGGAAGAGAGTTACCCAAAATAAATGGATCCCAGGGCCATACTTCAGGATTCCCCATATCTGAGAATGTTGACAACACTATACTAGGTCCTTCTTTAGGTGAAACACCTAGAAATCCATACACATGGAAGAGTGTATGAAGAACACCAAAAATTTTGTGACTCTACAACTGAACACCATCTGGGGCAGGCTGGGCAAAGTGGTGGCTTCCCAGAGGAGAATAATACTCCATTTCTACCCTCCAGGAGCTCACGTTTTCCTGGGAGAGGCAGACATGAATTTCAATGTGCTGTGCTCACTGCTTTTATAGATACACGGATCTCAGAAGCTGAACAATGGAAAGCAAACTGTTTTGACCTCATGATTTTGACATTGCCCAATGTCAAATAAAAAGTTCTTCTGAAATTCAACAGCTCTAAAAAGTATTTATTTTAGGTAATAAAATCATAACTAATGTTGCAGATAGATAGTCCACCTATTGATAACAAATATATATGTAGATATATTTAAACTTACTGTTGACTAAAAATTAACAAAATATTAAATTACCTCAATGAGGTTTTTATCTGCAAAATTTAATCAGAGTTTTTTATATTAAAAATAAACTGCACTAGGTAAAATAAACTCAACAACAACAAATTACAGTGGCAGAAGGTATAGTTTGTTAAATTTAATATAGGAGGAAAACACCAATAAATTAAAAAATGTCTTTATTTTAACACATATGGAAAACATTCTGTCGATATAATTGAAGAAAATACTAAAATAGAAAAATACATGTAATTTCCCATGGCTAGAAAGAACATTGACCCAAGAATTCCAATGGTATAGTGGTCTGCTTATAGGAAACACATCTTGGAGGAAAAGTCATCAACATTGAAGTTCATTAAAGGTGAACTTTGCGGGTCACAGGACAGAGTGTAAAAGGTGGACAGATAACAGATCTGGAGGCACAACAGAAACTATCTAGGACATGTGTTGTCTAAAAAGTCAGTAAAGGCTCTTTGTGCACATAATTTCATCCCATTTATTCTTGTGGACTCCAGAGCAATGAATAGCATATTGCATACTGTGGCTCCTCGGTAAAGGTTTGTTGAGTGAATGAAAAATGAATAAACAAAGGAAAATGAAAAGGATAATGTACCACTGACCCTGAAACCTCACTAATTACCTTGGACAGTAATACCCCCTATCACTTTGTACTGGAATTTGTTTTTATGGTCACCACTCCCGTCAGAGGGTGATTTTCTGAAGGGCAGGGACCATAGTGTTTCATGCATATGTTTATATTGAGCGCCTGTAACTAAGCAGGCATTCAGAGAATGTTTGCTAAATAAATGAATGACAAAATTTTATATTAAGGGTCAGGTTACTTAGTCTAAGAAACCTGAGATGTTTCCCTCATATTTCATTTTCATCACAATAGAAGTTTCAATGAGCCAGGGGTATGTGGTTTGGGGCTTCTAACCCTGTAGAGTCAGAGTCTGATTAGGAAATACACTTTGCAAGGGTAACACCTACCCCATTTGGAGGAAAATATAAAATAAGACAGTGTCTACCGAGGGCTCTCCCCAAAGCTGGTTTCTACTCCGCGGTTTCCCTGGAGACCCCTGGCTCCGTTTGCTCTGTTCTTCTTAGCACAGCTTTTGGCCCCAGCCTTGACAGCAGCTTGGAGGCTGATAGGAACATTATTTCATGAAGTAATTTAGATATGATTTAAAAAAAACAAGTCTCATCTTGGCACAGACCCTGCAAGAGCTTGGATTTAACCTGTTATTACGACTTTGAGAGGAATAATGAATAGGCTGCAGACTGGAACGCTGCACGTGCTCGGGAAGAAGGAACTTAAATGGGAGCTTGCAGACAAGTCACTCGCTGTAAAAGAAAAGGGAACTCAAAGGAGTGAAGTATGTTTATTAGTTAGTTTGTTAGTTAGTATAGAGTTCTCATTTCCACATGTAATTACAGGGAAAACACTTGAAGAATTTGTTCTTTGCTCTAATTTCTGGGAAGGATAGGTACTTGGAATTTCACAACTATAAAGGCTGTAGCCCAGGATGGTTGGAAATACTTGATATTAGGCCAGAGGTTTTAAGGGTCTGGTCGTCATGGTTTATCATTACATTACATGGCCCCCTCAGACCTCCTGCCTTTGGTAGGTCTCAGAGGTCCACTCATTATCTAGCTCTGAAGGGGCATAGGGTGTTTGCTGATCTGACCACTAGAAAATCTAGCACTTCCAGAGGTGGGAGATAACAGAACTCAGCTTTGTTGTCATGCATACGAGGTGCTGTATGAATTTCAATAATTATTCTATTTCTCTAAGTCTCAGTTTCCTCATCTATAAAATGTCAGTTGAATGAGGAGAGGCATGCAAAGCATCTAGAGCAGAGCCGAGCGCACAGCCAGTGCCCCAGAGCTGCAGCTAGAAGAACTGAGGATCAGAGGTGACGCCAGGTCTCAAGCATATGCATGTTGACTTTTCAATGTAACATCCATTTTCATGTTTGCTTTTGAAGAATCTAATGAAGTGGAATTGACATAATGTAGAACTAACCATTTTAAATTGAACCATTCAGTGGTATTTAAGTACACGCATAGTGTTGTGCAACTACCACCTCTATCTAATGTTAAAACATTTCCATTACCCCTGAGTAAGTCCCCATTCTCTCGTCCTCCCAGGCCCTGGCAACAGTCAATCTGTTTTGTCTCTGTGGAATTAGCCTTTCTGGGTATTCCATATAAATGGAGTCCTATGTATCTGGCTTCTTTTACTTAACATAATATTTGGAGATATCTTTTTAAAAATTCTGGTAGTCTTTTTTTTCCTTTTTAAGGTAAAATTCACAGAATAAAATGCATACATTTTAAGTATAGAGCATAAAGAATTTTCACAAATGTAGAGACTAGTATAATTACTAGTGTCTGAAATGTACACTTTCCATCTGCTCCAGAAAGTTCTTTCTTTAAAAAATAAATTTAATTCTAAGTATTTTATGTTCTTAATGCTATTATAAACAGTATTCTTTCTAAAGTTTTTTTTTCTAATTGCTTATTATTTTGGTATATAAAAATAAAATTGATTTTTATACATCAACCTTATACCCTGTGATCTCAATATATTCACTTCTTCATTCTAATAGGTTTTTTTGTAGATTTATATATTTTCTACATAAACAACCATGTCCTCTGTGAATAAAAGATAAATTGACTTCTTTTCTCCAATCTGCAGGACTTTTACTTCTTTTTCTTGCCGTATTGCTCTGGCTAGGACCTTTGGTGCATGAGACTAGAAGCATGAGAATGCATATCTTACCAAAATGAGTCTGGGAATGAAGTGTAGATGTTGTCCACACTGATAAAATAAGAGAGTCAAAAGGAAGCAGAAAAGGAAACAGATCTGGCTACTGAGTCAGAAATGCACCATGATGACTCTCATCAGCATAGACATAAGACAAGCCCCTGCAATGAAATACCCTCAAGCTCCTACTCATGTCTTTTGGGATCCAGCCTAGACCATAGGATGACTTAGGGTGGTGGATTCCTGGAAGATTTTTGAGCAATTATTAGGTACTTAGTCTCTGCTTCCTGAACACATTGTTTCTAATTATAGAATCATCATGGATACAGTTTGCTGCCCAGGAATTTTGATTTCTACCATGTGGTGTGTGCTACAGTTAAGTTTTATAAACTGGCTTACCAGTGGGGTAAAGTCAAATCCATTCAAAGACTGGCAATTGTTAGTGAGCTGGAGGTCATCTAAGTTTTTCAACCCTAGGAGTTCATTTTTCTTAGACCTTAAGACATTCTCAAAAAGTTGAGTTTACCCAGATTTTTCATGTACATTTTTATTCTCATTCCTGACAGAGACCCTAATAAGCAAGTCCAAAAGCATTCCTTTCTTAGTTGATAAAACTGAGGCTCACAAAGATGATTGACTTGCCCAAAATCACACACAAAACAAATGGCAGACTTTGGACTGGAGCCCAAGATCACCCTCCAAAGCATAGATTCCTTCTTCCAGCTGCTGTCCCCTCATAGAGATGATGCACAGACTCAGACCCTGAATCCAGCTTAATGAAACCCTAGCAGGTGGGAATTGGCTAGGCTCCCAAATAAAATATAGAGGACCTTTACCATCACAAAGGGTGTGTCAATGCCATACAACACAAACCATGCCTATCAACTGACTAGTACAAATAGGTCAGACTTTTTCACCTCAGCAAAAGAGAAGCTGAAGGCATTTATGAATCTCTCTGCTCACAAAAGAAGAACATTAGGAAAGAATCAAGTCAAAAGAGAGGAATGACTTTAAGTAATTGCTGGTACGAAAAGAAAGTGACCTTGATGAAAAGCAAGGGCTGATGTGGGGAAAGGAGTCTGACTGTCTTCATACACTGAAGTTCTGAGACGTCACCGTAGGAAATCAGGTGCAGTTTCTCAAACACGACCTGTTTTTCCAACCTCGTAATTCTTCCTCATACTTCTGTCTCTTTCTAGATTTCCCTTCCTCCCACTGACCAGTGATGAGTTCCTACTTATTCTTCAAGACCCAGGTAAGATCCTATGCTCAGAATCCTCCACTCCTCTTTCCTGTGAGCCTTCCCTCTATCTTGTCCATATTTCTGAGAAATGAGGTATAGTAATATTATCCAAATGTATTTAAAATGTTTGTATATATATAACCATTTAACTCTAGGGTTCTTGAGGCAAGAGATTATGTCTTAGGCGTCTCTTTACTGCAGGTCCTACATAAATGCTGGCACATATTAGACTGTCAAAGGCTTTTGCAGCAAACAAACAGTGAAAAAACTCAAAATACTGGGTGACTCTTCTGTTAAACACACGTTATATAACTAGTAAACAACTTCTATGTATTTGCATATTGTCTCTAGGTTAGATACACTACTATGTAGAAGTAAATGTCAATATTTAGTGAGATTTCTCTGCCTACCGTCACGCTGTAGGAAGAGAATGTTGCCGCTGCTTGCAGAATTTATTGACATCCAAGATTACGTGCTGCTTTTGGAATGCACACCATGAAACAGAAAAGGGAAACCTAGGGAAATGGGTGAAAATTTGAACATGTCGGTGAAAAATATTTAACTTCTAAAATTATATTGGAATATATTTTATTTCAAATAATGATCCTAGGTCCAAAACTAAATTGCACATTCACCGAGAGGATAACTTAACAGATCCAGATAAAATTTTGACTCTGCCGCTTGTTTCCATGGTGAGATCCCAAGCCTTTTGAGCCTTGTTACCTGTCTGTCAAATGGAGGCAATGCCTGCCTGCCCAGGTAAAATGTTTCTGAGTCTCAAATTTCACAGTGCTCCAAAAGTATTTTGGAAAACTTAAACTACTTGTCATTAAAGTGATTTTGATGTTAAGATGCTAATTACCCCCAAATTAATTTACAAATTCAACCAAATCCCAATTAAAATTCCAATGGAATTAGTTTTGAAATTTGATGAGGTATTATCAAGTTCTAGAAAAATATCAGAGAAGAGGAGTCAAGAACATTTTGAAAGAGAGGAATAATTAAGGCGTATCTACACAATGATGTAGGAAAGCACATTATGAAGTTAAAGTAACTAAAAAGTATTGGTACAGGGATATGGCCTGACAAAAAGACAGTATACCAAATTTTAGTGAAAACTAAAAGTGGGATTTCAAATTATGAATGAGAGCAGAGGATGTTCTGCGAATGGGTTGGTACGATTGATTAGTTATTTGGAAAAATAATAGGTCGTGCTATGTGTTAGGCCTGGCTCTACATGCTTTATTCCAATTAACATTTTTAATTTTCACAGGAATTCCATGAGTACATACTATTATTATCATCATTTTATAAATGAGGAAATTGAGACAGGCTAAGTAATTTGTCCAAAGTCATGCAGTTCATCAGGAAAAGAGCTAGAATTTGAACCCAGGGAGCCTAGAGTCTGGGTTCATGCTATTAATTACTATGCTCTGCTGTCAGCCTCACACCTTGCACTGAAATATATTGCAAATGGATTAAAGCTTAAAAATTTAAAGCTAGAAGAACATATAAATAAATCTCTCTATAATTTGGGGATGTGTAAGACATTTTAAATGACACTAGCATCAGAAATTATAAAAGAAAAAAATGATAAATCTGACTCTACAAAAATTAAAAATAACAGCCAAACCAAACCAATAAAAATACAAATTTAGAAAATTACTCAAACCAACCCAGCAACAACAAAGCAAACACAAGGGAGTAAATGACAAACTGGAACATATCCAAGCAGCATATATGGTCGAGTATTATTCACAGGCCGGTGAATAAAGAGTTCAGAAGAGGATTGGTGGCGTAACTCTGGTACATCCACACACACTGTGGAAAATCATTTTTTAAGTGACAGTGTTAACTCTTATTTATTAGCATGGAAATATGTCTGTGATACATTAGAACACACAGAAAATTACACGCTTACACTATGACCCTATTTCATGGGGGAGAAAAAGCATTTGGTTGCATGCATGAGTGTTTGCACGTGTGTTAGTGCATGGACGTACAGGAAAAGCCTGGGAGGGTGAACTCAAAAGTACCCTTGGACAGTGTGGTTATGGATGAGTTTTACCGTTTTTCTTTGCACCTTTTTTTGGTTGGCAGAATTCCTTACGATATGCGTGTATTTCTTCAATTACAAAGTCGTCTAAGCCTTTAATTATCTTTTTTCCATAAAGTTAGAAAGAGGGAAATATTCTAAGAGCATAACAAACATATATTCCTCGAGCACAGTAACTTCTCTGATGTTTTGATGTAAAGCTTATGGTTTGGGGAGAATGATTTATAGCAAAAGGCCAATGACACCATGTAATTTATTAATTTCTACATTTCAGTTGGGTTGTGCTCTGAGAATAGTGACCTACGTGATTCCTGCTTTGGAGAATTGATTTTGGCTTTATTTAGTGGTCAAATATATGATCTGTATTTGTAAATGTTCCAGAAGATCTTGGAAAGAAGGTATGTTATCTGTTTCTTCCCCTAAAATCACTATGTATAAATGAAATCAATGCCATTCTTTTATTCCATATCCTGGGTTCACTTTTATTTACTTGAATGAGCAAGGTTGAAGTGGTATTTTAAAGTCTCCAATAGTTGTTTTTCCATGCATTTTGCATAGTACTTCAGACATATCTGAATAGTTATATTGAAGTCTCTGAGGACCTTCCCTGTCCCATTTCGTGCTCCTTGCTGCCCATTGTCTTTGGCCTGAAAATAATATTGTGACCCCTGTTTCCTCATTGTTTGGACTTACAAAAACAGAAGTGTGCCTTTTCTTGTCTTTGCATGTTTAATGTTTCAACATAATTTAATCCTATGTTTAATGTTTCAAGCATTGTCAAGCATGTTTAATGTTTCAAAATAATTTAATTCAGAGGTGTCTGTTAGAGCTCAGTTTTGAATTCTCACCATATATATTGTCACAATTGGTGTGTTTGGTCTCATTTCTGTGATCTTCTTTCTGTTATGCTTCCATACTGACTTACTGCATTAGAGCTTCATTCTCCAAAGGGGCTTGCATGTACCTCAGTTGTTGTATGAGATCATTCACTGGAGACTCAGAAGAAAATATATATTTTTTTACTTAAAAATGTAAAAAGGAGGCCAGGCAGTGAAAGACAGATACCATGTGATCTCACCTTTAACAGGAACCTAAATAACAAACAAAGAAACAAGCGGGGTATGACTGGGGACCCTGAAGTAGAGGGCAGGCTAACGGTGACTGGAGGGGAGGGAAGAGGGAATTTAAGGGGATGGTGGGAAGGGTTCATGGGAACAAACTTAAAGGACACATGGTCATAAACTGGGGGGAGGGTGGTAATGGGAGGGAGGTGGGGAGGGTGGGAGAGGAGACTGGATTGGGAGTAAAAAGGAGAAAACTGTATTTGAACAATGATTAAAATTAAAAAAATGTAAAAAGGTATGAAGCTTTACTAATATCTACTGTGAGTTGATGCTGGTACATTACTCAGGTTCTCAGGTAAGGCAGACGCACAGTTCACTCATAGGACGCAAGTAGAAGAGAGTGACTTACAGATGTCGGGGTGAACTACAGTGACACTTTGACCCTTTGTTCATTTTCCTTGACTCACTGGAGTTTAAGTTAAGTGGATTTTAGGGTTACTTCATTCACTTTTATCTAGGCTAATTCAAAAAATTGGCAAGGATCTTAAAATGATTCCTGAAAAAAAGATGCAGTTTAAAATAATATCCGTGATGCAAGTACAGGAGATCAATGATAACTCTCTCCTCCCTCTCCCCATTCCCTCCTCCTCCCTCTCCCCTCCCACCCCCAGAAAAAGGCCTAGCTAATACTTTCCTTTTTCCTGGCAGGAATTCACCATCAGCCACATTATGAGGTAATAGAGAGTGTTTTCAAAACGGATGTTTGGAAATGTTTCCCAGTATTTCCATTGCTATCTGATACATTGCTGAAAATGATATAAATGTTACACCTATAAAAAATAATCTCTCATATCAACACACTTACAAAAACTTGAAATAGAAATTTTATCCTGTTTAAAAGTTTTAGACAATTTAAACCCATTTCTTGAAGCATGAAAATATAACATGTACTGATTCCATTTCAAGAACAATTGATGGATATCATGGGAACTGGAAATTTACTACCAAATTTCAATGATAACAGAGAAAGTGGGAATTTACTACCAAACTTTAACAATAACAAGTACATAGTTGGTGGAGAGAATAAGACATAAGTGTTGTGATTTTTAGGTGTAGCCAACGTTGTAGCATTGAGTCTTTCTGTCTCCATAAGGATCTTATTCAGCTGCTGTAGTCACGAAAACAGTTTGAAATGAAAATGAACCCCGCTCGCACCTTGGAATTGCTGTCTTGTAGAACCAAGATTTTCAAAAACAGTAAGAGCAAATTAAATCACTCTGTTCCCACTAAAAGTTATTCTTATTTTGGTGAAAGAATATAGTTGTTTGTTATTAATAAATGCAATAAAATTGATTTAAATCAGTGTTAATTTTAGGCTTACCTCACTCTTTGGATGATTCTATTACCACATGTTCTACTATGCATACACATATATATGCGCATACAATAATAGTACATGTATTTATACATAATTAATAAGAAATCACTAGAGTGGGGATACATTGCTCAAAGTCTCATGGATAAAATTAAAAGATTTTTATTTGGATTATATTTTTCCTCTTTAATTAAAAATATATTTGAATATATTTTATCTAACTACTGATGAGAATTAAAGAATGTTTATTTCCATTGCATAAGAAATTTGACATACTTGTATATAACTCTTCCCACATTTCCTACTTTTTATTGGTGATAATTTGTGACTTCGATCCAAATGATCATTTTCATCACGTAGCTCCCCTTTTAAGGATGATCATTAACATCTGTATCAAGTTTTAAAACCATACTTACAATTATTTAAGCAACTCTTTGCGTAGTTTCATTTGTATCACTGAGGGTTTTCTACTACCACTTCCACATTCTTGATTTTAAAAATTTTACTTTATGTCTTGATTAAATCTTCCAGCAGTTTTTATCTGTCAATACTTTTCATGCTTTTCTGGAAGCATACATGGATGACAATTTCTATCTTATAACCCTTAGTATAAATCTTGCAGCCTCATAGAAATAAAGCAATTGTTTGGTTGTGGGATTTTTTTGGTCACATCTTTTCCTCTCAAAGTGCTCTGGATTTCTCTTCATTGTTTTCTGGAAGTTTGCAATAGAGACGTGTCTGTTTTATCTCCATTGTATTTTTAATATTTTCCCCTGAATTTACATGCTATGCTTCTTTGACTGGTCTCTCCTGGGCTCAGTCCTTCGGCTACAGGTATCTGTTGCTCCCCTGGGACTAGAGGGTCTAAGATGGCCCAAGACAGCTTCATGTACAGGCTGAGGCCTTGGCACTGGCTGTTATAGGGTCTTTCTTCATCCAGTCTCTCCGAGCACCCAGGCCCTGCTACATGGAGAAGGGGGTGTTCTGATAGGTATGAAGAAGATCTTAAAGCCCAGGCTCTAGAATTCACACACTGGTACTTAAGCCACATTCTGTTGGTCTAAACAAGTCACAAGACCATCCAGGCCCTCTCTACCTCTAGTGAAAGGCGTGATCTTGTGATTAGTAATGAGAAACATATACAGTGTTTGACTTATCATGGTTTGGCATAAAGGATTTTTAAAAATTTTATAATAGCAAAAGCATTATGCATTCAGTACTTTGAATTTTGATCTTTTCCTGGGCTACTGATTTGTGGTATGATATTCTCATGACACTGTGTAGAAGCAGCAAGGCACACACTCACAAGGGTAAGCCACCAATTTATAGTGTACTGTGTGGCCAGCCTTTTTTGATATCGTGTTTGAGTGCTTTAAGGTAGGCTAAACTATAGTGTTCACTAGGCTGGGTGTATTAAATGCATTTTTGACTTAGGATATTGTCAGCTTACCATGGGTTTATCATGACACAACTCCATGGTAAGTCTGGGAGCATCTGTATATGATCTTCATTCCTATTCCCTGCACAGAGCTCCTAAAACTCTTGGCATCTCCAAAATGATAGTGTTTTTTCATATGCTACTGAGATGACTGATGTCTGGGGGCTCTTGAATAGCCTCAGGATTGGGGGTGGTTGCCAGGGGAAGCAACCATATAATTAAACGGTTGAAAATTTCAGCCCTATCCCTGGATCTCAGGGGAGAATGGGGCTAGAGATGGACTCAATCATCAGTGGCCAATGATTTAATCAATTGTGTCTACATAGTGAAGTCTCCGTTAAAAATCCTACCGGGATTTGGAGAACTTCCTCCATGTTGCTGATCACATGCTCTGTGCCCCTTCCCCCATGCCTTGTCCTGTGCATCTCTTTCTCCCGCCTATTCCCAAGTTGTATCCTTTTGTAATAACTGGTAGTCTAGTTATTGAAATGTTTTCCTGACTTTTATGAGCCATTTTAATAAACTATGGAAACCAAGGAGGTGGTTGTGGGAACCCCCTGATTTATAGCTGGTCAGCTAGAAGCACAGATGACAACCTTGACTTGTGATTAGCATCTGAAGTGGGACCAGTCTTGTGGGACTGAGCCTTTAACGTGTGGGATCTGATGCCATGCCTTCAGGTAGACAGTGTCAGAATTTGCTTGAATTGTGGGACACCCAGTTGGTACCCACAGAGAAGTGGAGAATTGCTTAGTGTGGGGGGAAAAACCCACACATGTTTGGTGTCAGAAGTGAAGTATTGGTGAGAGTGGAGTAGAGCATGGAAAAACAGTTTCCCTTAGAGAGTGGAGAGAGGAAATAGAGTTTTTCCTTTGAAAGGCAAAGCAAAGTCACATAGCAAAGGGGCGTGGATCCTGGGAGGGAAAGAATTTGCAGCCATTAAATAACCTACCTCACCAACAAACCCAAGATAAATGTGACAAATAGGAGTTCATTTCTTTCCCTGTACTTGAAGTTTCAGCATACCAGTTTCCTTCCGTCCCCGAGGCCCTCTGAGCCCTCTTTCTCTGGGCAGCGAAAGCAGATACATGTGCTGGAGAAGGCACCCTGGCTTCCTAGGAACCCCAGCCCGGGAGAGGTGCTTCAGTTCTGTTCGGGTTCCTTTGCCAGGAACTGTTCATGTGTCTGTGCTCTGATGTGAAGGGACAGATTCCTCCCAAGAATAATAATGGAAGGGAGACCGCGAATTTCTGGTGGACCAGTGTTGCCATCTATGCCACATTCAACAATTGTGTTTTTTTTTATATCCATTGTTTGACTGTTACAGAGGCTCATTCAGAAATCCTCTGCAACCTTTCTGAGATACAAATGAGCATATCTGCCTTCTTATTTCTTAGAATAAATACAAGGTTGAGCAAAAGTAGGTTTACAGTTGTTCATTTGGAAAATAACACAATAATTGACAAAGGGTAATATCAGAATAAACTGTTTCGTGTACACACAACTGTAAACCTACTTTTGCCCACCACTGCATTTCAGAAAGAAGCATTTCATCTCTTCAAGGTGGTTTTCTTGTTAGGACCTGCATCACACTTTCAGGACCTAGAACGACCCCTGTAAATGACCCTGTTTGGGTGGCCTTAGTCACTTGCAGTGGCTTCTCATTTCTGTTGTGAGCACTTTTCTTCTTGAGTACTCTCTCCCTGGCTCCAGGAGAGAGCCTAGCGGCAGAAGTAGCATTTTGATTGTGAGCTTTCCTGTCCCATCATCTCTTTTCACCCCCCACGCGTTAGTAGGTCATGCAGGAATTATCTGGGTCCCTCCACTTCCTTGCTCTTCCTTCTCTGTCACAGAGCAATCATGAATGGAGTCTGAATTGTGCCTTCAGTTCATTACCATCAGCCTCTGTGAAATATACATCCCCTAACATGTCGGGCATATGTATGGCATCCTTCCTATTTTCCAACACTGATGCTGGTTTTTCCCTAATTTTATATCCATTGGTCATCCCATTCGACTGGGGGTGGAGGGCTGAGTGTTCAACGCCTACACTTACATCACCCTCAGATGCAGAGGAATTACACAGTCTTACATTGAAATACTTGTGGAAATTATATGGCCTGTGATATCAGTTTCTTTAAAACACCTTGTAAACTTTCACTTTTGCAGAGCTATCATAAATCTGTTTAATTCAACAGTTTACGCTAAGTACTCCAGTACTCCACTTAGAAATAAAGCGTGTTTCTGCTTGATTGAAACTGCTCTGTTGGAAGTTGTTAAGAATACCATTTGTTGCAGCCAAATGTCTCCGTATCTGATAATCAAAACAGCGAGAGCTCACATGTGTGTCCATTTAGCGAGTCACTCCTGAGGCTACGCAGCTGGGCCAGAAGCGGTGCTGAGCGCTCGGGTACAGGCATCAGGAGCCACACTTCTGCCCTCAAGCTGCTCGCAGTCACGGGGCAGCAGCCAGTGATTGAATTGGTGGGAGGATGGTTTTGAATATGAGCCGTCGTGTTCTCTTTGCTCTTCCCTGTTATATGTTATATTATATATATATATATATTCCTTAGTGGCTTTCACACTGACTCTGGGGAAACAGGATTGAAAGGGTCCAAAACAGCAGGGGAACTTTTCTTGTTGCTTTTGTTTTTCAACCTTCAGCACAGACTTTTGACACCTCCAAAGGCAGGCTTGAGGGCAGCAGGGTATAAACTTCATGCCAATGTGAAATATTGAAAGAGTTCTCTATCTCACTTGGCGGGGGCATGGCTTAGGGGGAAGAGGAGAGACCACTTGCAGAACTGGGTGGCATGAGATGAAGGGACAGATATGAGCATCCATGGGAAGGACAGCAGGGACCACACCGCGATCCTCTGTAACTTCTTCAGCCCAAGACCTTGCTGAGCCATGAGAAGTACCATTTGGCCTCCTTCCCATGGCTTGGCACAATTATACATTCCCCTCAAAACGAGGGAGCAAACAGGCAAACCAACCAACCAACCAACCAACCGTGCTGAGGGCTAGGACGCCCTGAGAAACAGCTGATGACCTGGAAGAGGAAGCCTTGGGTTGGCGTTAGGACAAAAGCGAGCAACGGGGAAAAACGCTCCTTTTTTAATAGATAATTACAATGTGAGATTCTGAAACAGTTTTATGGAGCTGGCTATTGAGCAATGATAAAAGGAGAGGGTGCTGAGAGGGGCCAGCAAGGTGGGACTTTGCTAACAGTTTGACACCCTAAACTCATGTCCTAGCCAAGGCCAGAAAGAAGGTGACTGATTACCCAGGTAGCGTGTAGATGGTTATGAGATTTTAGTAACAGTTTTTATAGTCAGCATGGAGACAACATCCAGCAAAGGACCCCTAAATGTATTTACATAAAAAGCTTCTTGGAGGCATATAAGTCAAATTATGTGTAACAATGTGTTTAATAGAGCCACTTAATTCAAAAAATAATTTCATAAAGTCAGTATCATCCTGGAGAAAGCTAATCCCCAAAGCACAGAGTAGGGAAGAGATTATGAACATTCTAAAATTGAATATAGAATAAATATTACATACATAATGTACAAACATGTTCTACTTGTAGGAAAAGTATGGTGTATGGGGTTATGGGAGGGTTTTCTTTCTTATTTTTTAATTTTCAAAGAATGAACATGTATTTTATAATTAGGAAAAATGTGATTATGGTTCTTTTGAAAATAGGAAATTGGGATGTTCTGATGAACAGTTTTTTCCTGTAATTTTTTGGCATAAATTTTCTTGGTATAGCTATCAAAATAACTAATGAAAACTTGAAATTAAGGTTGCCTTAAAAATTAATTTTTTAATCTTTGTGTTAAGGGGGAGATTGTTTTTGTTTTTGTTCAGCATCTTTAAAAACTATTAACTCTACCTTAAAATTTTGGCATTTTCATCATGACCAAAAATTTCTAAATGCTATCGCTCTTGAGCAAAGAAAAAAAAGTGACTCTTTGTTCTTGAAACCAAAGACAAAGGATCATATGGCTCTATTTCTTCTAAGTTACTTCATTCAGTTTGACTTATTTTGACATCTCTTCCATGTCCTGTTTCAGTAACCTGCTTGACATTGATCTCAACATTTCATTAGGAATTCATGGCGGAAAGAAATTACTCTGAACATTTGTACCTTGCTCTTACAGTAAATGAAGTGTCATTTACATTTCATATCTTTTCCTGCTAACCTGTAACCCCTTGAAGTCTTTGGTACTTTTCCACGATTAGCTCAAAGACATTTTTCATCCCCCGGCCCCTTGATTTATACTCAGTGATTGAGCCGTGATTCTCAGGGTTATTACATAAAATTGCATTAGTGCTTCATGAACAAAAAATTTCTTTAAACTTCTTGATGACAAACTAAAGAAGTTGGTTTCCTAGCTTTTCCCTTTATACAAGGACTGTGTTATTATAGTGGCACAGTTTTAGCTACTGTGGTTTGATCTTCTGGATGTGAAGAAGTATAAATTTAGACTTTAGAAATGACATTTTATAGTGGAAAGAGCCCCAGTGTTAGAAATGACAGACCTGAGTTCTCATTCAACACTCAGATAATTACCTGCTTAGTGTTCTTAGACAAGTGACTTCACTTTTCTGAGTCTCTATTTTCCATCTTAGAGTGGGATTAAAAACAAGACAAAACCGTCTTTCAGAATTGTTAGAAGGATGAGAAATATACTGAGTACCTTGTGTGTAATAAATGCCCAACACATGTTAGTAATAGTTTGTTCGTATCTTTGCTTTCTGCTCTGTCAGTCCCTGTGTTGGTAGAATGGCTGGCACTTCCTGAATGATGAATTACCAACTGTGGCTCGGAGTTTTGGAATTCAGGAAGGAAGGTTTGGGACACAGAAGTTATTATCTGTAGAGTGGCCTTGAAAATTTAATTGTGTGTTTATTCACACATTTGCAGTGATTAAGTCAAAGCGCTGCCATACTTGACATTTTATTTTTTAAATATATTTTATTGATAATGCTATTACAGTTGTCCCATTTCCCCCCTTGTTTCCCCTCTGCCCTGCACACCCCCTCCCACCCAAATTCCCCCCCTTTAGTTCATGTCCATGGGTCGTATATGTAAGTTCTTTGGCTTCTACATTTCCCATACTATTCTTAACCTCCTCTTGTCTATTTTCTACCTACCATTTATGCTACTTATTCTCTGTACCTTTTCCCCCCTCTCCCTTTCCCATTCCCTCACTGATAACCCTCCATGTGATCTTCATTTCTGTGGTCCTGTTCCTGTTCTAGTTGTTTGCTTAGTTTGTTTTTGTTTTAGGTTGTTAATAGCTGTGAGTTTGTTGTCCTTTTAATGTTCATATCTTTGATCTTTTTCTTAGATAAGTCCCTTTAACATTCCATATAATAAGGGCTTGGTGATGACGAACTCCTTTAACTTGACCTTATCTGGGAAGCACTTTGCCCTTCCGTTCTAAATGATAGCTTTGCTAGATAGAGTAATCTGAGATATAGGTCCTTGTCTTTCATGACTTGGAATACTTCTTTCCCGCCCCTTCTAGACTGCAAGGTTTCTTTTGAGAAATCAGCTGATAGTCTGATGGGAACTCCTTTGTAGGTAACTGTGTCCTTTTCTCTTTCTGCTTTTAAGAGAAGAGGGAATTTCAGGGGAGAATGGGAAGGGTATACAGGAACAAATTTAAAGGACACATGGACAAAAACTAGGGGGAGGATGGTAATGGGAGGGACGTGGGGAGGGAAGGGTGGGTGGCCTGGATTGGGAGTAAAAGGGAGAAAACTGTACTTGAACAATGATTAAAATTTAAAAAATTAAAAAAAAAATTTCTCCTGCTCTTTCATCTTGGGTAATGTAATTATGATGTGCCTTGGTGTGTTCCTCCTTGGGTTCAATTTCTTTGGGACTCTCTGAGCTCCCTCGACTCCCTGAAAGTCTATTTCCTTTGCCAGATTGGGGAAGTTCTCCTTCATTATTTGTTCAGATAAGTTTTCAATTTCTTGGTCTTCCTCTTCTCCTTCTGGCACCCCTGTGATTTGAATGTTGGAACGTTTAAAGATGTCCTGGAGGCTCCTAAACCTCTCCTCATTTTTTTTTGAATTCTTGTCTCTTCATTCTGTTCTGGTTGAATGTTTCTTTCTTCTTTCTGTTCCACATCATTGATTTGCATCCCAGTTTCCATCCCATCACTGTTGGTCCCCTGTAGATTTTTCTTTATTTCACATAATGCAGCCTTCATTGCTGCCTGGGTCTTTTTTATGCTGTTCAAGTACCCAGAGAGTTCCTGGAGCATCCTGGTAACCAGTGTTTTGAACTCTGCATCTGATAGGTTCACTATCTCTTCATCGGTTAGTTGTATTTAGTCTGGAGCTTTAATCTGTTCTTTTATTTGGGCCATTTTCTTTTGTCTCAGAGTGCCTGTTACATGGTAAGGGGTGGAGTTTAGGGGTTCACCAGGGCAGGGCAACCCACCTCTCTGAGTTGTGACACTGTATGTGGGGGAGGGGTCCAAGAGGGAACAGTGCTGCTTGCTCTGCTCTCTGCCAGTTATCAGTCACTTTCCCCACAAGCAAAGTGGGCCCTTCTGGTGCTGGTTCCCAGGTAGGTGGGTTTTTGTATGTTCTAGGACCCTGTGGTTCTCTCCAATGAACTCTCCTGTGAGGCTGGGGGTTTCTCCTGCCACCACCTCAACCTCCACAGGTGTTTTCAGTCAGAGGTTTGAGGCTTTATTTCCCCATCAGAACCCTGGGTTGTGCAGTCTGTCTCGCTCCCCAGTAGTTCCTCCCAGTTTATCTGCTTGTGGATATAGGACTCCCAATCTGCCAGCCACCACCTCACCATGAGTCCTTTCCACCTAGCTGTCCATCTCTGCTCCTCCTACCAGTCTGGGCATGTGTTTATCTTCTTTAATTCCTTGGTTGTTGGACTTCCATACAGTTCAATTTTCTGTCAGTTCTGGTTGCTTTTTGTTTTTAAATTTGTTGTCCTTTTGGTTGTGGGAGGAGGCACAGTGTGCCTACCTATGCCTCCATCTTGGCAGGAAGTCCATACTTGACATTTTAACTACTTTGAAATACAACCAAAAGTCAGTAGATTGTCTAACATGTTAACTGTGAAACTCAATGGTTTTTAAGGTTCGTAACTATTAAATGAGCACCTACTAAGTAACTGGATATGGAGTCAAAAGGATAGGCAAGGCTCCTGGTTGCATGGAAATGGCTTTTGAATGGGGAGAGAGTTAAGTCACTTCAACTCACTATGGGACAATTCAAATGGGCTGCAATGCTCTGGAGTTCCCTGGATGGTTGGCTGAGGCATTATTGCATCTGAATCATAATTCAACTTTGTTTGCTCAATCTTGTCTCTTCCCTCATCCTTTTTCCTACTCTTTCAGTGTTGATTGCTAACAAATATACCACATGCTAAACTCCTTCTCTGCATCTGCTTCTGGAGAACCCCACCTGCAACTAGTGACTCTCTAAGGCTTCTGCACAGGGTTTTCTTGCAACATCCCTTCACTACTATCCTGGAGATTCCTTTTGATGCATTATGTTGGATCCTCTGTTTCTTGGATCTCATGCCTTCTCTTTCATTTACTCTCTTGTTTTGATGGAAGCATTTTCTACTGGTTTCTCAATGAAAGGTACATGGAAGATAATTTTTTTAAGCCTGTATGTCTGAAAATGGCTTTATTCCTATTACATTTCATTGATAGCTTCATTGGGGATAGTCTTTTGCATAGGAAAGAATTTTCCCTCAGAATTTTAAGGGCATTGCTCAATTTTCTTCTGGTTCCAAGGTTTCTGTTTAGAACTGTAATGCCAGTGTAAGTCTTTAAGCTTTATATGAAAACCGTGTTTCTTCTCTGCAAACTTGTAGGATCTTCTTTGTTCTCAATTGTTTTGAAATTACATCTTCCTCCAGTTTAGGATTCTGCTAAGCCTATTACTACTCATCCAGTTACTTTTAAACTCCCAAAATTTTTGTGCTCTTAGCCTTTTTCTGTTTTCTTTGTCCTTGTATATTTACATCTTAAAACTGACAGTAAGACAGACAGACAAATAAGCGATAACAAAACATTATAGTACTTAATGACGCTTAAGTCGACTTTTGGGAAGGAGGGAGAAGAGATTAAACATGTGTTCAGCCTAACACCTTTAAGTTGAAGTAGAATTAGTTTTGTTTTGTTTTTTCCAAGGGAAAGGTTATCTAGTGAAGGGGTTATGTTTTTCTTCCCTTCCTTATTTTTGTTTTTTGCCTCTTTTTCCATAAGCATAAACTGCATAACTATACTATACCAGACTTTGTGTTTATAAAGTCGTTTTGGTGCCTTTGACTCTATATACCTGTGGCTTGGGTCAAAATAGCTCTGCTCTTTCCTGATGCCAGTCTGTCGCTTGCTGTGCTAAGAGCTAACCAAACTGTTGCTGACTTACAGGAGGAGTCACATTTATGCCTTATAGTTAAGTTGGATACCTACGAATTAAGACTCGGATCCAGGCATGTCCATCTTCATTAAGTGTAGAGAGCTACAGGTCCTTCTAGGCAGCAGAAGTAGTAAAATAGACCCCTAACACCCTATTGAAAATTCCTACCCAAATCATGTTTGGTGAGAGTGACTTACACGGTGAAAGCAGAACCCCCTCAGCTGATATTAATGAATAATTAGTCTTGAGCTGAGAGAAAATGGATACTAATGAACCAGCTGCCTAATTCTGAGAGAAAATGGATACTAATGAATCAGCTGCCTAATTCTTTATGTTCTTTGGAATTAGACATGATCTGTATGTGAGATACAACTATTTTAACCTTCCAAAACATTTGTGCTCTTAGCTTTCTTCTGTTTTCTTTGTCCTTGTATACTTACATCTTAAAACTGACAGTGAGACAGACAAATAAGCAATAACAAAACATTATAGTGCATTATGTGCTAAATAATGTGAACTCACAGATCATAATTCTCATGGGCATTAACTAGTTGGGAAAGTGAGAAGTAAAACTGATAGCTCTTACCTTGTTTCCCGTGTTGCTGTGAGGAGAGTGCGAGCAGAAGAACAGAAATCCCTCATCCCCTTGTAAATGTTTTGGCGACTATGCTTCATAGCTTTATGACTCTGGGTAAGCTACTTTATCTCTCTAAGATTTATGCCTCTTATTTTTAACTTGGATAAAGTATTAATTGCTTCAAAGTGTTGTTGTTAATTAATAAATGTACATAAAGCCGTGAGCACACACAGCGTCCATATATGGTAGGAGGTGTTCAGTCGGTGTCATTTTCTTCCCTTGTGTCATCAACACTGACCAAGAAAATTATGATTTTTATGTGCAATAAAATTTGGGTTCCACACTATTAACTCTCCCTTCAAAGAATCTGTAAGATAAGGAGGCTCCACCTGTATTAAATGAATTGTGAATTCAGTTAATGGGTCTTAATCCCTTCCATACACACTCAGTCCTCAAATTAAGGTCACTCAATTTAAGGTGGCATGAGGACCTCAGAATCAGGGAAGATTTCATAACTGGAATTAACTGCAGCAAAGAAAATTTGGGTCTGTAAATAAGAACTGACAGCTAAAGCGAAGATTAATCTTAATGACATGCATTAACAACATGCAATTTGAAATCAGCAGTGGAGCATTCTCCTTGAGAACTGGCGTTATGCAGTATGGGTGTTGACATGAGAATTCACATGGGCAAGCACACTCATTCAACACACCTTGTCTACCTCAAAGACATTAGAATGCCCAGAGACCCACAAGATCCAGAAAAGTGGCTTATTTATTCACATCAAATCATCTTATGTGCATACTGTTTCCATTAATATATTTGTCATTGGGCGATAGACTCACTTGGTATAACTTAGAACTGACAAGGAAATGGGATGGAGTGTCCCATGGTTGACTTTGGAAAAACAATGAAGCAGTGACTAGAAATCTTACTGTTAAACCCTAATATCTATAAAGGCTTGGAGGGTTTGTGACCAACTAAACAGTGATGGCAGAAAGGAACCCAGTTTGGTTCTTGGGGCCTTTTACCATACCTCCTTCATAGGATCCTTCTGTTGGGTGAGATCCTGCACTGAAAGATGATACCCCTTTCATCACCAGCAACGCTTCCCGATTGCGGGTGGCAAATGGCCAAAGGGCAGAGGGACTATGCGGTGTCTACGTGTTGCCTGCTTCAGAGCTGTTCACATTAATGTTGACTCTCTGGGCTGGCCAGAAAAACATACCTTTTTTATGCCCCATTTGAGTAGATCCAGTTAAAACTGTACTCATCCTTCTCAATGAGAATGTTACAAAGAGTTGTTGCGGGGTGGGTGGTGAAGGGAGGAGACTAAGGGTTCTAGCAACCCAAGGAACTCGGGCTTTTCAATACTTAAGCCAAAGAATCAGTTTTGTCTAAACATTGTGAAAGTAAGAATTGCTCAACCTGTGCAGTAATTTTCAAAGAAAAAGAAGGGGTTTACAAATTCCATCTGATAAAAGTGGGCTTGATGGAGGCTGACCCGTAAGGAGGAGGGACAGGCCCTCCTGCCATGACCCCTCACATATTTCTTTGGGCTACTTTTGCCCTTCTTGGAAGCCTAGCCCTCCAAACAGATTTAATAGTGCTCCTTTGGCCCAGTGTCTGAGTTTCTTCATGTTGTCAGCTCGGTAGCTCTTCATCCCACATGTAATCTTGGGAGATGGGTTTGACTGGTTCCTGGAGAACCAAGTGCTTGCTCCAATAGCTGTGGTCCTCCCTATACCACTGTTGACCCCTCTAGCCTGGTGATAGGCCATGGTGAACCTGAAAGCTATCAAACTACCCAAAATAAAAGTCACCATACTTTTTGAAAATGTGGGCTTGAGACAAAGACCATGTTTATTGGTAAATTCCTCCTGATGGACTCCACAGAAGCAAAGATGAGGGGTCTCCTTTTCCAGGTGGTCTACCCAGGGGAGGAAGCCTGCTGAAGACATTGCCTGCTGGTAGGAGTGGTTGGGAGCTCCCAGAACTGCCTCCTGTCTCCTCTGTCAGAAGGAAGAGATGTGGGGCACGCTTTTGGTTGGTTGGTGATGGCACTGTTCCCACCTAAACTGCTGCTCCATGTTCCAAGGCAAAGTTTCATGACGACCACACCTTTTTTATGCAAAATTGTTCATCCACTCATGATGTCCAGGGGTCTCAATGTCTTTTCTGTGTCAATATTTTGGTTACAAACAATGCAAGAGACCAAAGGTATTCCAGGGGTTTCTAGAGTGTTATCTAGGGATATGCCATCTTTGGTAATTTTATAATTTATTGAACATTTCTCTGTCCTCCAGCTGCCATTGCTTCCTCTAGCCTAACATCCAGCTTCTGTTGGGTTTAAGAAACTATAAGCATAAAATCAAAAGCTACTGGAGCAGACAAATGAGTGGAAGAAAATCATGTATTAAAGACATATTTTGGTTTCCTGACCAGTTTGACCACTGTGGTTTGCCAGCCCATCAGGTGGGTGCTGGGCACCTGGGCATGGCTCAGGTGTGTACCTGAGCTCATCCAGCCTGAAGGGATGTGCACCGCTGGTCCCCAGTGGTGGGCCCTGGCAGGAAGCACAGCAGCGATGCCCCTTGCCCTGTTTCATGTTTCAGAACCTTAGTCTTCTAGTGTATAAAGTGGGCACAATAATGATGCCTTGCAGTGAAGCAGGCTTCTGTTGAGGTGTTGACATCACATGTTTAATTTCCCGACACAGTATCTAATTAATCCCATCCTTTTGTTTCTCTCCCTTTCCCATGTCTAAATAAGAACTGATCCCCATTCACTGCGTAATCAGCCTCCATATCCATAAGCTTCCAATCCTCCCCATTTGGGGGAAAACGTGGGAAGTCCTCTCTCTCTCTCTCTCTCTCTCTCTCTCTCTCTCTCTCATAACCAGAGTTCTTTATGGCCTGGTCTGGCTTATCTCACCAACTTTGTCTCCAGTGCCACTGTCCGTGCACCCCTGCCCCGAACACCACTATGTTCATCACCCCTTCCTCTGGGCCAGCCCTGACTGCTGGACTCTTACCGCTCTGTGAGTCACACCCTGCAGTGTAAAGAGTCATGTCCGATTCCTCTTCTAGATTGAACTCCTCAGGGAGAGGGGGGGACCATGTCTTCTTTATATTTGATATCTAGTGCTTAGTAGGTAACCAATAAACTTTTGGTTAATAAAACATTAAACCAGACTCCAGGGGGCTGTGAAGATGGCCTGAATATTTTAGAGGGCTCTTTCTGGTTTCTTTGAAGACTTCCCACCAAATAAATACATCTGATTTCATTTTAGAAAGGAGGATAATTGATTTTTCTCTGTGAACAGGAAGACACTTAGGTTTTTTTTTTCCTTAATGGTGTGTGGTGAAGGACATAAATTACATAGGAAACAGAACATGGAGACATAAACCTGCTTAATCCAATTACATATTTTAACTGACAGACGGGGTCCCGAGAGAGGGGAGGATGATGCATGAGGCAGAGACCACTGCAGGGGTCCAGGAAGCTGTGTTCTTCACTTCTCTTTGGAAATGGAGAAGAAGCGAAGAGAGAAGGAGGAAATATAGCAGCTGTCATAGGAAGTGAGAATCAATATTATTTGTTATGCAATATAAAATAAGCCTTGAAGAGGATGTTCAGTCTTTGGAATGTTAAACAGTGGATGCATAAATAATTTTCTGAGGACAAAGGAAAGGAAGCCAAAAAAAGAGAGTGCACAAAACAAAACAAAATGAAGCAAAACAAAACAATGTGGACAACAAAAGCCAGGCTTTAAGAAAGGAAAGGCTGTCTAATTGCAGCCATTTGACTGAGAAAAAAAAAATCATGCCTGTAGTCTGATGCAGACAACAGAGAACTTCTAATCCCAAGGAGAAAGTCCCTAAAGAAGGCGCCTGGGGTAGGGAGGCAAGAACAGCAGGGAGGGGCACTGACTGTGATGAACTTTGGATCAAGCTCTTTGACTTATACTTGACCTTACTTTGTTATTTACATTTTGCAACTGTAAGCTGAGGCTCAAATATTAACTGTTTCAAGGTCAAGGTTTTTGTTTATCTGCTTAATGGTACTGGTGAGATTTGAATCCATGTCTCTCTGACTCACCTTCCATACTTCCTCTATCGTACCATGCTCCTTCAGGCAATGGAATGTGATTTCCAAAACCCTGTTCCTGTGATTCCAGAATCCAGGCTGTTTGCACTGTTGGTTTTGAACTCCTCCAGGACAGGGCCTCATAGTTACCCCAGTTAAATGTTCATTATTCACATGCACAGGAGTTGAACCTCTCTCTTGCATATAATTTTGCCTCTCTTTGCTGCAGTTGAAATCCATTGCTCTTACCTGGACTCAAGCTGATGGGGTGACCATCACTTGGAAGCTTGCTTGTCACCATGGTAAGGGGCTGAGAGTAGCTCTGGAGACTCTCAAACTACCAATCACTTACTCTAGTCCAGAAGTGATACTGCTCGTAACTCATTTGCTGGATAGAGCTAGACACACGGAAAGCCAAGGAAAGATGTGGCGATCAGCAGCGGTGGCGGCCCCAGCATTTGTTTTTGACATACATCTATTTTCTGCATTTGTCATGTTTATTATCTGTCTCCTTGACTCGACTGTCTGTTCCACAAGGAGAGAGGTCTTCGTTTTGTTCACAGACCTGTATCTGCAGTGCCCAGTGCAAAACACACAACAAGTGGCTGAACGAGTGAATGAACATTGTCAGTCCCAGGTTCACTTGGGAGTGGTCTTGGGCAAGTCTTTTACACTGTCTGAAGCTCCAAGTTTCCTTTTAGGAATGAGGGTAAAGGGATGATCTCTCACGGGATTGGGGTGAGAATCAATGAGATAAGCAGGCAAAGAGACTAGAATAAGCCCTAGTCCATGAAGAGCTCTGGATACATATTAGTTTCTTTTCACCTCCAGGGGCTAAATTAGCTTTCTGACTTTTAACTCAATTCTCAAGTGAATTTATGTAAAAAAAAATAGAGCTATGTAGTTTGAATGCTTCCATCGTTTTTTGTTTCTTCCGAGTGTACAGAATAATACTGATGTTCCTCCCAATTTTTTTTCCTCTTTAAATTTGCTGGAAATCTCTGTAAATGGAGCAAGCTTTATAACTGGGAGTGGGAGTGAGGCTGGGTACACCACCGGCCAAGCCTTTCAAACAGTGTAACAAATGATGTGTGGGCACAGCTGGGGAAAAACACAGGCATTCTTCACGGGTCTGGCGACATCGTGTTTGGCCCCCAGGTGCATTGGGCCTGTTAACAACACTTAGACAGATTTATCAGCTGTAAACTTTGCACCAAGCAGAAAGAGAACGCTGATTTTTTTCTCCTCCTAAACATAAAGCAGAAAGGTTTGTCAGCAACAGGGGAAATTCAAACAAATTAAATAGAGAGCTCGATTCTCTCTGCCCCACAGTGGCCTGCTTGTGGCACATGGGCTTTAGGCACGAAATTCTCAGGACCTGGAGTGTTTCTGGGGACAAGCGGGGTGAGTACTTCAGCAAGGCCTGGGAGCTCTAGTTACAAGAGCCTGGGCTGAGTGAAAAAAAAAAAAAAAAAAAAAAAGGACAGCGCGTTCTTAATTAACACCATGAGGAAGAGGGAGAAAAGAAAGAAAGCACATTAAAAAAAAAGTTATGCAAAACTTTCCAGAACTTTTTGTGGTTCTCTTTTCTATGTATTTTTTTTATGAGATCATGTGCTTGAAAAATGTATTGTTTGAAAAACTAGATGGAGTTAGTTTTGAAACACTCAGAGAGAACTGATTGCAACGAGTCAGAATGCCGTAAGCCTCGTGTTTATGAAACATCTCTAGTGACACAGAGGGGAGAAAAGAAAATGGGATTTGGACTCCAGAAGGCAGTCCACGCGCCACAGTTTACTGGCTGTGTAGCTCTGGGTAAACCACTAACTTTTGAAACCTCAGTTTCCTCATTTGTCATAGGGAGATTATAAAAGCCAAATTAGGTGGCTGTTATGAGAGTTTCTTGAACTAATGTTTGTGAAATGGTGTTACCAAGTTTAAAGTGCAATGGTGCTATTTGTAACTTTTCTGGAGAATTAGAAACAGTTCAAGAAACATTTCCCTAGTTTTCCTTGGGGAGGTGGTGAGGGCGCGTCACCCTCTTCTCACTTTTTCTCATAAAGCCCCCCCATATTCTTATTAAACCAGTTAGTATACATGCATATATTATGTATTCATGTATGATTACTATTACATATACACACTAATATATTAGTGTATAATTAGTATATATTTGTGTATGTACTGAGTATGTACATATGTGTATCTATACTATACACACACAAATACATATATGTATATAGTGAGTGAGAGAGAGAGAGAGAAAATCTCTTCTTTAGCATTTTCACGGTCATTTATAATCCCTTTCCTAGACTGCTGCAATCGTCACTTACCAAACTGGCTGTCTTTGTGCCATTTTTCTAATTCAAAACAATCTAAATCAAATGCATACCTGACCATGCCACCTCACCTTAGGAGCCTCTAATCCAGCATACACGTCAAAGTCCTTAGTTCAGTAGCATTGCTATTCACCAGAAGATTTTTACCCCCTGGGTGACATTTGACAATGTCTAGAGACATTTCGGGTTGTCACACTAGGGAGGCTGTGTGTGTGCCACTGGCATCTAGTGGGTAGGACCCAGGGACTCTGCTAAACATCCTACAATCCACAGGGCAGCTCCAGCCCCGCTCCCCTTTCCCAGCAGAGAGTTATCCTGCCAAATATCTATAGTGACAAAGTTGAGAAACCTGGATTCAGCCCATGGATCTTCCTGATAAGCTTCTACTTTCATCAAGCTCCAGCTTCTTTGCTGCCCTCACACCCTGGCCTCCAGCCATGATGAATTACTCCCGTATCTCCAAGTCTTCCCAACTGTTCCAACCTCGGGGTGTCTCTGGGCCTTTGTCCTGGCTGGCCTTCCTGCTTCGAGCATGCTTCCCTTGCCTTCTTCAGCCGGCGAGCTCCACTTTCTCCTTCTTTTGTGTGTCCCCTTGCACCTCATGTCTTTTAGGAAGCTTTTCACCCTAGGCCCCTTCTCTGTGGGTCCACAGGCCCCCTGCCTCCCCCTCTCATGTGACTTATCACATGTAACAAGATGCATCTTATCTATTCTGCCATGACATTTTTTCAGAGCTGAGTCTCCCACCCATCAGTGAGATCAGAAGAGGCTGGGACCCTTCCTCCTCCATCTTTGTAGCCTCAGAGCCTTCCATTGGCTGCATTCCTAATCTCAGCGAGTATGTGTTGATTGGAACAGAGAATAACTGACCACCTGTAGCTGAAACTACGGGGTTCTTCTATAATGTGAGAGTGAACCACTTGAGCAAAGATTCTGGTCAGTCCTGGGACTACCGTGCACCGCAAGACTGTCACCCTCTTTCACTAATGGTAGTTCAGACTTACTGATTGGACTGTGTGCCAGGACCTTGCAAGAATTTTATGTTGAATTCTCACTCTACTGAGTCTTTACTCGTATACATACCTCCTGCCATTATTTCCATTTTACAGATATGAAAAGTGAGGGTTGGAGGTTAGGAAATCAAGTCATGCAAGTGATGGAAGTAGGGCTTAATCCAGGCATTCAGGCCCACCTCTGAATGGCTGTGCTGTGTCAACCCACTGTCAGGCACTGTTCTGATTTGTGGTCTCCTGGCACCCCACACACAGTTCCAGTGGGTCTGCATTTTAGAGTTGAAGAAATGGAGCTTATAGGAGACAGTCTTCAGTGACAAATCTGTGACACAGCCAGGCCAGATATTGGTTTGATGTCTTTCTATCCAACTATATCTCAGGGACCCAATTATACTCTCTAATCTGTCTATATTTGCCAAAGTTGTCCATCTGCTGGGAAGAGAAGCCTGCATTTACAGGTGTGACATGAGAAGAGACCGCAGGCATCTTAGTGCCCACCTTGGAGACCTGCTACAAATAAATCATTGGCAATTACTTAAGCCCCTAGAAATCTGTACCAGATCTGGGGCAGCTTTGGTTCTTGTCTGGGACCAGCTCTACATCCTGGGAGGTCTCCGTGCTGAATCCCATTTGCTACAGATCTCTAAAAGCTTCCAGGCTGTTTCCCTCTTCCCAAACTTTTTGGTTTAAAAATATATTTCTAATCAATGGGCCTGGGTGCATTCTTAACGCCTAAAGAATGCTGTTCCCTCCAGCTTTGGAGCAGGCCTGTATATAGCACAGACCAAAAAATGTGACACTCCGTTTCCAGGCTCAGTGGGCTGGGGCACAGTGCGGGTGGAGGGGGTTCCCACACAATCCTGAGGAGAAGGCTTTGCTTTTCCAGGGTGGTCCAGTGGTCTTGGATTGCAGTTGGCTACATTTGCTAGGATCCTTTGGGAAATCTCACAGCAAGTTTATTGCAGAAAGTCTCACTTCTGCTTTCTTTCCTCTAGGGGATGTCTTTTCCAGGGCCCACAGCCTCCTTTAAATGTCATTCGCCCTTCCTCACTTGCTTTAGTTCTTTTCATGTATTCATTGTACTCGTACTCACTGAGTGACTCGTCGATGCCAGGCATCCCGGTAGGTGCTGGGAATACAGGAGTGCTCACAGTCCAGTGGGAAAGACATAGCAAGTCAGCTGATGGTGACTAGGCCTATACTAGAAGCTTAGAGATCTAGGAATGCACGTAAGACAGACCCCCAAATCAGCCCTGGGAATCAGAGATTACTTCCTGGATGATGATGGCTAAAGTGATTCATGAAGAATGGAGAAAATCCAGGCACAAGGCAACAAGAGAAATGAGAGACAAGAATTCCAGGCAGCAGAAATAGAATATACACAGTTCCTGGGGCAAAGAAAAGAGTCCCTGGCAAGTGCCCGCAGTTTAATCTGTCTGCTTGTGGGGCTGGCGGTGGCAGATGGAGAAGGAGGTTGGTGAGAGAAGTTAGAGAGGTTGTCATAAATCATGTCCTGCTGGACTTTGCAGGTCACGCTAAGGACTTTGGACTTCATCTTGAGGGCAAACGAAGCAGATTGTAATCAAGAACATGACGTGGTCAAGTTTGCTTTTTATTAAGTTTGGTTAGGAGAGAATTCAGCGGAAAGGCCTAGGGCTTTGGTGACTGAGTTTTTTTCTAGAACAGTAACTTTGTTCCTTCCTTTCTCATCGAGCCAGCTCCAGAGGACACTAGGGAGTCCTTCTGGCCAGGCCGATGACAGGGAGTTGGGGCAAAGCCTGGGCAGACCCAAGAGATGCAGAAGCAAGGAGTGGACAAGTATTAAGCCTGGGGTGTGGGAGGAATGCGAGACAGAGGGAGAGAGTAGGGGAAGGAGCAGAAAAGAAGACTGACCACCAGCAGACTTCATTCCCTGGAGGGAGGTGGGGTTACAAGCCAGTTAGTTACAATAGGGATGAAGTTTAGGGATTCAAGACAAAGTTGAAGCCTCAGGTTCCAGATGGATTACCCAAAGGAAAAGGAGCATGTCAAACATTTACCCAGTGCCAGGTGCTGAACTGGGCACTTTTCAAGCATCCATTTTGCTATCAGTGCCAGGAAGTAGGTGCCTTTGTCTCCATCTGCCAGCTGAGGAGAGGGAGGCTCAGAGAGGTGAAGTGACTTACCTAAGGTTGCACAACTAGTAAGACTAGAGTCAGGATTTTAACCCAGGATTCTCTAGCTTTAAATTCACTTTGACCAAATGTTAAGAGTTGGCACTCGGCCCCAGATCTATTTATAATAATCCATTGTACTCTGAAGCCTCTTTAATTATATTCTTTAAAAGAAAAATGGGGCTGCATTGGCCGCTTCCTGACATTTAACTCCACCCCACGGTACTTTGCATCATGAACTCTGTGTCTCCGGGTCTCCTGTGACAGACATCACATCACACCAGTGCATACTGCATCAGTGTTCAGCTGCTCAGGTGATCAGCACAGGTGCTTGCCTCCCGTTCCATCACAGGGTGTTGTTGCCTCTCTTTCCATTGGAGCTCAACGTCCACTCGTGTTAATGCCTCCAGAGGAATATTGATACCTGCTTGGCCCTCGGGTTTCAAAACACATCTTCCAGTCCTGAAGTTCTTCAACCTCGCCTAATCTTCTCTGAAGGACCACTCTTGCCCAGCTCCCTGGGCTAACTAGCTGCTGGGAAGAAACCATGCCACTTACCTCAAAGATGGAGCCAGAGCTGGGCTGTGTATGGAATGAGCTGCAGCTCTGAGTCCAGCAGACCTGGGTCCCCAGCTCTGCCACTTACTAGCTGTGTGAATTGGCAAATCCCTAAACTTCACTGAGGCTCATGGCCCTCATCTGTGTTTGGAAAACATAATGCACACTTCCCATGACTGTTTTCAGAATTTCTTGAACAGAGCTTGCCATGGTGTCTGGCACATAGCAGGGTCTTATAAGTAAATAGTCTTGAATATAACCATTACTATTCTGAGCACCCCCTCCCTACACACCTAAAAGCTTTTATACTCTGCACGCATGGGGGCGTGGAGTCCTGGTCTCCTTCCTCCAAGATGTGTGTGGATCCGTCCTAGGCCTAAACGAAACACTGTAGCTTGTGAACAGAATATGATTTTGTGACTTTTTCAAAAGAAGGGCTTATTTGCATACTTATTCTTCAAGGTAGTGGTAAGGATTAAGAAGGTCAACTGAACAATGAATTTGTCTTTATAAACCATAAAGAAGTATGCATGTTTCTATGTATTTTGTGATGTTTGTCTTTTAAATCGATTTTCTTCCAGCCTAGTAGACATACAATACAGTGCTTACATTTTCAGTGTATACTTCGATGAGCTTTGACAAATGTATACAAGGGTGACCACCACTCCCACATGACACAGAACATTTGCATCACTCCAGAAACTTCTCTCGTGGCTCTTTGTGGTTGATTTTCCCATACTTGTTGCCCCAAACACTTACCTGATTTCTATCGATCAAGGCCGTCATGCAAGTGGAATCATATGGGATCTCATATCTGGCTTCTTTCACTCACCATAATGTTTGAGATGCATTCACGTTATCGTGTCTATCAGCAGTTCATTTCTTTTCATTGCTGAGTAGTAACCCACTGTTTGAACACCGCGTACACCACAGTTTGCTTATCTGTTTACCAGTTGGTACGCATTTGGATTTTCTCCGTTTTGGGCTCTTACAAATAAAACTACTTTAAATGTTCACATAAAATCTTTGTAACTATACGTATTAATTTTTCTTAGGCAAATGCCTGTGATTAGAAGTGCTGAGGCATATGATAAGAACATGGTTAACTTTAGAAGAAACCACCTACTGGTTTCCCAGAGTAGTCAGTCCCACTATCATGTGATCTAAGCAGCGATGCATGAGCTGCCCTCCCCCGATCTTTGTCAACACTTGGTGTTGTCGGTCTTTTCATTCTGGCTATTCTTGTAGGTGTATAATTGGATCTGATTGAGGTTTTAATTTGTATTTGCATGAGGAATAACAGTGTGTGCCATCTTTTTATGTACTTGTGGTCATTTGGATATCTTTTATCAAGTATCTGTTCAAATTTTTGAGGCGTTTGTTTCTTTTTTGTTTTTCCCTTCTTAATATCTAATTGGAAGGGTTCTTTTTGTATTGTAGTTCTTTGCCATATGTCTGTGTTGTGAATATTTTCTTCCTGCCAGTAGCTGACATTTTTATTTCTCAAGTGCCTTTTAAAGAGCAGAACATTGATTCTGATGAAGATAAATTTGTCATTTTTCTTTTCTGGTCCATACTTACTGTGTCTTGTTTAAGAAATCTTTGCCTACCCATAGGTTATGAAGATTTTCTCCTGTTTTCTTCTAACATTTTTACAGGTTTTACATTTAATATTTATGCCTGTGATTTCATTGTACATTAAATTTGTGTATATCATGAAGAAGGAGTTGAGATTCTGTTGTTTGTTTTCTGCACTTGGATGTCCAGCTGTTTCAGAACCCTATGTTGAAAAGATTCTTTTTTTCACTCTGAATAATGTTGGTGCATTTGTCAAACATCAATTGGCCAAATATGTGTGAGCTTGTATCTGGACTGCAGTTTTTCTCGTTGACCTATATGTATGTCCTTAGCCAGTAGAATGCTGTCTTGCTTAAGTTTATGGTAAATCTTTGCATTAAGTAACATAATTCACCCAGTTTTTGTTCTTTTTTAATATGGCTCTTGCTGTTCTTGGCCTTCTGTATTTCCATATAAATTTTTGAATCATTTTTTTCTGCTAGAATTCAATTGGTATTGTATTCACTGTATGGATCCATTTCTAAAGAATGAACATACTAACAACATTGAGTTTTCTGATCTATAAACATATATTCATTTATATTTAAAAAAATTTCCCTCAGAAATGTTTTTAGTTTTTAATGTAGAGGTCTCGAACATCTCTCATTAATTTATTTTTAATAATTTTATATTCTTGATGCTATTTCAAATAGTATTTTTAAATTTAATTTTCTAATTATTTCTTGCCAGTTTTAAGGTGTATAGTAGGAGAGCCAATCTGGCAACAGGTATTCTATCATAACAAGAAATAAAGTTTTATTTTTAATAGTAACTATGGGAAAATTGAAGTGTCTTTTTATGATCTGATATTTTTCTTCTTTTAAAAATGTTTTCCAGACTCTGCAAAATACACACTCTTTTTACTGTTAGATTCCAAATCATTAAACAGATGGGCAGATTGTGTGTGTGTGTGTGTGCACATGCTGCTACTTGGATTTGGATTTCATAAATTCTTTTCTGGAGAAATTCACCGCTATCATTTTTTTTTTGGCATCAGTAAATTAAGAATAATTTGCAAGCATAGCAGGTAGAATACTGTCTGTGTTTGGTTCATTCAAAAGCCGGGGAAGCATCTGACCTTCCCTATGGCCAGTTTTGAAGCTCTGCTGAATGTTAGCAAATGACCCAGCTTAAATTAGAAAGCACAGAAAAGGGTAAATATTGACTTATTCCACAAAGTTGTTGCATTTGCATTCAAGGCACTTTTGGAAGGTTGAAGAAGCCAATTTACAAGCCAAATGAATCAGACAAAAAATAGCTTATTTCCATAAATTCTCAGACAGGAGGATTGCAAGTTATTAATAATGACATATTTTTGTATCCTACTTTCTACTTTTTAAAGCATTTTCAGAGTCCTCATTAAACATATGATCCTGAGCACATATTTATTCTGCTCCCTGTGCCTGGGACACCACTCTCTCCTTCCTCAGAACTCGTATTCATTCTCCAACAATGATCTCAGTGTGTTCCCTCCCTCCCCACCTCCACCTCCACCACTTCACTGAAACTCCTACTGACAAATTTCCACCTTGCTGCTCCCATCGGGATACCCTTTACATTCAGTTCCACTCAGCAAGTATTCCTAGTGCTCCTGTTCTGCTCAGAATGAGAGCATCAATGGAACTTCTTAGGCTTTCTCAAGTACACTAAGTGGCATTTGTAGGTTTTTTTTTTTTCATATGTTCAGCTGTTTCATTTAACAGTTTCATCCTGTCAGCATTTAAGATTTGTTTCAGGTCATCTTCTTCTACCACATTCAAGGAAGGAGAATCAACTTGTTCAGAGGAGCACTGGGGGTAGGAGTAGAAGGATTTCAAAGGTCCTGGGACTTGGTCCTGACTTTGTTACAACCAGCTCTGTGAGCTTTGTGTACAAGCCCAGCACTTGCCACACAAAAGGTGTTTATTGGTGAGTGAATAAACTTGAGGAAGTTATAAAACTTCTGTTGGCTTCAGTTTCTACATCTTAGAATAAAGGAATTGGAGTTGATGATCTCTAATTCCATTTCAGCTTTAACATTCATGAAGTGTTAGGATCCTTCAGCACCAAAATCAACCAGTATAATGAATAAAAAATAGTAGAACTTATTTTTTTAGGTTAATTGGGAAAGGAGAATGGAAATGACACTATGGAGTGCCTATATTTAATAGATATTTTTGCTGTATTTGGAGGTGTTTCTGCATAATAAATCCTACTGGTCTTATCCTCTAATTTTTGTGGGTTCTGTTAGATTTTCATACATCCTTCTAATTTCTCTGTCAGGTTTCAAAGTGAGCAAGGGTTAAGAACCACTCTTCTGAGTGAGAGAGCAAGGGAGCTGCTCTTTGAGGAGAAACTAATGCTTCAGATTTGGTACACTCAATATTTACATTCAAATGCATACTTCTAATGCACTTGAAGCTGACCTAATTAAACATACCATTTCCTTGAAGTTGATTGATTGATGGGTTACCTAGTATACAGATAAACTTTTAGCATAACTTCTATCACAAAACCCAGATGGGTGGGAGGTTTGAATTAGTGACCTTTTGCTACATGTGTCAGGACGGAAGGTATAGACTAAAATGTTTGATAGGACATTTTCTAGGGCATGATAACCCTAGGGTTTGGTTTGTTCCATGAAAGATGGCCCGTGGCTGCCAACAAGAAACCTGCCTTGCTGTGAGACCACCATCCTCCCCTTACATTGCTTGAGAGATTTATTCCTTGGCTTATGCTTCTTCTACAGGGAAATTGGTCAGATTTCATCATGTCAAATGATGTGAAGCACAAAGCTCCTTGCACGCTTTGAGTGCTGGGTTCTAGCATCAAGGTCTAGTTCCATCTAACTCTGGGTCTCCCGATATAAGAGCTTGCTCCACCTGCCATAATAAAATATCAAAGACTGGGTGGCCTAAACAGCAGAGAGTTATTTTCTCAAAGTTCTGGAGGCTAGAAGTCCATGATCAAGGTTCAACATGTTTGGTTTCTCCCGAGGCCTGCAGATGGCTTCCTTCTTGCCATGTTCTGACATGGCTTTTTCTCTGTGCACGGGCATCCCTGGTGAATCTCCCTTTTCTTATAAGGACACCAGTCATATTGGATTCAGGCCCCACACTTATGACCCTATTTAATTTTAATTACCTCCTAAAGACCCTCTCTTCAAAAATAGCTAGTACGGATTTGTGGGAAACATAGTTCAGTCCATAACCCCCTACGAGGACCTGAGCATCTATATCTATCTGCTAATACATCCATTTTCTCCTGCCTTCCTCAGCAGAGGGAAGGCTTGGGCAGATGGGCATGCTTTATGTTACAGTCAGACCCCCTGGTCACTGAGGAGAAGAAAGATTCAAGTTGTATCAGAGGAGGCATAGGGAAGATGAGCCATTCGCCTCTCTTTAGACCTTAACGTGCCACAGATGTAAAATATAGAGGTCCTCCTGAAAGAGCTGCTTGGAAAAAGGAAACGGCATCGTTACCAGTGTAGTGACAGCTCTAGAGTTATAGGGGATGTACAACCTGCAAGAAAGAGCTTCTAGGAAGGAAGGTAGTCCTGGGTCTGTAGGGAGGTGTGCAGTTCCTGAGTCACACCCACACTGCTGTGTTAGCCAGCACTTGTCACCTTGTCACACGTCAGTATCCCTTTATTATTCTACAGCATGTGTGCATTTAAACAAAAATCCATTATGCTTGCACCAGGGAGATGGCTAGGGTCATCCCAGGTCTGCCATGGTTAGACATGGCATTAGCAGGAAGCCCCACTAGGGCCTGGGGAGCCATATGCCACCAGGAAAGCTGCAGGTGTGCAACCAGAGTAGTGAGTGTGTGACAAGGCTAACAAAACGCTGTCTTCTTACAGGTGGAACATGTGTGACTTTGTTATGCTCTGAGGCCTACTTGTCATCAGAGGCAGGAAATCTGGTGGATCTGGGAGGCTCCCTGCCCTGGTTCAGCTAGCAAGCTCTGGTTTCATGCAGGGTGGTGCCACGGCTGCACAGGAGGCCAGAGGCAATGGCGAGGGTGCTGGATAGGAAATCAGGCTGGGTGCTGCAACTGTGACGCTGCAGGTGATTTATTTAGCTCCTTGCAGGTCTCAGTTTACTCCTCTGTTAAGTGGAATAAAATAGCTCAATGGTGCCTTCCGGCACTACTTCTCGTAATGTACCTGTGACTCTTGGAACAAATGGAGTCATCCAGGAATTATTCAAGACCTCAGAATCACGTAAGCATACACAGATTGCTAGATGGGGGGGCGTGGGTTATGTCTTTAAAGTACACTGATTTTGACAAATCCCTTTAATAACATAAAACATAAGTTCTTTATGTCTTTGGGATCATATTCAAGTGGTATTATGGGAATAAATCATTCCTTTTTAAAAATGCTAACTTTTTAATAGGGCAAATCATCAGCACTTAATTTCTAATTAAGGTGCTTACTCACGTAATGACATTTGGGAATTGTGTTCCTGTAGTAGACACTCTCAGGCTCCAAAAAGACAGATGAAGTTGGGAGACTGAACACATCTGCACCCTTTGTGCTGGCTTGGAATATGTGGCAGAGGACAAACCCCTGCGCTTTGAGGAAAATCAAGTTTCCTTCTTATTATCAGTGAAAGCCGATGATCTCATTGCCGTATTTAAAATACAGTTCATGAAAATGTTTTTTTCATTCTACCGGTAACACTAATAAAAAGAAGTTAATAATATAGTCATTATGTCATGAAAATGCCGTCTTCTTATAAATTTGCCATTAATAAAGTGAGAGCATTTAAAACTATTACATATTAAGTTAATCAGGGTTATTGCTGCTTGTCAACATAAATGTTCTAAATTTTGCCTTCGACCCAACAAACTGATTTGTCATTGGGGTGAGAATGTCTTTTAAAATCATTTCCCCCAAAGGGACCTCTGCTGTGAGTTTCAAATCCACATTTTCAGCCCAGATCAAACTCACCTGCACACTTTCCTCTTGGTCACTGGGATGGCCACTCCCTTAGTTACCCAGGCTCGACATCACTTCCCAGTCCTTTGCTCTCCTCTTTTCTGATTTCTTTCTCACCAGGTTATATCGGTTCTGTTCAAACCCACCCTCTCCTTGTTATTTGCACTGCTATTGCCCTGCATTAGGCTCTCCTTAGCACTGTTTAGTTGATTCTCCTGCCATTTACAGGTTGCACTTTTTAAAGGATAAGTCCAGTCATCTCATTGCACTCAATACCTTCAGTGATTCTCCAGGCATGTGGGGTAAAACCCATACTCCTCAATTAGTCCACTCAGGGGTCTCTGTGATTGCCAATCATATTCTCCAATACATTCCCCAACGACTCCCAACACGTAGCTTCATTGACTTAGTCACTTTTCTTCACTCTGGATTGTGGTCATGCTGTCATCTCTACCTAGAATATTTTGTTTTCTTTTGTTTTTACTTTGCCTATTGAGAATCTTCTGGATCTTCAGACTCCCACTGAGTGTCCAGTCTAGAAGACAGAGGAAGTTAGATAAAGGATATTTAACCTGGGAAACTAGTCAAAAGCTGTTAGAAAAGCTAAAAGTCCAAATGGACACGGTGAGGTGATTGAGGGTATTGGCATCAACATTAGCTAGCCCCGGTATGGCTAAAACTGGAGGGAAAACAGAAGGAGGTGCTGTTTCTGGAGACCTGGAGCTGGGCCATCCAATGGGAACTAAGACATGATGGAGATTCAGCCACAGCCAAAGAGCAAGAGCAAGAAAGATGTACTTTGGCCCCCTGCCTTCTTCCAGGTCTCCTGCCTAAGCTTCCCATTGGCTAAACATAGCCAGAAGCTAGTTAGCAGAGGAGCCTGGGAAATGTAGTTTTCGGGGACACAACCCTCCTATGATACAGTGCAGAGCAAGGGAAAGACTAGCAATGGGTCCCAGAGCAAAGAGGCAAAAAACCAGCAGGTACGTCCTCTAAGAAATCACTCATTTTCTGTTGGAATAATACTAAGTCCCAGCCTCTCCTTTGTGCTGTTTTAATCTCAATGACAGTCTCTAATAAACCTTCCCAGTATGAGATTTACTTTACACGTGCTCATCTGCACCACCAAATGGAAGTTAGTCGAAGGTGAGATTGTGTTTTATTAATCATTGTAACTCCAGAACTCCGTACGGTCTTTGGAATTTCGTAGTAACCCAGGAATAGTTCATACAGAATTAGACAGGAAACAGTATTAACAGCAAGAAAGCTCAGGGGATGACTGATAAAGGGATATCCCCACACTCTGAGGAGATAGAGGAAAAGGAACAAGAAGAGCCAAAGACTCGTAAGAGCGGAATAGAAACGAGTAGTGAAGAACTGATTAGCACTTAAATCCGACGGCTTTCTAAGTCATCTGTAATACCAGAATCTCTTTACGTAACAGTTTGCTCAGAGTGGAATCTATTGAGGGAGATTCCACGCAGATCTGTAAAACACCACAAGCAGTCATGCTCTCTGCTGCTTTTCGTGGCTTGTCTAAGGAAGACAGACAGCGTTTATGAACTCTTCCTAATTAGCAAAGGGCACTCTGCAGAAGGGAAGTTAAAAGCGGAGCGGGAAAAGTGTGTCATTTCTATGGGCTTTCATGGGGATGATTCAATGTTCGGCTTATACTTTTTATGAGTTCATAAGCTTCCAAATTCTGCATTGAGAAATTTAGTCTAGCTATCCCTTCCCTAAGCTGGCTCCTCCTCTGCTTGTCTTTATGTGTTTTCTGTTTTATAAAATAAAGGAATTAGGGGAAAGGAGATTTTTATTTTAAAAAAGAATCTCTTTTTCTAATTCTAAAATCAATATATTTACTTTATCATATTTGGAGAATGCAGAAAAGTACATAGAACATAGAAAAATTTTACCACCAGTGTTAATCACTGTAAATAATTTTGAATTTATAATTCCAGTCTTCTATCTCAAAATGGAATTACACTCTATACATTGTCTCATAAACTGCTTGTTTATGTAAAATTATAACATGCACCTTTTCCTATTACAATAAATACAAATCAACACTTTTTTAAAAAGGCTGCTTTGTATTCCACTGTAAATTATTTACTTGATTCCTGGTTGTTGGATATTTCAGTCATGGCTTAATGTTTTTGGTATAATGTTACACTGTTATATGAGTTTCTTATTGCTGCTGTAACAAATTACCACAACCTGAATGACTTACAACAACACAACATATTCTCTTACAGGTCTAGAGGGCAGAAGTTCAAAGTCAGTTTCAATGGCTCTGCTTCCTTTTGGAGGTCCCAGACCAGAATGCGTTTTCTTGCCTTGTCCAGTTTGGAGAGGCTGTTTGCACATCTTGGCTTTTGGGCCCTTTTTCTCTGTCTTCTAAGTGAATTGGTCCAGCCACTGCTTTATTGTCGCGTGGCCTTCTCTCTGACCCTGACTCCTCTCACTTCCCTATTCTAAGGGCCCTTGAGATTATGCTGAGCCCAGTTGAACAATCCAGAATAATCCCCCCACCTCGAGGCCCACAACTTAATCTCACGTGCCAAGTGTCTGTTTCATATGAGGGAACAGTCTCTGGTTCCGGGGATTTGGCGACTTTGGGGACTTCACGCAGACTACCTGCCTGCACCAACAGCAGGAGGAACGTTTTCACACCCATCCCAGCTCTGTGATTTTACGCTGAACCTTTCAGAGAGATGAATGGAATTATCGTAGCTTCAGGAAGGTTTATGACAGCAAGTGAAATTGTAGGTAGAAAAACGGAGAGTTGGGACACAGTGACTTTCTGTCCATCTTCGGGATTAGCTCACCTTTTTTTCCCTTGTGGCAGCAAACTCGGTATCCTCATCTGTCAGGAGAGGGAGTTGGCGATGCCTTTCAAACTGAATTTCCCATGATTCCTTGCACTGAAGCATGTTAAGCTGTATAAATTAAAAACCACCAAAGTGCATTAAAAAGGGTGAAGGAGGCACTGTGTGCACGGTATCCTAGGGCCAGGACGCAACGTAAGCATGTTTTACTAACTGCAAGTCTTGGAAGGAAACATTATTTCAACCTTAATTAATTAACCATTGATTAAACACCCACTCTGTACAGGATGTTTTATATACATCATCAATAAAGATCTCATAAATTAGGAATACTATGCATGCTTTTTAAACAGTTTAAGTAATCTGTTCCAGGCTCCCCAGTTAGTGAGTAACAGAATTGTCATGTCCCTTGGATCCAAGTTCGGGCCCTTGCTCTTAGATCCCGCTGCCTCTGCACGCACGCTGTAGAATTAGTTACAGCGGTGGTGTTAGAACATTCACCTGACATTTCTAGAATAATTGATAACACCACATCGTTGAGAGTCTGGGAATTTTTAAACGCTATTAAATGCTTAATTCTTTGTGAGTCTGCCACCAGCAAGGTGGCAGAGCTCTGTATTTCTCTCGAAAGCAACTTTTCCATCCTCAGACTGTACAGAGGGACCGAGGGAAATGTCTTCATTCTCTTTGGCTCCTTTTCCTGGTGCTCGTGGTCAGGCTGTGCACGTGCTGCAGTTACGTGGCTAGCCATTCGCCAAGTTCCCCTGACTTATGGAAACCAGATGGAAGCTGGAGTCGAAGTTCCCGGCCACAGAAGTGAGGCTGGGCTGCTCTCTGGAAGGAATCTCTGAATTGAGGAGGCATAATCCTCTCTCCTCCCCCTGCCCCACTTCTCCTTCCAAAAAACGAGTCAATTTCAGAGGTATAGCCTTTCTCTGTGCTTGCCCAGATATGGTTTTTTTTTTTTTTTTTTTAAATTTGTAATTGCAACTTTGTTTGCAGCAAAAGCTGTTTGGTTGTCATAAATTGTAACCAAGCGGGATAATATCCACAAAACAGCCAGTGTTAGCATATGCTTTGAATAGCCTAGATTGATAATGTGATGTCTTGCACAACTTTCCTAACCTCTATTAGCATTTTTGGAGAATTAAACAAATGCACAGTGAAACAAACAAACAAACAGAAAAACTGGGAGAATAGCGAGGGGAAATCGCAAATGTATTGGTAACCAGCAATGCCCAACAAGATTGATTCGGAGCCTTATCACAAGTTTTCAGGGACATCGGCATTTCGAAAGTAGGAGAGATCTTGAAGCTCACCCAATAATGAATTCTGCCTAGCTATTCTATATTAGAAGAGCCTGGGGGAGCCCAGGAGTAGTTCCATTATGAAATATGATTGTCATAAAAATTCCCACTTGCTAGTAATTAATTTTTACAGTCGTAGGAGGAATAATGGCAATTATAAAAGTACAGCAATTGGTGGAATGTAAGATATGCAGGATTGAGAATGTCCTAGTCACATGCTCTGGGAATCGTCCAGTGCTGTGGTGAAGGCATCGGTGATGAGTCAGAAAGACACTGGACTTTCTCACTTACTGGCTGTGTGGCCTTGGATAAAGTGCTTAACCTCTCTGAGTTTGCATTTTAGCATCCGAAGCAAAGTTAGAGTGAGTTTAAAATGTGATAGAGCTCAGTGCTGAGAACACGGTATATAAAGCAGCTTCAATGTTTGTTGTATCCATTCAAATTCTCTACCTGTGTATTTGTCTACTCTTGAGGTAAGCTTGTAGCTGAGGACTATAGGGAATTTGTCTCTGAACCCAAGCCCTAGTCCTTGGCCTGGAGTCCCTGCCCTTTTCCCAAAGGTCATGGTCCTCTCAGGAGAAGTCACAGTATAGTGGAAATTGGAGCCAGAGAGCCTTGAGCTCAGTCTCTGAGCTGTGTATCCAGAGACAGATCACTTCAAAGGGGGCCAAGCACCCTGTAGGTGCTAAATAAACCTTGGTTGGATAAATGACTAAGGGAATGAATTGCACTTTTTTATTGGGTCACAACTTGGGTTCCCTGAATGTAGCAATTTTTGGAAATTAATTGCTAAAGAAATAAATTAATGGGTAAATGAAAAAAAAAAAGTTCTCAGGACAGCCTCCCAACCTCTTGTCCTCTCTCGCTTCTGGGCTACGTCTGTGGTTCCCATACTCAGGTCCTTCACGGAGAATTAGCTACATATTCTCTACTTCCTGGCCACTGTACAGTCACAGTAATTTACTGCCAGTTCTCGTGCTTATCTTGTCAGCAAGGTGACCCAGAATGTTTCCTGAGTAGAAGTGGGAAGCCACTGCCAAGGTGTGTCTCACAGCTCTGCAGCATCCAAGACAGATGGACTGATTAGGCAAACATGATTTCGGCTGAGTATTTTCAAGACATGGGCCCACTGAGGAATTTCGTGTTGCTCAGCAGCCTCAGAGCATGACACGCTCCAACCTAATCTCTTAATTTCCCTCTTTCTTTTCAAGGAAGGGCTCTGCTCTCAGTCATCTCAAAAGCCTGTCTTTTCTCTTCCTTCCTCAGCACACGCAGTCAGTTACCAGACCTCATTATTTCTGTTGTGTTAACCTGTACGGATTTGCGGTCTTATTCCAGTACCGATTAACTCTTTGATTTGGGGAAAATCATTTGTAGTTTCGTGATAGACACAACGGGACGGAAACCTGTTGTGTCCTCCTCACCTTGTGAGTTCTGATCACGGAAAGGAGGGAGCATCGGCATCTGGGAAACACTGGCACTGTGTAGCTGTCACTCTTTCTATGACTCGACCCTCTAAAGGGACCAACCATCCCAGTCTGCCCCAGACTGTAGGGTTTTAGTGCCTGAAATTCCAGATCCCAGGAAACCCCTCCGCTCTGTGAAAAGCGGGCTGGCTGGCCATCCTCCCCATCTCTCTGCTCCCTTGGCTTCCTCCCCGGTCCAGGGCCTCCCCACTGTGCACGGAAGACCCCTCCGGTCTGTCTCCCAACCCTACCCACCTGTCAGCACTGGCATGATTTCTCTGAAGTACCGTGTAGACAGAGAGAGTGACTTCCTCACAGTGGAATGTAGGAACTGCCGGTGGGGAGAGCAAGAAGGAGGGGGACCGTGATCAAACGGGGACCATGCCCCGGTGGGGGCATGATCGAAGCTGCCATGGGGGCAGGAAGCTGGGTGGCTCTTCTCTCTGGTGGCTGGTGAGAGTCCCAGAGGTGCTGCATGGAGCCACCACTTCCAGGCTGGGCTTCTGACTCACACGCCTCTGCATGATCCCCAACCTGTGGGACGTTGTAGGACACAAAGCCTTTAAGGTCATTCTGGTCTGGATTCTGGACAGGGCTGGCTATGGAATTGGAAGAGCCCAGGGAAAGGGAACATGCGAGGCCCCAGCTGGGGAATTCAATCTTTCCACAGGATCATTGTCCTGGTGGTCGATAGGCACCTTCTAAAGGACTGCAGCCTCTGGATGGGTGTGAGTAAGAGGTCCCCGCTGAGCTGCCTGCTGGATGTGTCGTGGCCGTGCTGGCCCATGGCGGTGCTGGGCCATGGCGGTGCTGGGCCATGGCGGTGCTGGGCCATGGTGGGGACAGCTGCTGCCTTGCCCTTCCCTGAGGTGCTGTGTGTGCGTTCCTGACATGTACCCTCCCTAGATCCACAGGCCCTTGTCGGGGTGGAGGGCAAGGGCCAAAGGCAGGCCTCTCCCTGCCGGTGAGACCCTGTGGCTGTCCTGGGTGGAGGGGCCCGTGGGTTATGGGGTGGAGACGGGAAGGCTGAGCAGCTGGGAGTCAGAGTCAGGGAGCAGAAGGCCAGGAACTCCCCAGGCAGACAGGGAGGTGATGGGGGAGCGGAGCTCACAGGGGTCCAGGGCTGCAGGCTGGACCAGTGTGCACCATTGTCCTGGCAGGCTTCACTCATAAAACTCAAATGTAGAGATAAAATTATTCAAAATTCCAAGGTGGTGGCAGTTGGGCCTTTCCGAGCACCAGGCCCCATGTGGCCACACAGGTTTGCACACCCCGGCGGCTGGCTGGTTCCAGGTCCAGTTAAAGCAAGTTACGTCTCTTTTCTGCCCTGAGTCTTTTCACATGTGAAATGGTCTACTCACACCCATTTCTCAGGGCTGCCATGAGACATAAATGTGTTGTACCACAGAATGTGGGGCAGAAACTTAATGTTCGTTGATTTCCTCCTTTTCCCATTGCCATACAGAATGGTTAGCTGCCTGAGCTCAGGTTAAGTTCACTGAAAGGACATTTCTCCTTAGGTCTAATTCGGCTGCATAATCTTCAGAGCCTAGCATTATAGCACATAGCACAACATGTATGCAAAAATGTGAAGTAATGGGCAAGCAAGTTTTTCTCACACTTTTTAACATATCCCCTTTTCTTTTCCTTCTTTGCATGTTTTTTCTCTTTTTTGTTTAGCTTATTTAATTTATAGCTTATTACTTTATTTTGTCCTGTTATCCTTGAGTGGCGAAAGGGAGTTTAAAAAGTCCTGCTTGATGCTATGTTATAAAAGAGTGTGTGCTAAAATACAGTATGTAAATTTTCAAATAGAGGGGACTTTCTAATGTACAATTTTTAAATACAAATTTATAAAAGAAAGAACTAGTTTATTTGACTCTAAAACTTAGGAGAGAAGAAAGAAGACCAGACAGAAATTCACTGAAATTTCAATAGCATTCATCTCTGCATGAAGCATTATGAGCCCTAAATAGGGACTGGAGTTCACTCTCCTTCTTTCACACTTGTTATATTTCTAAGTTTTGTGTAGTTATTATGTGTGTCCTTTGTAGTACATTGTTCACATGATTTTTTTCAAGTATGAAAACCCTTCCTTAAGACTTAGGATAAATGCAACAATAAGTTATTTTCCAATCTTTGCTAACTTTGTATACACCACAGCCCTATGAAGTGAATATTCTTATTATCTTCATTTTGCAGATGAAAATACTAAAGTTAAATGATAATAAAAACTTGACCAAGGTCCAATAGCTAGAAATGGCAAGTCAGGTGTTTAAACCTTGGTTTTTCAATTTTCCAGAGCCAGGGAATCTTACCTAGTACCTTCTCTTTCTAACTTGTGGAGCACTTGGTACCTAGTTTTGCACCTTCTGCTGCACGGTTGCATCATTGGGGTTCCTCTCTACTCCTCCTTCTAGACAGAGAACAATGTGTGTTTAGTGGCTGTGACTTGCCTATTCCTGGACGCCTCACAGAACCTCATGGGCAGGAAGGGTTCAATAGGAACCACATGTTGGTTTAATGCTTGAAAATGAATGAAGATGTACTCCACCTCATGCAAATGCTTGAAAATGAATGAAAGTGGACTTCACCTAACGTGACAGTGAAGTTCATAGCCAATACCATCTCTACTTTTTATTGCATCCACCTCCTAGGAAGACCTTGATTTCTGCCAGCAGTTTGGGCTATGGGTTTGAAAGAAAACCTTTCTAAGTTTTAAAAAGTGTTCTTTAATATCAAGACAACAGATATTAAACTAAATGCCACGTGCCCCAAAGTGAAGGTTGTTCTCTTTTGTTTTGACCCAGATATACTCCAAAATGGATTAATGAGTGCTTTTAATCCTTTGATTCCTGAGACATTGTGACAGACCATAATAATTTGTGTTGCTGGACCAGGATGGCAGAGTTGGGTTTTCTTTTTAATTTATTTTTTAAAATAATATGTTAGGTGTTTGGGTTGATGGCCTTGAAAAGCCTTTATAGCTTTCAGGCAGTGTTTGTGGAGCAGAACAAGGGCTTGTTTGAAACTAGAAATTTTGGAAGCAGGAGTCCAGTTCGTTCTAACCCTTCCATTGTTTATGGGCTTCTGCCAGTTGGTGCTAAGACATCCTCACCAGGTGAGCCACAGTCATGGCGTCTTCGGCCTAAAAAGTGAACATACTGTGAAGCAGTGTTATATCAAATATATATTAGAAATTATAATGCATTGTGATTTTTAGAATATAAGGAATTCTTCTCTTCTCTCCCCTCCACTACTCTTTGTCTTTTAAAACTTTTAAACTGCCTCCCATTGGTTCATTGTTTCTCTCAAAAAAAAATGTGACTAAACCAGTCAATCATCTTAAAGGTATCTCTTGACTTTAACATCTTACTAGATGTTAAACAACGTCTAGTAAGAGAGAAAAACAACGTAGAATAGAAAAATACTCTTTGTTCCTCTTGGCAGCAAAGTAGAGATTACATATGTTGATTTTCAGAATACTGATTTGCATTTACATGGGATAAATGCCACTTACCACTTGTGGCAGATAATTTGCCACTTGGTCACAGCTGATTGGACCAGGGATGGATGCCTAATCCAATGAGATTCTCTGCCCTAAAATTTCTGAATTATGATTAAAGATTAATTTCAAATCTGAGATGTTCGTTTGAATTTAGATGGTTAAATATTAGGCACCTGGGAGAGGCAAAGAAAGCCAGGCAGCAGGGAGAGAAGAGTAAAGAAGACACAAAGAAGGAGGAGCTGGAGCTTACAAGAAGCTGTGTCTAAGGAAGTCCAGTCCGACCCAGGCAGGGGAGTCTGGTTGCTGCCAAAAGGTGACCTTGAGTTCAATGCAATATTTTTCTCCTTCCAAAACATTCTCCATTTTATTAAGCTGCTTCAGATTTGTTCCTGTCACTTGGAGACTAAAGAACCACATGTGTACATGTTTGTCACCACCCTTACCACTTTGTTTCAAACCAGTCCATGGGTCATGCTCCCCCATGAACTGAGAGTTTCTCAAAGTCATAGACCTGTTTCTTCCTACCCGCTGCACTGCGCATGTGTTTGGCACAGAAAGTTCAGTGACTGTTCAATGGATATGTAAGTCAATAGAAATGGTACTCTGTCAGCTGATTTTATGCATTGAGGAGAACTTTCTACTAGAACAGTATACATAATTGCCAGTCATTTTTAGAGGGTATGAATATACTCTGATTTATCTCAAGTCATATATATGTGTGTGCGTGTATATATGTATGTATATGCATATCTCCATATATATGTATATGCGTATATTGGAGATATGCATATACATTTGTATATATATGCATATCTCCAAGATTCTGGGAAACCACTGTGGCAATAAAAAGGGGAAATCCTCTTTCAAATGCAAAGTAGATGTTAGAGAGATAAATTTCGCACATTGAGATGTATATCTGGAGTGATTGGTCCTTGAAATGAAGTAAGAACATGGAAATCGGTCAGAGGATAAACAAAAGAGGAATGACGTTAGGCCTACCTTGAGGAGACTGAATTTTCCGGAACTGGCTCCTGAATCCTCAGCATTCGGTGTATGATATTGGTAAGTCCTCCAGCACCAACGGGGACTCCCTGCACACGGAGAGGGCTGTGTGTTCCCAGGGGAACCCTGGGAGAGATGGAGGGTAGTCAAGAGCTGATTACCATGCCCAGGCACACTCATGTGAGTCTGCCAAACTTAATAGCTAAAGAGGCCTTGACATGTTTCCATTTCTGATTCTGCCCTTATAAAATGTGTTGCTAATTAAAATAACTGCCAGCTCAGACTCCTGCAAGGAAACCCATCCACGTGCTCAGAGGGTTGTTTTCCATGTTTCTAGCTCTGGTTAAATAAATAAAAACTACAAATCCAGCAGCAGAACCCAGCTATCTGGGACAGCTTAAAGGGGGCCCCTGCCCATGTGTAAGTAATCAGGCAATGCGTTAATTCAACCTTCCCTGCACTAGAGAAGGAAAGGGTTAAGCAGTAGATTATGTTACTTCTACACAGTGCTATAGGCATGTTTGATTTGGCAAGTTGAAAAAGGAGCACAGAAACACATGTCCTGACAAAGTCAAGAATTATCAAACTGAATTCAATACACTTACCAAATTGAATTTGTAGTGTGTGTCTTTCTTCTTTACTTGAGCCATAGTTTGTGCAATTGTTTAAAAATTTATATCCAATCCTTACACTCCTTGCCATTCCTCCTTCACTGGCTTCCCATCACATTTTTCATAAAGTTTAAGCTCCTTCACGCTGCATGGCTGACGAACCTTTCCTGATCCAGACCTCACTTATCTCTCTAGCTTCTGGTCTCATCCTCATTCTCTAGCCACGCGAAAGTGCTTCATTGCCCTGAAAATGCCATATTTTCTCTTCTCTCCATGCCTTTGGGTATGCTTTTTCATCTGCATGGAATGTCTATTCTATCTAACCCTGGCCAGTTCGTGAAGAATTCTGTAATTCTGTGTAATTAAGAACTTTCCCCTGATATCTCTGCTTCCTTTACTCCAGATCTGGAGAAATACCTCCTTTGAGCTTCCCTGGTCCTGCTCTGTCCTTTACGACTGAACTTTCTACATTGTAATTGGCGTCAATGAGGGGATGAACTGCTCTGTAGCTGTGTTTAGAGCCCAAATCTCCAGACATCCATGACCCTAATGTTGCAGGCATCTGGACTGACAAACAAGAGTTTACAAAGCTAACACTGTACGGAGGACCAAGGACCAAACATACTAACCAGTCTTAGAGGTGACTTGAGATTAGAAGTATGAAGTGATAAATCTGTTCACCTATTCATTCATTCATTCACTCATTCATTTATACTTTTAATGATTTTTTTAGTAAGTACTTTGTGCTAAACCTACATGGAGTACTAGGGATTACAAAGGTGATTGAGACTGAGGAGGTGTTTCCTTACAGCTAAGAACTTACCCATTTGAGAGACATACAGGTATATATACATACAAGCAATTATTTAATCACAAACTTTATTAGATTCACAAAGTAAAGTAAGGGATTAAATAAGGGCTATAATGGAGAGACATAATTAAATCTGAGAGTCAAGGAAAGCATCCCTAAAAAAGTGTTACTCAAGGTGAAATAGTAAGGCTGTCTGTTCTATATGGCAGAGTGGCAGGGAAAGGATACCAAACAAAAGGAACAGCATATGCAAAGGCTCAGAAGCAAGAAAGAGATTGACATGTTCAGGGAATAAGAAAAGACCAGTGGAGTTAGAGCAATGCAGGAAAAAGATATAGAGGAAAAACATGAGTCTGGGGAAGTAGAAAGGATGCAGATTAAGTAGAGCCTCCTAAAACAAGGTAAGGCTTTTGAATTTTACTCTAATTGGAAACCAGTAAGAGGGGTTGAATATAATTTTAAATACAGTTGACAACATTAAACACTGTGGAGAATGGGTTGGAAAGGGGCAAGAGTGGAAGAGAGCAGACCAACTAGGGGGCTGTTGCAGGATGTTCAGGAGAGATGTGGCTTGCCCTGAAGCAGTTGGAGGAATGATGCAGAGCTGATGGAGTCAACAGATACTGAGGAATTAAATAAAATCCATGGTCCTTGGGATTGATTAGCTGTCAGGGTTGGAGGGGAATGAGATATCAACATTCAACACTAATAGGTTCCTTCAATCAACAAATAGCTATTAACTGCCTCTTATGTGCCTGATAAACTGTTGATGATGTCTTAATAATACAAGTCTCGGACTGCCTTCTCTCAAACATTGTAACACAAATCTGTTTGTAAGAGAGCATTAAAAAGTTTACTTTATTTCTAATGCCTAATTGACTGTCATGCAAGGTTTTAAAAGAAAGTTTCCCACGAAGCTTTTGTCAGGTCATTGGCTGAGCCCGTCACAGCTCATAGCTCCATCCCACCCACTGCCATTAAAGACGATTCTCTTTGCACGAGGACACCTCGCAGTCTTGCTTCTATGCCCTGCGATAGAGTTCTAGTCATCCACTTAGAATATTTTGAGAATCTGCTCCCCAGCTCTCCTTCCCCAGCTTATACATAGGTTACCTATGTTTGCCTGTATACAATGTGTTACATAGGTAGATAACACATTGAAAGACTTTTACTAACTGCATCTGTTAGGCACATTACTACCCTCCCCAACTTCAGGATTCTCCTCTCTAAATAAAGTCAATGTAGTTGATGTCAGTATCACTAACATCCTTCATGGGAGATCAGGTATAACATATCTCCTAAAGTAATGTAATATGAAGTAAAGTGATTCACCTGTGATGTATTTTTGCCACAGACTTTTAACTAGAGTACAACCAGAACAGCTTACTAGACTCAAAAGGACTAGACATCATGAAGACACAAGAGCACGAGGAACAAGTCCAGAAAGTGGACATCTGTGTAACAAATGGCCTGGCCTGTTCCATGGGCCCAGGGAGTGGGGCCTGTTCTAGATTTAAGAATTAAGAGAAGAGACATAATAACTAAACGCAGTGCATGGTTCTTGACTGGTACAAGCTTGAAGGCACAACTAGGAAAATGTGAATATGAAAATTGTAGTAGATAATATTAGGGAATTACTGTTGATGTTAATTTTCTTAGGTATTATTATTTGGAAGCAATTGCTATTATGCTTTGGAAATTGTGTGTGTGCATAGACATAAGAACTAAAATGTGGTGAATTGTTATTGTTATTTAAATCCAGGTGCTGTGCATATGGGTGCTTTATACTATCCTCTCTCTCCTGTTATGTACTTAATAATAAAAAGTGAAATAGGTAAAATCATACCTATGTTACAGTGTTGTGAGCTTAAGAGATAATATCCAAAAAATACCTATTTGTATTACGTATCATTCAGTAAATGAGTATTCTGTTTTACATCAATTTTCTTCCAGTCTGCTCGGCAGAACCTCACCCAAATCCAGAATCTCTTTGCAGCCAGCAGCCGTATACCAGGAAAGCTTGGTCAGAGATCTCTGAGCCCCTTGGAGGATAATACAGATGTGATCTGGGAGGCTGGCATCACGCTTGGTGGAATAAACTTTTAATATTCCTGCTCTATTCACTACCCTGCACAGAAATACTACAATTCTTTTCCAGCTCAAAAGTCAACACTCAGAGACCATACTCATGCGCAGAAGTGCACAACTCTTCAGAAGTCTAAAGATCCTAGGTCTGCCCTGGATATAAAAGAGGAGTGAAGTCTCTCCAGCAGCTGGGAGAGTGGGAAGAACTCTGCACTAGCATGAAGTCAGGAGATATCAGCTTGTGCATTAAACACAGATATGCCCCAGTTTGATCTTCCAGATCAACAATAATAGATAGCATCCTTCTCACCCTGAAAAGTGTCCTGGTTCAATGACGAATTATTTGGTACTCCTAAATATACATGTTTCTCTCCTAAGTTCTTCTGTGAACTGTCCCTCATCATTCCCTGTCCTGCCACCCACATTGCTAACTGCCACCCCCACCTTGCAATAATCCAGCTGCATCAGTCTATAGCATCAGTGAGCTATGCTCCTTCTGACCTCTACAGTTGTGCATCTGCTCACCCCTTCCCCACCTCTCTCTGTTTGGCCAAGTCCCGCCCCTTCTCAAAGGTTTGGTTCAACATCATCTATCTGCTCTGGGAAACTTTCCTAGATCCCACAGAGAGAAGCTGGGTGTTTCTCCCAGGGCCAGGACAAAGATGAGTCAAGTGAGGTGCCTTGGGCATACATTTTGAGGAGGCACTCATTCTCAGAGTGGTGCAAGTGCTGACTCTGCCAGTCCCATGAGCCCGACTGTGAGTGCCTCCTTAAATTTTGCAGCATAAGCTCCTCAGTTGCCTCACGCAGTCCTGCCCTTGCTTCAATGTCTCCAGAATCCCACCATCATGACTGCCCCATAGGACTCATTTGTTGGTCTGTCTTCCTGAATAGAATATGAACTCTTTTAGCTGAAGGACTATGTCTCATTCATGACTACAACTGCAGTCCCTACCACTGTGCTTGACACACAGGAAGTGTTTATAAATGACGGTTAGGAGAATGATGCAGTAAGTCAAATGGTGTTGGAAACACACATGGTATTAGGGGCATTAAACTATCGAGGACCAAATGGCATCTGCTCTAAAGCTAGGAGAGGATTCAGAGATGGAAAACTTGAAAAGATGTAAACCTTGTCATGTGAAATATACCAAGTAACCAGATACCAGTGAACTTCTTAACAATAGTACGGTACCTGCCCTCTAGGGGAGCCTGAGAAAGGATGCACAGGATCAAAGTTTGAAACATGGGCAAAGCTTTGGGTAGGTGAAATCAGATTGTCCACTAAATCCAGGTTTCCTCCAAATAGGGAACCTCCCTCAATCCATTTATATGTTGTGTTTATGGTATCAATTCAGAAGGAATGGCATCAGCTGGACTTCAGGAAGGCTCTTCCCTATGTCCATCACTGCACTAGGCCCCTCACAAAGATTATGGTATGTAATCATCACAGCGATGCATCAAAGCAAGTGTTCATGTCCCTTAGTCTGTGAATGGGGAAAGCCAGGGACGTCTGACTGCCCTGAAGCCCTACAGCTAGGAGGTGGATAAAAAAAGAGCACCTCCAATGTTCAGGGCAATCCAATGTTCAGGGCAATGGAGGCCTGATTATGCTTAACAGAGCCCTGGTCCCCACCCCACAAAAAAAGTTGCCACAGACTAGAATACAAATAGATTCATGAAGTGCTTGAGCATCTACTGTGTGCTCCACTGTGGACATCAAGTCCTAAAGGGCTCGGCAGGGAAAGAAGAACAATGGATATCGAACGATTCATAGCTGGGTTTAAAAGAGCAAAAATAATTCTCTTGTAACAGGAGCTTCAGGGTGTGTGCACAGAAATTGAAATACCATGTTTGCAGCAATGCTAAAAGCCACAGGACTGAAGAATCCCACCACCAACAAAGCTGTTTCCTGAAAGCTTCCCAAGGAGAAACACTTCATGTGCATGGTGCCTATAACTAACCATGAGGCTGGTGTGTACGTGCAGGTTACGGCAGGGAACGAGGTGTTTGTGCAGTTCATTTTCAGGACAGGTGCCTGGCAGTTGTTTTTCTGTGCACTTTCTTTTGGGGGAGGGGCATACTTTTAGGGTCAAGGAGCTAAAAATCTCATTTTGTACTGTAACAGAGCCTCACCCTTCACCTAGAAGACCCACTGAGGTAGGACTGCAGCCCCCACATCGGGCCCTTTTGATTGGTGTTTCATGAAGAAACTCCCAGTGTGCAGGAGCTGGTGGAAACCTCAATAAGACCAGTAAAATGAAAGCATTTCTCAGTTCAGTTTCTTATTGCTCACTCATCATTTCTGAAAGCCAGTGACAGCAGAGCTCCAGGGATTTCAGTCAGCTTTTCCCCCTGAAGCCCCACTTTCTGCGATGGAATCACAAAAGGTTTTAGCTCCGTTTTGTATACATTCTAGAGGACCTCCTAGCAGGCCCTGTGAAGCGTGCTTCCGTACTCTGCATTTCATCTCTGTAGCACAGCTTCATGGAAAAACACCACATTCCAAGTGCGACTGGGAAGTTTCATTCACCACAGTGGTTGCCAATAACATGTGGGGAGTTTATTGTCCCTCCAGCGAGCTCATCAAATCCAAACAAAATGTGTTCCCTGCAGTTTCAGCTCATTCATTTCCATGAGACACAAGTTGATGCTATTTACTAGATGCCCAAAGACCAATTTAAGAATCTAAACTATGGTGGGACTAAACATACAACGGTTTTTAACTCAATATATAGCATTTGAGTCTTAGCAGGAAGCAAAACAGCCCACTCCAAAGGGTTCAGCTGCATATAATGTTGTAAACAACACATTTATGAAGCATGGGTAAGGGAATCAATGAGGAATGGTGAGGCACCCAGGAACTGGCAACATCGGGAAGCTCTTACTGCTCCAGGCTGGAGCCCTGGAGAAGGACGGGTGTAATAGGACCTGTAGCTGTAGGAATGTAGCATGGCTCAGTAGAGCAAGCCTGGGTGGAGATGCCCCCAACTCTCTCTCCCTGCATCCTCTGGCGACTTGCTGGTGCTGCCATTTGACCAAGCCCAGCTAGAAGGCAGAGGGCCAGGGAGACTAGGAATACTCATCATTGCGGTCAGCCTCCTAGGGGGCCTGTGATAGACAGACAGACAAGGGCAGAGACTTGTCTTGGGGTAGCTTATGCCCACGGATTTCAGATTTTACTCTGAGAAACACAGTGATGTAACAGAATGAGCATCGATTTTGATGTCAGCAAGATCTGGATTCAAATCTACCTACTAATCTTAAGATCTTGGGTCTTCTCTGGACAGCTTCAGGAGAGTTCCAACTCACCCTTTCTGAGTTTCAGTTTCTTGATCCAGTAAAGTGGAAATAGTAATAACTACCTATAGTAATAATAGGAAATAATAATATATTAGGGGATAGTAATGACCTACCTAATTGAGTGACTGCAAATATTAAACAAGTTGCCCAGAGAAAAGAGCCTGACACAACGCTTGACACATGGAATGGATTTGGTATTTGTTGATTCGCTCAGTGAGCCCTCTACCAGTTATCCCTTATATGGTGAGATGCATGCCATGTGGAGGTGGGAGAACCAGTCCGACCATTTTTCTTTTACTGGGTTCTTGCTGGGAGTCCCCTGTTGACTCATAGCTGGAGCCAAGGGCGGGACTGTGTTGTTCCTGGGAACTTGTTTATTGGGGTCCCCTTGTCAGGGAAGAACCGACCATTTAGCTGGTGTCACTTTTCTGAAGAAAACCTCTGGGACATCTTCAGGAGAACTCCAATTTTATCTCTTCCACAGGGACACTGGTTCTTAGGGAATGGTTCCTTGACCATTTCTTTAGCAAGCTTCATTCCCCAGACATGGGCCAGCACTCAAAAACGTGTCCTTCCACCTGGTGTGCAGTACCTGTTGACAAGGCATTGGCTGCTTTTGTAAACACTTGACCAATTCAGTTGCTGATAATTACGGCTATTTCTTTCCTCCTTGAAGCCATCAAGGAGGTTTTTGTTTGTGGTTGTTTTTTGCTAGTTTTGGAAAAGGTGAGAATGTTTGGTTACAAAGAGTGCTGATAATTGAAAAATAAGGATCCATAGTAGTCATTCATTTAACCATTCATTGGTTCAAACTAGCATTTATGTGCTGGGCATAATCCCTAATTCTCATAGCCATCCTGTAAGGTAGTGTTTTTTTCTTTTTTATTTTTCAGTTGAAGAAACTTAGGCTCAGATAGATGAGTTGAAATGTCCAGTTGGTAAGAGGTGGAGCTGGGCTAGAGACCATCGTTCTATCTGAATTAAAGCACAGAAGGTCTGTTTATCTTTATGTTGGTTGCAGAGGGTTAACTGCAATATTTTCACCAGGTGTGACCATTTAAAAATAAAATCACAAGGCTGTGAGTTTCTTTATGACAAGGAGTGAGCCTGACTCATTTCTCTCTTTCTTACTGGTAACCATTGCCTCTGTCATAAAGTGGGTGCCTGTTTTAATGTTTGTTGAATGAAAAAACGATTGACTGAATGAATCATCAATACAAAGATATTTTTGTTTCCACATATCATTTTTCTAATGCATATTTATATTTTATTTGACAGTCTTTGCAAATTGTATAATATTCCCCTTCAGCATAACTTGCAGTGTGGAAATGCTTCCATATGGGAGATGTTTCCCCTCATTTGACTGAAGGAAAAAAAAAGACTAAGAGAAACATCACATACTGACTGAGCATCCATACAAACACAACTTATGGTATGTGCTGTTTGTGAATGATGTATTTTAGAAGGGTGATTTTGAAAAAATACTGAAGTAGACATTTAGTTTGGGTTTCTATAGGTTACAAAGGTGTTCTCATGCAGCTAAATACAGTTTTATATTAATGCACTATGTTGTAGAAGGTATAGGGTAGGGGTGAAGGGCTTGAGTCCTGGACCTGTATTCAAATCCAGGCTTCATTACTTAATAGCTATGTAACTTGGGCAACTTATTCATTCTATCTGTGTCCTAGTTTAACTTCTGTGTGCAATGGGGATAAGAATACCATATCCTGCATGAGATGGTTGGTAGAGTTAAATGCATTAATACAGGAGTTCTTAAAACTGTGCCTGAGAAATGGCAAAGCTCAATACATGTTACTATCCCCAAGCTCCATGTAGTCTAGTTTGGAAAAGTCATCTATCTCTTTCATCTCTCCATCCCAATTATCTGTACCTTATTTCAAGAGCTTATTATCTTGCCTTCTTGCTTTACCCTCTAGCTCACCCTTCACATAGCTGCTGGAGTGAACCCTTGAAGACTCACATTAAACCAGGCCCTTCACCTTCTTCAAGCAATGCCATCATTCCCTATCAACTTCAGGACTCAGTACACTAACGCTCTTATGACATTCAAGGTCCTTCATAAACTCATTCCTTTTTCCTCCTCTGTCCTCATTTCTCTTCATTCCCACTTGCATGATATACAGTGAGTACCAGCAAATGCCCATAGTAGACAAAGTTCTGTTGGCTTGATGAAGAAGCAATGCTTGTGTAAGAGGAGTGAGCAGCTAATTTTACTGATGGGCTCATAGAAGGCTTCAAAGAAGAGATATCTAAGTTGTATCCTGAAGAAGAAGTTGATACTGGCCAAGCAAGGTGGGGTGGAATGTGACTGGATGGATCACCTACGATGAGGGAAGCATTAGTGCCCTGGAACAGAAGAACAAGGTGTGTTCAGGAAATGAGAGCTTGTCTAGTACTGAGAGGGGGGGACTGGAGTGTGCTTAATTAAATGTGGGAGTAAGGGAGAGGGGAGCATCAAAAATGGCCCCCAAATCTGGCATGAATGCCTGGATGGAACAATCATGTTGTTAATGGCAATGAGGAATATACAGGAGAAAAAATGTGTGTATGTGTGTATATTTTGAATTGTAAATAATGTCTGTTTTGTATGCATATGTACAAAAGTCATCTAGGAGTATTTTGTACTAAGCTCCTAATCTTGCCTGCAATCCCACCTCCAGGCCTATTTCCTGAAAAATTTCCCCTTCTGAGCAAATGGCAACTCTGTTCTTTAGAGTCCTATGTGATTTCCCTCTTAATCCTATTTTTGATCCTTCAGTGAATTCTGTTGGCTTTCTCTTCCAAATATATCTAGCATATGGCCATTTCTCATCATCTTCATGGCTATCAGTCTCATTGCATCCACCATCTTTTATGAGATTACAGGCATACCTCGGAGGTATTGTGATTCTAGACCACCATGCTAGAGCAAGTATTGCAATGAAGTGGATTATCATTTTTGTGCTGGTGGAGGGCCTTGCCTTCAGTTTGTGAAAAATGCAACATTTGTGAGGCACAGTGAAGCAAAGCACAATAAAAAGAGGTCAGTCTGTGTTGAAACAGTCTCCTGCACCGCCTTCCTGCTTTCCTCCTTGCCCTCCTTCAGACTGCTTTTACACAGCAGCCAAGAGTGGTCCTCTTATAAAGAAGTCAGATCATGACTCCTCTGTCAACACTTCCCAAGGACATCCATCTTGCTCAGAGTAAAATGCAAAGCATTTACACTGCTGGTTTGCATGACCCAGCCCTTCCAACCCTTGGCCCCATTGCTGCTCAGACTTCTTCTTCTTCTTCTTCTAGCCCAGCTCTCCCTGTCACCACTCTGCCATGTTGGATTCTTTAGTGTTCCTCAGACATGCCTGCTATGTTTCTGCCTATGAGACTTTCCAATGACTGTTCTCCTGCCCGGAATGACTTTTTTCCCTCAGCTGACCATCTAACCATCTCCTTCACCACCTTCAGATCTTCACTCCAATGTTATCTACTCAGTGACATCTCCTCAGGTTACCGTATCTATATTGGCAGCAGCCTTGTACCTCTGACCTCCCAGTCTCTACCCTACTTTTCTTCCATTTTTATCTTTAACACATATTACTATCTGTCATACTCTATATTATACCTTTAGGTTTTATCTATTGTTTGTCTCCACCCCCCACCCCTTGAGTCTAAAGTATACATTTCATGATGACGTTTATTTTTGTATCATTCCCTTCTGTGTTCCCTGTACCTAGAACAGTGCCTGGCCACAAGTTGCTCAATGGATATTTGCTGAATAAAAGAATGAATCCAGGTGGGAATTATAGCGGTATGTTGCCACAAGATATGTTGCTATTCAGGTGGAAGATCTGGGTTAAAGGTAGATTTGGGAATCCTTAGCAATGAGGTGACAGATGTGTGGGAGTAGCTAAGATGAACTAAGGAAAAAACATTGAGTGAAATTAAGAAAAAAGACCAACATAAAACATGGGAAAATAATAATTAAAGACTGTACAGATACAGTGGCAGACTTGAGAGCGAATGACTGGGATAATAGACTGGAGTTAAAACCTTTGCTCCACTACTTACTAGCTTTATGACTCTGAGGAAGCGACTGTGTAGTTCTTGTCCTCTCTATTCTCAATGGTAATTGTAAAAAAAAAGATCCCCACTTCAGAGGACTGTTAAGAAGATTAATCAATATAATTCACAGAAATCAATTAATAGAAGGTAACAAAGAATATAGATTGTTGTTGTTGATACTAACTCCTTTATTATTATCAAATCCAGGAAAGAATCCTGAAAAATAGAAGAAGTGTGGGAGCATAATGGAAGACAAGTGAGGGCAGGTTTCAAGAAAGAGGGGGAATAAACTCTATAGATGTTGGTCTGTGGTCAAGGCTGACATCTTTGGAAGTTACATAAGGCCCTGGGGTAGAGCTATTTCAGAAAACAATTTCACTTGAATCAAAAAGTCACAATTCCATATTTTAAAATGAGCCAATTTTTTTTTGGTGGAAAATAACAATAATTGTCTTAGAAAAAAATAAAATAAAAACAAAACAAAACAACATTGGGCTCTCAATTGTGTCCAGCTGACAAATGTGAGAACATGGTGATCCAAAAATTTGCTTCTCTTTAGTCTTTGGGAGATTTCCTTGCTCACTAGTCAGAAGTAGTCTGCTAGTTTTATGAGGTTAATCTATTGTGCAATAGGATTCAGCTGGCTCTGTGGGTGTTTATTTACAGATGGCTGCCATCTTGATTTATGGTCTGTCAAATTATAATTATTAAGGATGGAGTTAATTGTCATTTCAACCACCTGGTAATTTCCCATTGTGCTTTCATGTGGTGATAAATCTGTCCTTTAGAATGTAAAGGTTCATAAGATACTTTACTTCCACATTTATCTCCATTCATGTCTTGTTCAAAATAAGTGATTAATAGAAGTTATTGATCTTTTTAGTGTAATTTGTGGACCTTCAAATAAAAGAATTGCCAACTGCTGTAAATGTTTTTGAGTAGCAGGGCTGGTATAACAAGAATCCAGTGATGTGAGTTACAATGATTGAAATTAAAATAACGAGGCATGCTCTTTCAAAGACTGGTCTAATAAAAAATTTAACAGTGTTCCCAGTATATTCCATGGTGCATCACAGATGATGGTCTATAAACCACATTATTTGTTTACCCTATTATTTACTCTTTTGTTTACCAAAGCCACTTTATCTTTGTGTCCTCTGAACTTGTAGGGCAGAATTCAGCAGGGTCAGTGAGGTTATCCTAGTCTTATAGGGCCTCAATCGCTTTGATGCAGGGCTATGAATGGGATTGTCTGCTTGGTCCCTCTTCAGGGAGATATCTGATAGAACTAATTGGTAAAGAGGAGGGGGTATAGGTATATGTGTCATAGGAGCTCCATCCCTCCTCCTATCTTTGATGTCTGGTCCCTTGTTTGTATACTTTCCTTTTCCAGTTTTCCCCATTTGGTACATTTTCAGGGGGGCACATATAATTTGCTAAATTAGCCAGCTGAGGATCAAGTTGGAGCTTCCCCACCACACACAGCCTTGGGATGCTACTGTGGTCTCATCATTTTTTTTCCTCTCAGGAAGCCCATCAAGCAAGCATTCTGTGTCCAGCTTCCTCTAGCAGCATAGAGGAGGAAGCCCATGTCCCTGTATCCTTAATACTTTCATGCAGAGCTGCCTTCTAATTGACAGCTGCCAACTTAGGGTCCTTGGTGGCCGTGAGGTCTCACCTTGGCACTTGCTATGGAGTGAAACTTGGCCTGAGCTGATTTCTGTTGACACCTCTTTCCAACCAAAAGCCACACCTCTACTGAGCCCAGAGGAAACCTGTAAACCATGTCTTCTTTCCTGTACTTTGTAAAACTGTGAACCAGTTAAGGAAGGTCAGAGGGTAGAGGTTGGAGTCTAGGACTACCCTGTAGTTTGTCACCAGGCTCAGGCGTTTCCTGATCTCTCCTAAGGAATGCCGACCTGCCATATAAAATTTCCACTTTGGGGCAATTTTCCGTGGTCACATGTCCTGACATGCTTTCTCCTGCTCGCCCTTCCTCACTTCTACTCCATGAGGCAAAGACCTCTTCTTACAAGATGTCCTTATCTAAGTAGCTGCCCCCTTCAGTCTACCTTCCAGAGTTCTCAAAGCCTGGCCTTTACCTATATCTCCAATCTAATGCTCCCGTACTCCCCCTCAGTGGATGACATTTCATTACATTGAAGGTTCCAGTTGGCTGCCATATCTTTTCCCTCTTCATGTTTGTTAGTCTGAGGTATTCTTTGTTGCTCTTCAGAATTTCTAAGTCAGTGGCCAGTTCCTCAGCAGAGCCTTCTATGATCACTTCCACTTCCCTGATAATTCTGTGCCTTGTAGTATTATTTCTATAACTTAGATTTCTTTTTACCCTTGCTATGTCACATCACACAATTTTTTTTTTTTGCTTGCCTGTCCATCTCCCTTCTGGGATCATCAAGAGCAGGATCTAGGGTGGAATTATCATAAAGTAGGAGGTAAACCATAGTTGAGGAAATTCTTGTTCAAGTCTTTATACATCTTCCATTCCCTAGCATAGGGCTAAGTATGCAGTGGGTGCTAGATACATAGTTGCTGATGGGTCCTTATTAAACATAGCTAAAATCTTGGCTAACATTCTTGTACCAATGTTAGAGTAGATGAGTGTCTTTATGGAAAAATCAGAACCGGCTTCATGGAGAAGTTGACCCCTTATCCAAGATATACATAACAGTTGCTGATAGGAATAAAAGGCATTTAATCATATCCAAATGGAAAAGAAAGAAGGCTTTCATTTTGGTTAATAGAAAACATTTTTTACAAAATATTAAGAAAATAGGATACATATTTCTTTTTATGGTAAGTGTATATTTTCTTTTATATGAGACATTTCTGTGGAACTCAAAGGATATCCTTCCTTCCTTCTTTCCTTCCTTCCTTCCTTCCTTCTTTCCTTCCTATAACCTATAAAGATAGATGGTTTCAGGCAAAACAGAGGCTGCAAACTTCTATAGAGAAAATGTGAGAAGTCTACTGTAATGTCACTTGGATTCTGATGGTAGATTAGGCCATCATCTCATCCCAACCCAAGATAATAATAAGTGAGATACACATTTCTGAGAAACTCTCCTCTTACTCAATATCAACCTGAGGATCTTGGCTTTCTTGGTCTAGCATGGAGACTGGTTTCTTGAATGTCTGGGGATTTTTTTTTTCTTGGCTGGAATTAAGTAAGAATGGTCTTTTCTGAAATCAGAAAAGCTCCATGTAAGGACTTCCACCAAGATGGAGGCATATGTAGATATACTTTGCCTCCTTGCACAACCAAAAAAGGACAATAACAAATTTAAAAACAAAAAATGACCAGAACTTCCAGAAAATTAAACTGTATGGAAGTATGACAACAAAGGAATTAAAGAAGAAACATTCATCTAGACTGGTAGGAGGTACAGAGATGGGCAGCCTGGGTGGAGAGGACATGCATGAAGGTGGCAGCTGGCAGACTGTGTGGTTCCACATTAGTGTGCAGGTAAACCAGGAGGAACAACTGGGGAGTGAGACAGATTGCACAATCCAGGGTTCCAGCATGGGGAAATAGAACATCAAAACCTCTGGCTGTAAAAACCCATGGGAACTGTGGCAGTGGGAGAAATTCCCAGCTTCACAGGAGTGTTCATTGGAGAGACCACAGTGCCCTAGAATGTACACAAGCCCACCTACCTGGGAATCAGCACCAGAAGGGCCCAATTTGCTTGTGGGTAGCAGAGGAAGTGACTGAAAGCCAGTTGAGAGCCAAGCAAGCAGCATTGTTTCCTCTCAGACCCCTCCCCCCCATACAGTGCCACAATGCAGCAACATGGGTTACCCTGTCCTGGTGAATACGTAAGGCTCTGCCCCTTGATACATAACAGGCATGTGGAGACAAAAAATATGGCCTAAATGAAAGAACAGATCAAAGCTCCAAGAATAGAACTAAGCAATGAAGAGATAGCCAACCTGTCAGATGCAGAGTTTAATATACTGGTAATCAGAATGATCACAAAAATGGTTGAGTATGGTTGCAAAATAGAGGAAAAAGTGAAGGCTATGAAAAGTGAAATAAAGCAAAATATACAGAGAACCAATAGTGACAGGATGGAAACTGGGATACAAATCAATGATGTGCCGCAGAAGAAAGAAAGAAACATTCAACCAGAATAGAATGAAGAGACAAGAATTCAAAAAAAGTAGGAGAGGCTTAGGAGTCTCCAGGACATCTTTAAATGTTCCAACATCTGAATCATAGGAGTGCCAGAAGGGGAAGAGGAAGAGAAAGAAATTGAAAACTTATTTGAAAAAATAATAAAGGAGAACTTCCTTAATCTGGCAAAGGAAATAGACCTCTAGGAAGTCCAGGAATCTCAGAGAGTCCCAAAGAATTTGAACTCAAGGGGGAACACACCAAGGCACATCATAATTACATTAGCCAAGATTAAAGATAAGGAGACAATCTTAAAAGAAGCAAGAGAAAAGGAGATAGTTACCTACAAAGGAGTTCCCATAAGACTGTCAGCTGATTTCTCAAAAGACATCTTACAGGAAAGAAGGGGCTGGAAAGAAGTATTCCGAGTCATGAAAGGCAAGGATCTACATCCAAGATTACTCTATCCAGCAAAGCTATCATTTAGAATGGAAGGGCAGATAAAGTGCCTCCCAGATAAGGTCAAGTTAAAGGAGTTCGTCATCACCAAGCACTTATTATATGAAATGTTAAAGGGACTTATCTAAGAAAAAGAAGAAGATAAAAAATATGAACAGCGAAATGACAACAAAGTCACAATTATCAACAACTGAACCTAAAAAAACAAAAACAAACTAAGCAAACAACTAGAACAGGAACAGAATCACAGAAATGGAGATCACATGGAGGGTTATCAGGAGGGAGGAGGAGGAGAATGGCGGGGGGGGGGGGAAGTACAGGGAATGAGAAGCATAAATGCTAGGTACAAAGTAGACAGGGGGAGGTTAAGAATAGTATAGGAAATGGAGAAGCCAAAGAACTTGTATGTGTGACCCATGGACATGAACTCAGCTCGGGGCAGGGGGTAGGGGGGATCGTGGTGGGAGGGAGGGTGCAAGGTAGAGAGGAATACAGGGGAGAAAAAATGGGGTAACTGTAATAGCATACTCAATAAAATATATTTAAAAAAGAAAGAAAGAAAGAAAAGCTCCATGTAAAACTTGAATTGTTCTACTTCTGTTCTATTTTGACACCATCAGGAGCTTTTCAAGGTGAAGCAGACAGCTAAGTTCTGCAGTGGGTTGAAAATTGTACTAATGGAACAGATGACTCCTATGACCCCTCGAGGCCCTGTCCTTCTCCAGGAACCACTAATTATTGTCAGGGTTGTTTATATATGTATACCTACTATCTTCATATCAGAAAAATATGGCTCAGTATTTGCTTCACAGTCTCAGGGGAGAAGTGGCAGTCTCTGTCCCTCCTACAGGAAACAGGTAAGGAGAGTTTAAACGACAGGTGCAGGGACAGAGCTCTGCTGGTCAGCGTCAGACTTGCCTTTGGTCTTTCTGACACTGAAGAGCACAGAGCCTCTTCTTTAGCCTGCTTGTCACTATGTCAGCACAGAAGTTAAAGGGAAGAAATAAACAGAACAGCATGTTTAAATTTGTAAGTGGGAAACGAGCCCCATCACATTTTTTCCCCTTGAGCCAACGGGTCCTAGAAGCTTGAGGAAGCAGTATGAACTACACCTGGTAGGAACACATTACTTTGCATCTGGACCAGGGGTATTGATCTGAGAGCCAGTGGACCTGGGGTCCAGTCCTTGTCTGGTGCTGACCGTTCATATCACCTTGGACAGCTCACTTCTTTTCTCAGATCTCAACTTCCCTCCTTGATACGATGAGGTGATCACCCAAGCCTGTCCCACGTCTGAATGTTCTGAGAAGTTGAAAACCACAGGAAGATGGGTGGGTCACATGGTGAGCCTCTAAGTCCCATACGCACACCCACAACTGAGCGTCTGCCAGGAAGTATCTTTGAATTGCCACTATCGAAACCTGCGCTCAGGGCCGTACAATTGTTCGTACCCATTGAATTAGTAATTCCGCTCCTGGAAGTTTATTGTAAGGAATAAACTACTTCAGAAGGAGGCATAGTTACCTTAACAGAAAAGGTTGCTCATGGTATAATTCAATATCTGATGTCAGCTCAGTGCCCAACAACAGGAGAATGATCAGGACAGTCAGTGAGTGGTTTCAAAGTCCTGAGGACGACATGGGGGAATAAATGCTTTTTACAACACAAGAAGGCTAACTGTGCATGCTTTGTGGATGGCAAATACGTACATGAGTCAGTGAGGGGCAAGAGGAGAGATTGTCTGCAGTCCACCCTCTGTGAGTCAGGCGCTATCCTAAGCACTTTGTTCCATTGATGATCTCACTTATTCTTTTCAACGGCAGTGAGGATAGGTACTACCATTCCTGGTTTGTAAGTTAGAAACCTAAGACTCAGAGAGTGACAGTCACTCGCCAGACCACCACTGCTGTGAATGGGTTTGCGCTCAAGATTCAAACCCAGGTATCAATGGTTTGCATAATTAATGGTAGTTATGGTTTATAAGGTCTGTCAACACTGAATGAGGGAATACTGAACCATGGCTGCTATGAGCCTCTGGTCACAGCATATGTTATCAACTGATCATTAGGTAACCTTGTTTTATGTGTATTTCTGTTTAAGGACATTTTACTTAATAAATATTGCAAATCATTGACACTGAAGTCAGGCCAATGGCACAGAACTCATGCCTGGACAACACTTATCTAATACATGTATATCCTCCACAAGGTGCCGATTGCAGCTTTGCCTTCTTGCACTTAGAAACACCAGACGGCAACTCAGCACTATGCTCGGGAGGTTACTTTAAACAGCAAAATCACCAACAAAAAACCATGAAGATGTGAAAAACATGGCACCAAACAGACCGCAAACAAGTTAGCTGCTTACAATGTGAGAACTGAAACAAGAAGACGGAGTAGCACCTTGCTCCACCTCCCCTGGAGACAGGCCCATTGGGTAACTCAGATTTTTCACTGTTCTACATGTGTCTGAGAATGACCATGAAATGTCTGTGTGTATTGATTTGGCATTACAAATACATTTTAGGGGGCATGTGAATTCACAAACATAGCATCTGTGAATAATGAGGATTGCCCGTTCATTCATTCATTCATTCATTCAGCAAATATTTATAATGTATCTGTCTGGGGCCAGACACTATTCCAGGCAATGGAGATTTAGAACTGAAAAAAACAAAGCCTGTGCTCACAGAGCTAACATTCTGGGGAAGGTTAAATGCAGGTAAATCCATCATGGTCAAATAGTCATGATTTACATGGATGGATTAAACTGGGAGGGGACTAGAGAGGGATGGGTAGAAGGGTTGCCATTTATTTATACAAGTAGTCAGAAGGAAGCCTGGGAGGTCAGATCTGAACAGACACTCAAAGGAATCAAGCTGTAGGGACATGCTTGGGGAGAACGATCAGGGAGTGGGTGCAAGAAGGGTAGAAATGCTGGCCAGGGGGCCAGGATGCTCAGAGCCATGATGGAAGAGGGGGTCAGAGCAGGCTGGCCAGTGCTGTGGAACTCTTACTTTAAAACCTGGGCTTTGGAAAGGAATACGGTCTGAGGATACAGAACAGCAGCACTGACATGCTTTCTAGGTTGTCATAAAAAAATCCTTTTTCCATTTTCTCTTGAGAAAGTCTCAGGTAAGAGCGAAAGAGCAGACCTTTGCAGATAAATGGAAGCGCTCCAGGCTTCCTCAGACCTCTGCTCTATCTGAGGCTTGGGTGTCTGGCTTTGGGAAGTGACTTAAAATTAGCCTGCACTTGGGTGAGATTCTTTGCGAGATAACATGGCCCAGGGCTGCAATATCAAGGGCAATCTCATCCGCATCTGTAGTGCATCCGAGGAGAGTCACAACAAACAAACCATCCCCAGGACAACAGGAGGAGTGGAAGCAGCAAGCAAGTCCACACTGAGATTTAACTTGCGGAAAAACCCTGCTCACCCAATGCTGAGTTCTGCTCACAACGCTTGTAAGGGTATCAGCCCTGTCGCCCATGCTGGGGCCAGCCGCAAACATCATCCAGAGTTAGATCTCCTGAGACTTAACCCTCCCTGCCGACAGAGAGGGCAACTGAGGCCCAGAGGGGGACAGAAAGGAGCTTCCTCTCAAACACCAAAGGGGTGGCTGAGCCGAAGACTGGGATTCAGCCTTGTCACTAGACAGTTATTACTAGGATTTAGAAGAAAAAACTTTGACAGAAGTCCCACGTTTACAGAAAAGTCATTGATTGTCCCAGCTGCTGTGTTTGTGCCAATAGTAGCAAGCAGCAGCAGCAGCATCCAGAATTCAGTTCAGTGAACCTTTTTTTTTCCTCAACCTGGTCATTCAACATCTGTCTCTATGGTGTCCTGTGGAAACTTATGTGGCCATTATGTGAATCAGTCCCAAGAGAATTGTTCTCAATCAGCAAAGGTGATTGATCGCTGTGGATGGAAGAGGGTCAAGGGGAATTGAAATCCTGCTCCATGTTCTTTAGATCTAACAGACTCTTCTTTTGTAGTTTTTGTATGGAGGTCTGTGGTTTGTAGAGCTATCCGGGTATGGGCTTCTGCAGATCCTCTGGGAATCACTGAATCCCCAAAGAAGTTGGATGTGATTGGTCAGGAATAGTAGTGTGCTGGTAAACGAGCTCTTGGAGGATGGGGCCGGGCCGGGAAGTCCTGGTCTGTTTGCCAATATCTGTGGTGTAAATACTGTTACCATGGTAGATTTCAGGCTGTCAGCAGCTTAAAAAACAGCTTACAGAATTCCTGAAAAGTTAACAGTCAGCTCTCCTCAGCCTGCTCCAGCCTGCTCCAGCACACCCCCATAGCTCTCCAAAGACAGGGCCATGGCCAGGGAGGCCAGGAGGGGAGTTGTGGTTGATCTTTCTTAGTCCTGTGAGGTCAGATCTCACCTGAGAGGATATGTGTCTGGTTTAGTCCTAGATTGTAAGAGGAACATGGACAAATTGAAAACTGTTCAGGGTGTTGAGCAAGAAACAATTTCATCTAGTAAAAAAAAAAAAAAAAAAAAACACTGGAAGGAGAGCTATTGCTGGGATAAGAATCTAGGAGAAGAATACTTGGTATCCTGGTCATCGTTTTCGAAATCTCTGTGGGCCGCGATGTACTTGCCCGTGGTGTGAGGGGAAGTGTCTAGGACAGGGGAGATGGTTTCAGCTCATCAGAAGCCCTGAGTAAACAGGGCTTTCCTATGATAAAGCTGCCCACAGGAAGGCAGGGGCTGTTGGGAGCTATAAAGGGCTTCATCACTTTAAGTATGCCCGATGTGGGGCAACCACTAGGTGGGGCTGTGGCAGTGGGAACTCCTGGGCCCCTCTAGCTTCTGGGGGCTGATCCTGCAATGGAGCCGTCTTCTCTTTCTCCCATTTAACCAGCTCCACCTTTTCACTTCTTTTGGTTCCTTCTCTCTCTGTTTCTGTCTCTGTCTCTCTCTGTCTCTCTGTCTCTCTCTCTCTCTCTTTTTTTGTCTCTCCCCTGACTCACTTTCTTAGCTGCCATTGGCTTATTGACCTGCCTTAGCTCTCTCTCTTGGGACAATGACCACCGCATCTTTTTGAATCGAGAGATCAAGCTTCTGAGCTTTCCCCAGGCTGCTTACATCCAAGGAAGAAAACACAAGCCCTCTTTTTCCCATTTTTCTCTGCTTTCTTTTCTCTCCTTCAACATTCTCAGCTCCTCATTTGTGACTGAGGAAGGGCAAATAAACAAATTGAAACTGAAACTGTGTGTTGGCCATAAAGTGAGGACATCTGGGAGGCTTGCAGGGAAATTTACATGCTTGTTGGGTTTCAGATTACATATTTTGTGTTGCCTGGTAACGAGCCCCACAGCTTCCTTTCATGCTTTATTCTCTCCTATCCCTTGTTTATAGTGTACTCACCACTGTGACATCATAATCCCCCATTGAACAGCTGTCAGGGGGGCCCAACTGCTGAGTAAACAGGGCTTTACAATCTCTCCTCCCACAGGCTGATTTACTAAATAGATCAATATTTGGTTTGTAGGCACAGGGATTACAGGGTGGAAGCGTCTTTTGAAAAAGCCCTCTCTCTTCCCAGGGCCTCCCGTGCACCTGAGAATGCTGGAAAGAAAAACCAGGTTCATGGATACACACACACACACACACACACACACACACACACACACGCAATGCATCACCCAGGCTGCTTTCTCCTGCCCGCGGTTTCCCAAGGAGCAGCTTGTCTTTAAGAAGTGAGACCTGTTTGAGAATGAGTGATGTCTTAGGTTCTTTATTCTAATGCTTAGAGATTTCCACTTTCCTCTCTCCACCCCCCTCTCTCCTTCCCCTTAGCTCCCCTTTCTCTGTCCCAGTCCCACTGGTTTTAATCTTTCTAAATGGATAGTATAGCCTCAGGGACTAAAAGAATGACAGATGGTTAAACAGGATCTAAGTCCCTGAAGATCTCCTCCTACTTACACCCCACCATGCCCTCCATCCCACTCTGGGGTTAGAAACTCCATAAAGAAAGTAACCTCCTCCAAGAAGTTTTTGGTGTTTTGTGTTTGTGGGTTTTATTGTGTGTGGCGGGGGGGAGGGAGGTGTTGGTGTATTGTGTTTGTGGGGTGATTGTTTTTGTCAAACCAGAGATTCGGGGTGATAATTCTGGAAAGGAGGATTTAGATTTTGGCTCTCCTGGAATAGGCAAGTGTGACTGAAACGCCGTGGGAACAGAGAACTTGGAGCCTGAGCGTCAGTAGGTGGGAGTTGTATCCCTGGCACTTACTGTAACTTGCTTTTGCTCTGTGGCCTTGGAGAAGTCTCTTGTGAGTACAACACGGAAATTGGGCTATAAGGATCTGAAGGCCTCTCCAGGGAGCCAAGACTGAGCATCAGACTGAGCTGGGCTCAAAGGCTGAAGTCTTAACAATAATCAACTGTGGAGCTTCCACCCAAACCCACAGGCAACTCCTTGGAGCTGCCTTTGCTTACCTGTGAAAAACAGGAGGAGAGTTAACCTATTACTCTGAGGATTAAATGAGATAATGCATGTGACACACCCAGCTGGGGGCAGGATACTTGGTGGGTGGGTTTTTTAAAGCTAACATTGTGTAATTCCTGTAAAAACTAAAACTACAATAAACAAAGGCTTGGAGGTAAAAATTAGGAAAGGGAAGAGAAAGAATAGTAACAACCAACACATGTGTAACCCATTCACCGCATACAAAGCACCTTTCACATATGTGGTCTCAGGTATTCGGCCCAACCTCGAAGAAGGGCAAAGTACCCACCACATGGACTGGCCTCCTAGTTTCTCATGAGGTGCATGTGTCCCAATCCTCACGAAAATGCCGGGTTCTTATTTTCTCTTCCATAGATAACTAAGCTTCTGAGACATGAAAGGACCTGTCCAAGGTCACCCAGATGGTGAGTGATGGACCTGCACACGTCCATCCAGTCCTAAACCTCTTGTGTTTTTCCCCTATGCCGCAGAAGTGGCAGGTTAACATGGAAAGGAAGGTAGCAAAACAGTGAGTGCTTAAAGTTAATGACTGAGCCGAAGGAGAAGAATATTTACACAACTTCCAGGGCTTCCTTTGTAGTTGTCATGCAACACTGTAGGGCTTTGCTGATTCATTTATTTTGCGGGGATAATTATAGTCCACCTCTAAAAAAATAAAATACTGCAACTGGCTGCTGGCTCTTGGACTTTGTGTGACTTCCTTTCCCCAGGTGATTGCAAAAGACCTACACAGCTGGAAGTGTCCCCTGAAGGCTGCATATACACCCAAAATAGAGGGGAAATAGAATGTGGTGATTTGGGGGGAAAGGTCGACTTCAGACAATCTACAGAAACCCAGATCCTGACTTTTCTGTACAAGGGAATACCGCAGGCGTCTTGTAATTCCTCTGTTCTCTCTGGCTGGTGGCTTTTTCTTTGAGAGACTGTATGGTTTCAGTTCAGTTTCATATAGATCTGTGTGTAGATCTGTATAGTGATAACATTCCTCTGTGCTAAGTGTGTCCAAGATAACTAACCTGTTTCCAAGATCTAATTTTGTACGTGGGAATCTTGCCTTGTCCTGATTTCCAGACCCATAGGCATGCTTGGCAGGCTGTGGCTGGGGGAGGTCCCAGGCTTGCCCTGGTGCCCTGCATGAGGCCTCCTACTCTCCAATCTCAGGCAGAAGCACCTGTCCTGTAACAGGAGGCACTGTTTTTGCTGGCAGAGCTCAGTCTTCCACAAGGGGAAGCACCTTATGACTTAAGGCCCCTTGAATATGTCAGTACCCATGTTTATTTGCCAATAAGTAGAATGCACTTTCCAAGAACCCCTTCTTGTGTCATCCTCTGTGAATTGTATCCTGCAGGAAAAAAAAAAAAAGCTCCCTCTGGGAACTTTCCAGAAACCAGTAAATAGCTCTCCAACTGTAGCACGCATCAGAATCACCTGGAAGGTCTATTAAACCATAGAAGACTGGGGTGCACCCCCAGAGTTTCTGATGTAGTACTTCGGGAGTGGGACCTGAGGATTTGTGTTTCTAATGCATTCCTGGGCAGGTGGTGCTGATGATGCTGGCGGGGAGGCCACACCTGGACAATGACTCGTCTCAACTATCCACTCCAGCTACTTGAGTCTGTGAAGTCCATAGCGTTTAACTGTCTTTGACATTATTTCTTTCAGTTGGCCATTGTTCGGATCTTTTCTTCCATAAAGTATCTGGGAGTGCCTCTCTCCTCTTAAGCAAGAATGCAAGTCAGGTTGCCTCCTCAGTATCATTTCCCACATCATCTTGCAGCGTATATCACTTCCGCTCTTAGATGTGGAAAACCCCCCAATCTGTCTCCCCGCTTGTAACACTGCATCTTTGGGCTGACTGTTTGCTCTCTGGGATGGTAGTAGGCCTCCCTGGCTCTGCCTGGTCTATTCTGAATTGCATGTTCATGGTGCAGCCCTTGTGGAGTCATCCCTGAGCAACCTACTCTAGCAGAGAAAGTTTCTCTTCTCTTTATTTAATTCGACAGCTTCTAGTACAGAATTGCCCTGCAGCCCTTGGCACATTCTAAGGTAAGAATTTATTTGCAGGCTTCCCATGCCCACTGGGAAAGGAGGTACTGAAGGCAGAGACTAGGAAGGACTCCACTTGAGTTCTCCGAAGTAGAAAGCATATGGGTCTCAACCTCAGCTACCCCTTAGGACCACCGAGGAGCTTGCCAAAATTCCAAACCTAGGTCTTTCTTTAGACCAATTAAATCAGAAACTCTGGGGCACAGAATTGTGGTTAAGACCTCCAGCCTCCTGATTTCCGAAGGAGAATGTTTTTAGCAGCTATAAGTCCATTCTGATTTTGTGATTTTGTAGTCCAGTAACGTGTCTATGAGGCAGGTGGAAAAGACTTTATGGTTCTCATTTCAAGTGAGGATTAGGCTCTAAGGACTTGTGTGTACATACACGCTCACAAACACACACACATACACATGTACACACACACACACAGACACACAGTTCCTTTGCCCTTGCTTTGGGCTGTGTATAGATGTTGATAACTAAAGCCCCCTTTCTCCAGGAAGTTCAGAACAGGCTTTAAATGAAATTTTCTTACTGGCAACCCAGAGTTCTCCGACCAATGGCTTCACCCCTTCACACTAGCATGGGGCAAGTGTGGGGAACCCCGACAGTCAAAAAATGGTATCTGAGAGTAACAGTGCCCAGAACTGTGGGCTGTCCTCACCTTCATCCAGTCTCAGCTAAGGCCTTCCTTCCTTTCTGATGTTTTGGAAAGACCAGAGGAAGAAGGGTTGGGATGCCCTGTCACTCTCTTCCAAGCCCTCCGGCTTGCAGCTATCATGTTTCATGTCACATTCATTTTTCCTTTTTTTAAAAAAACTTATTTTTAAATGGTGGGGGAAAACCTTTTGTTTTACATAATATATAGTTAATATCAATTAACCTGGTCATTAAACATTGCTGTAAGAGCCTATAGATATCTGAAGGAAAAACTGTGCATGCTTGTCAAGCTAAGGGACAGTCTCCTACACCTTCTCTTGTGTACCTGCCTTTCTAATTTTTATTAGTGTTTTATAAGACAAAAATTGATTTGAGAAATAAAAGTAGCTGAGGGCCGTGCACATCATGATCTTTCAGAAACAATGACAAGATAGATTAATTAAATAGAGCTCTAACAGTTTCAATAAGTAGCCCTGGCTGGCGTAGCTCAGTGGATTGAGCACGGGCTGGGAACCAAAGTGTCCCAGGTTCGATTCCCAGCCAGGGTACATTCCTGGGTTGCAGGCCATAACCCCCAGCAACCGCACATTGATGTTTCTCTCTCTCCCTCTCCCTCCCTCCCTCCCTCCCTTCCCTCTCTAAAAATAAATAAATAAAATCTTTAAAAAAGTTTTAATAACTAAGGATGGCTGAAACAAGGCTGCTCTGTAGGAAGCCCTGGCTCAATAATTACAACAGCTGCCATTTCATAAACACTCTTCAAGTGCTAGATAATATATCAGGTATCTCACTTGTGTTATTTCAAGCAGTTACTCTCCCCCCAAAAAAACACACAAACAAATTTATAGAAGAAAATTGAGTCTAAGAAGCTAAGTAACTACCCCCAGGTGTAACAGCTAGTAAATGAGATTTGAGTCCACCTGACTCTGAAGCTCATGATTTTTACCATCATTACAGTCCCTTGGGCCTCAGCACTTCTCTTTTCTCATCTGTAAAATGGGTGTTGTAATAGTCATCCCTTTATATGCCTTGCAGGGATAATGGAATAATAACGGTTATTAGCAATAATAATACCTTCCGTTTATGTAGCACTTGACTTTCCAAAGTGCCTTTGTATCCTGAGTCCCATTCGAGCAGCACAACAACCCTGTGATACAGGTATTGTCATACCCATCATCCCTGTGAGGGAGCTGAGGCTCAGGGAGATAAGGTGATTTGTTCAGGGTCACAGCCCTAAAGAATGGTAGCACCAGAAAATTGATACCAAGGTCAGTGCCCTGTCTACCTAACATCAGCAGGCTGGTTAATTACCAAAGTGACTGTAATAAACTCAAGGTTCCCAGGAGAAGGAAGGACTCGTGGTATAATGCTATATAGAGTGATATATCATGTTGCCATGCTTATTAGTAGTTGTCAAGGGACAATTTTGAGGTGACTGGTCCATTTTACCCTTAGCAGATTACCATCTCTCTCCTGCTAGTCAAAATTTCGCCTTCTTCATCCCTTGGTCCTTGAGACCAAAGTGCTCATTTTCAGAGCTGCTCATGTGCTCACATGGTCTCAGAAACTTGAGTCTGAACTTGGCTGGGTACTTGGTGGCTCTTCAGGGGCTCTTCTTCTCTCCTTTGAGTGAATTGGAGGAAGACTGGGTGTTCGGGAATTTAAGTAACATCTTAGATGCCTGAATGGCAGCTGTAGTCATTATATTAGCCTCTGATATAAACTGATGTGAAGGCAAACCCTGGGAAAAGCTGGATTATAATTAGGGTATTTTCTTGATGCTTGGGGCTGGCCCAATGGATAGGTGAAGGAGGCCACTAGGGAAAGTACAAAGTCGTCATTCCAGAATGAGGAAAAACTGTTTACTTAATAAGAAGAAGAGCTCCAAGATACAGTGGATCACAAGTTATGTATCAGACGCAGGGTAGAGATTTTTTTCATTGCAAGAAGTTGCTAATTCTCATACAATTGATTTTAGCCATAGGAGTTATTTGGGGGGGATCCTTTGACTTAGAAAATGAGAAATTTAGACATGATTTAGGGAAGGGTTGACAGAAACAATTAATGGCTCTCAAAGGAATAATGTGAGGAAGAACTAAAGGAACTGGTGGAGTTCAGGTTAGATTTGGCATAAAAGAAGACCATATGCTCAGTCATATTCTGAAGAATAATGGATGAGTGGTCAGGGGTCTTCCAGGGCAGGATAAAGGCAGCAGAACATGAGCTCAACCCATTTTCAAATGAATCAAAATGGATGTTCCTAATCTGGTTGATATGGGCTTCAGAGACACTTAAAGACAGACATCTATCATCTGAAGCATAGGAAAGTTATCTTTTAAGAGTGAATTTGAAGTTGGGGAAATAGGTAACAAAAATTTCAGATGAACCAGTTGGAAAACTACCATGAGGATCAAAGCCAGCTTCATCTGGTCATTTTAGTGTGGTTCTTTTTCTAGGTCCGCTCAGAAAAACCAATGGCATTTTCATAGATGGTCTGACCTTGAGGTTCATTGTAGCACTAGGCCGCCTGGAGGTAAGGCCAGAAACTGAATGCATCTGAGTCTCTCGTGTAAGTTCCTGAAGGTCTCAGTTCTAGGTGAACCCACTTTCTCTTGTTCTGGAACATTCATAGCCGGGCTTTCTCAGTGTGAACACAGACCTTGGAGGTGGCTCTGGGGCCACTCGCGGATTCGGAGAGGCCTGATTTAGCTCCCATAAAGCAGGTAGGCAGCCAAGCCTACCACCCGCCATGAGGACTATGGATTATCCTCTGGTCCTGACTCTGCCCCCTGGGAATCCTGGAGCCCAAAACATCAGTGAGAGCCTTGGCACCCTGCCGTTACTGAGGAGGCTGAGCCAAGAGCGGGGGAGTGGGAGAGTCTGAGTTAGTCCTTCAAGGTCTATGAGATCAACCCTTAGCAGAATAGGAATGGGGGGGAGGGAGGAGAAGGGAAATCCCTACTGTCTTCCCACTGTACTTACTCCCCTAAGGAGCCCCCAGGTAATGTCTATTTCCTCAAACTCAAACTCCATGGTAGCAACTGCCAAATACCCATTTGGCTCAAATGAATGCTTCTTCCTAATTTTGGAAGGTGATCAGTTGGGGCAGGAAGATGGGGCTCAGCAAATGAGAGTAGGTAGGTCTGTTGGGCCAAAGAGTGAGTTCAGTGCTTCATTGGAAGGCTCCAGCATCATTGTACCCTCTTCTGAGGACCCTGTCCAGAGGACCATGGGGCCATTCCCACAGCTGCAGCCGATATTCTCCCCACTCACCATGAACTCACCCAATTCCCTGGTGAATCTTAGGTGTGTCAACCCTTTCCACCTGCTGGGGACATGCCTTTTCTTTGCCCAGGAAAGTGAATCCTACTGACCTCAGGAGGCTGACTTTCACCTCCAGTCTTCACTGCTGGGAGTTGCTCTCACATTTCATTAATGCTGAGATTAAGCCATTTCGTGTCCCTCACATCTCCTCAAGGCCACAGGTGAGGAAATTGAGGCCAGAAACAGGAAATGGTTTATGTTAAGTCCCAGACCTAATCCCCACCCCCCACTTTTTCGAAGGGGCTACAGTACAGAGAAAGGTTGCAAACCAAAATACCTCTATAGTTGTTTTCCCATTGACACTTTAAGGGACTTGTAGTGCTGTGACTTTCTCTGATTCACTCATGGATGAGACACCCAGACCATGTGGCTTTCCTTACCTCATAGTCACCCTCCTCAAGGGACCCCTAAGCTCCCTTCCCAGGGGAAGAAACACCAGCAACCTCACTGCAGATGAGCATTTGGAAGGTTTAAATGCGGGTGTTGAAATGTTTCAGCTGCAAAGGCAGCTTTTAGAAATTGATTTTGCTAGGTTATCTTAACTCTGGGTTTTCATTAAACTCTTTAGTATAATTCTGGTCATGCAATCTTGGGAAGGATTTTAAAGGGCTCCTGACTCATTTTCTTAAAATTAGGCAAATGCACATGAAATGCACACGACGCACACACCTCAGGCACTCACACACCTCTTATTCATTCCACATGCTAGATTGAGTTTTACTTTTCCGTGCGTGACCTTGTAATTAAGAGGTACATTTTCTTTGAAGACACAATTACAGTTACAGATGGTAATGCATGGGAAGCTCAAAGAATGTTCCCCGGTATTAATCAGAGGCCATTTGCATTACCACTTAGAAATCTTCTTGAAGTTTCAAATTAATAAAGTGAGAATACTTATAAAAGTGCCAAAACACTTCTCTGCTTGAAGCTGAGCTGAAGCTTGAGCCAATTATTCAAAGAATTGGTATGTCCCTGTAGGGGTTCAGGACAGATCCCCTCTCCTCTGCCTCTACCGCCACACCCAGCTTATAATCTCAGGGTGTCAGAGCTGCAAATCAGAAAGTGTACCGAGTTGTTTCATTTCATGAACTCACTATACAAATATGACAGTCACATACTCAAAAAGGAGAGCAATTTGACCAACATTGCAGAGGAAACTGGGAGTAGATTTGGGCCAGGGTCCCTTTGATTTCTGAATTTTGTGCTTCTGAATGCTTGACTGATGCCCTCCTACACTGACATCTAATGAGGATGTACAATAGAAATTCCAAAAAAGGAATAAATGAGAGATTTTTGAGGCTCAATTCTAGGGACTTGCACTATTTCACATAAGATGGGATGGTATTCTGGGATAAAAAGGATGAGATGCTGTACTGGGAACAAGGATACTTGAATCTAAGTCCTCCAAGTCTCTTTCCACTCCTGCACAAGTCATTCATTCACTCATTATTCATTCATCCATTTATCTGTTCATCCATCCATTCAACAAATCTTTCTTAAGAAAATGCTATGCCTCGGGCATTATTTTAGGAGGGAGGACCACAAAGTGAACATGATAGCAAGGGTTCAACATTCTTGGACCTTATAATCTGATAGATGGGATAGGAAAGGAGCCTGAAAACATGAAAATTATATAATTTGAACTCATGGTAAATGCTGTGAAGGAGACAAAGCAGGGAAAGGAAATAGACATTGCTGAGTCACATGATTTCAAAGTCCTTTCCTCATGCTGGCATTGTAGATCCGTGAAGTTGATTCCTTCTTTAAAACAACACCCCAGCCCTGACCAGTGCAGCTCCAACCGGAGCATGGCCCCATAAACCAAAAAGTCACAGGTTCACTTCCTGGTCAGGGCACACGTCTGAATTACTGGTTCGGTCCCGGTCAGGGTGAGTACGAAAAGCAACTGATTGATGTTTCTCTCTTACATCGATGTTTCTCACATTCTCTTTCTTCCACACTTTCCCTCTCTCTAAGAAGAAATAAATAAAGTCTTTTAAAGAATACTTCACAATTAAGCTTCCTAAATAGAGTTCAGGAACTATACCTCAAAGCCTTCCAGGTCCATTTTTAAAAGTACTGTCTCAACTATAATTTGATAATTCTATTTTGACATTTTTAATCTTAGTTTCATTGAAGTTAAGCAGTACTCTGTTATCATGGACATGTAATATAACTTAACTTTAAAACCTTCTCTTTGACTCAATAAACCCTTATTGAGCACCTACTATGTGGTAGGCACTATGCTAAGAAAAATACATTGCCTTTCCTCTTAAGGGACTTAACATCTCCTGGGACATGTAAACAAATAGTGCCAGGTCACCAAGCCAAGTGGTAAGATCTTTTAAGATACTGTTTGCATGAAGTCCTGCAGGAGCACAGAGGAGAAAGTGGCTACTTCTGTCTGGGATGGTAGGGAAGGTCAGGGAAAGTTGCAAAGAAGAGTTGACTTTTAAGCTAAGTCTTAGGGAATGAAAAGCCCTTGCATGCACTTAGCATTCATCTATATTTGAACTAAGTCAAGATGATGCAATGGGAACATTAATCACTCCATGAAAGCTCTTGATATGGGAATAGGCTGGCCTGGTTTGAAAAGAACAGCGTGGTCATTTCTGCACCAACAAGCCCTAACATGAGAATGAACCTTTAGCAGATCTGAAAACACACAAGGAATGTGTGCAACTTCAGTTGTTTAATATATATATATATATTTTAAACAAAGAAAAGAAAATAGAATCTTATTAAAAAGCTTTTGGGAAAAACTTGCAAAGTCGACAAACAGTTCATGAATGCCCTGCAGTGCCCTCACTTTCTTCCACCTTTGGGAAAATTAAGATGTCCTCTGCCAAGGGTGGCCTGCTAGGGCCCTACTTTATCTGCTATGGTGACCCCTCCACGAATTGTTCTAGTGAGTGGTTAGAGGTCACTGTGTAGCTCAACAGGTCTGTGATGGCTACAGAAGGAATCTGGTCAGTAGGCATTGGGCAGACACAGAGTTCCTTCTACTCTAACACCATAGTTCAGAGTAAATAAGATTGTGTCCCTAGTTTGCACGTGTATAGACATTAAGTCATTTAGTCCTCACTATGCCCTGTGAAGTAAGACCATCTTCTCTTCTATTTATGGATAGGGAGCAGGGACAAGGACAAGTGAAGTAATGTCCTGTTTGTAGAGCTGGAACATGGCAGAGCAAAGTTTCTAAGTCACATCTTCTGAAGATCAGAATAGATTAGTTGCACATTTCAGAAATGATACAAAAATGAGGAATTAGAGACATCCATTTGTAGAGAAGTAACCCACAGAGTGAGATTAAGTCATTTTGTAAAAGTACAACTGAGCTTGTTGTAAAGTATGAAAAATACAGGAGACCATGATGCCAGGGGTATAAACAAGTACAGGTTGCTCTGATGAACTCTGAAGGTCTTACATTCTCAGTTTTAATGAACCAGGGGGACAGAGCATAGGAGACAAAGTCCAGGACCTGGGCACACTGGGATGTGATTACAAAAATTATTATGTGTGTGTGTACACACACACACACACACACGTTTTATATACTTGACAACTTTGGCTTTGGCTCTTGGTGGAGAAGCCAGGCAGGGTGTTGGAGGGGAGAATACACCTCCCCTTAGAATGTCTAACCATTAGCCTACCTATACCCATGTCTAGAATTCACTCCACCTCTGTGGCCAAAAAGCCTCAAAGCATAAGTTTAGTTTAATGTGGACTCTAGATTGTATTTCTCAATATGTGTTTAATTGAGGTTCTAGAATGAGAGAATAGAGAGAAAGCCAAATTTGAAAAGATAATAGCTGAGAGCTTTCTAAAATTGGTGAAAAATATAAGTACCCATCTTAGGAGATTCAGTATATTTCAAGCAAGATTAATAAAAGATATTGGCACCTAAAACTTCAGAGTAGCAAAGATGAAGAAAATATTTTTAAAGCAGTTGGAAAGATTATCAACCAAGAATTGACCGATTGACAGGTGACTTCTCAGCAACCTCTTCCTGCTAATGGTCATATCAATTACTCTTATAAGTTTTGGTGACTTCTTTCTTCATCAGCTTTTCTCTTGGTATGAGGATCCTGAAGTGACCAGGTGGCAGCCAGAGCACAAAGTTCTGCAGGACACTTAATGTGTTCCCAGGGGGAAGTACTCATCCTCTGGGAAGCAGGACTCTTGACCTGTAGAGCCTAAGACTTCAGGGATGGGGAGCATAAATCCTCCCAGTGTGTCATGGAGGATCATGATAACTGGGTCCACTTCTGCTTCCATCTCTTGGCTCCTAGGTACATTATTCTACCTACTGAGAATATGTCACTATATGTAGATCATTGATTTAGGGTGTAGACAACCTCCTTGGAAATGGTACCTCATCTTAGGAGGGCATCCTCTCCAAGAAGGCACCCAGCTGCATCTTCAAGAGGCCATTCTACCATTCTATGAGGCCAGCGGCTTCTGGGTGGCATGCATTGTGAAATGGGGATCCTCATGGTTGTATGCCCGCTGCTGTCTCTCTTTTGTTAGAAAACAGGACCTTTGATCTGGGAATATATTGTATAGAACCCCATATTGGTGGATCAAATATTCTGTGAGTTCTTAGATAATTCTGTTGACCAAAGTTCTGCCAGCAGGGAAGGCAACCCCATTGACAGAAAATGGATTAACCGAAGTCAGTATGAATCACTGGTGTTTCCATGGTAGAAGGGGTAGAATTGTATAGAATACGCTGTGAAACAATGCAGTTAGCTTGCCTTGAAGTGGCTGCTTTGTTCTTGAGGGCTGGTACTTCCTTAGGGGCTCAGCACTGGCTTCTGTTGCTAGACCCTGGCAGCTGCAATAGTTAGATCACCCTGGATGAGTTGGAGGCCATGCTGTTGGGCTCAGTCAGAGCCCCGACTCCTGCCTCAGTGACACTCCTTTCATCTTCAACCCTTAATTTGTTTAAGAGATCTCCTGTGGCTAAGAATTTAACATTCTCTGCAACTGGCCATTGAGTAACCCACCTGCATATCTTATTTTTGGAGTCTGTGTTTTAGGACAACTTCTAGTGTCCATTGTCTTGGACTGGTTTCCTGAAAATAGACTCTGGGGTAAAGTTGATTGGGGTACGCTCCCAGGAGTTACACCTGTAGTCTGAGTGAGGCAGGCAGGACTGGGAAGAGAGAGGAGCTGCCCCCCAGTGATGCCTCAACTCATCCTTGGGAAACATGGGCTAGGATGGCTCTTCAGAGTTATTCCAAACTGCGTCAAGGGGCTGGGTGTTTGTAGCCCGGCGCTGGTGGCAGACCCAATGGGAGAGGACATAGCCATGCTGGAGGCAGCTTCTTGAAGCCAATGGCAATCCCCAATGAGGGGTAGAGGTGTGGGTAGTGTAGCCGATATTCTCATCTTCCAGGGAATGGTGCTTGGGCTCTGAAGAATGGATCTACGCAAAGTAAAACAGCACCCACAGCACTTCCCTCCACAAGTTCTATTTTAAAAAAATAATAGAGCTATTATTTGTTCATTTCAATCATACTTCCCAGTATGTGTAGCAATTCCACAAGTTCAACTGTTTCCTGGTACATGTACCTAGTTCTTTAAGGAGCAAATGTTTTCTGTTCCTCATGGCTCTGTTTGGAATTTAGGATGAGTCCCCATACCAGTCAGATTTTTGTTAATGCAGGACTGAAATGAATTTGTAGCAGGAATGTTTAATGCTTAGCAAGCCACAGAATCCATGTGGCATTTATTTGTAACATTTGTTGGTAGTATATTTAGCACCTCAATTTTGCAAATAGGGACATTATTTTACATGCATTGGGGGTGGAGTAACCACGATGTTTAAGAATATAAGAATTATGGATTTTTTTTTACACAACAGTAGACAAAGCAGAAAAAGATTTACTGTGAAGTTGCCAAAGCTGAATCTTCTTGGCTACTCACTTGCCCAAACCTTTTTCACATGCTGATGTGATTTTATAATATTTATGAAGGAAGATGTTTGCAATTTTTCTGTGATTTCATTTTTTCCAAATAAATCATGCCTTTTATAATGTCTGTTGTATTCATAATGTATATGTTATTTTTCTTAAAGTTCACCCTGCAATTGCATAAAAATAAAAGTGGAATCTACCCCTGGGTAAGAATTAGTAGGATGTTGCTCCCTGTCTGGAGATAAATAGCTGAGCTCCATTGATGCTTGATGCTTGGACAACTTGACACTTACTGGCCTGAGACTGCCAGGGCTGAGTTTTTGAGTATTAAAATGTTTCCAAGCTGCAAATGACTATGCTTATATGATGACTTGTCCTTTGAATCAAAGTATGTTATTAACAACTTACATATGAACAGTATAAATATCTACATCATTGTAGTTCAAGTTTCAGAATAACTTTCAAGTTAGGTATTATAAATGAAGAAACCAGGAATTAGAAAACTAAAAATCTCAGCAGATGTCCTGGGGTTAGGAAGTGGCAAGCTGTAACTCAAAACTAACCCTTTATGGTTCCTCACCCATGGGGCTTGCTGCTTGGACATAGTATCCTAAGAGAATACCATATTTTGCCATGTACAATCCGCACCCATGATTTGGGTCCAAACTTTCAGGAAAAAAATCTTTCATTTTAATTTTGTAATTCAATTTTTATTTATTTATATTTAGGTACTTGTTTTTTGTATCATAAAGGAATTTTAGCATTTATTTTTGAACAAATTATGGTACAAGAAATTTTATGTAACAAGTAATTACAAAACACAAGAACAGATATAAGGTATAAGAATCTTATGTGCCAGTAACAAAGTAGTACTACCTAGGTATAATGTGCATCCTTATTTTCCCCTCATAAATGTGGGTAAAAAAGTGCACATTATACACAGCAAAATACGGTACTTATCTAGATCCCTGTGGCAATTCTTTTCCTATTAAAATGACAAAAAATTCCTAAACATATCCAAAGTTTATGTATTTCTATATCAAGGCTTGGTACCAGAGTTGAATTATGTAAAGTGTACCTGAGCAGAGACGGTTCTGAGGACACCAGAGGAAGTGGGTGTGGAGAAGAGTAATGGAGGGAGATTTAGGAGGTGGAGCCTGCAGAATTTGGCAGTGACCTAGTTGTGGGAGGAGGGCATAAACAAAATGCCAAGGGTAACTGCAGGTTACTAGTTTGGATAAAGAATAGTGTCATTACTGACCAAGCAAGCAGAGTTGCTGTGGTAGACAGAATAATGTTTCCCCCCAAACTGTCCATGTCAATACCCCAAACCTGTAACTTTTACTTCACATGGGAAAAGGGACTTTCAACATGTGACGAAGTTAAAAACCTTGAGACAGGGTGATTATCCTTGCTTATCAGGGTGATTATCCTGATTATCCTTGCTTATCTTATTCTTGCTTAAGCCTAATGTAATCATAAAGGTCTTTATGAGACAGAAATAGGAGAGTTAAAGTCAGAGAAGAAGATATAATGACAGAAGTAGAATGCAGAGAGAGAAAGAGAGAGATTTGAAGATAATACACTGCTGGCCCTGAGGATGAAGGATGCAGCCATGAGCCAAGGAATGCAAGCTGAAGGGGCAAGGAAACATTCCGCCTCTAGAAGGAACATAGCCCTGCTGACATCTTGATTTTAGGACTTCTGACCTTCAGAACTGTAAAGTAGTAAATGTGTGTTGTTTTAAACTACCAAGTTTGTAGTGATTTGTTAACAGCAGCAACAGGAAACTAATACAAGTGATAAAGCAGGTGTGGGGTGAGGACAGTTAACTTTGGTCAGGTGGAGTTTGAGAAGCCTGAAGGATGTCTTGGTTGAAATGTCTGGTAGGAAATTACACATATAACTATAACTCTCTCTATACATATATATAACTATATATGTATGCACACAAATGTATATATATATATATACACATACATATACACACATATACAGATATAGATAGATATTGTTTTCATAGTTATAGGTGTGTGGTTAGGTAATAGCTGAAGCCATCAGAAGAAATGAAATGCCAACAGAGAAAAATGAGAAGGGTGTCTTCTCCTTTGGGCTTTGGTGTCCACTAACACTAAAACATGGACAGAGAAGTTTGGGAAAAAAAACCCGGAAAGAATAACTCAAGGGGAAAGGAAAAACATGGGAGAATGGCATCACCAAAACCTATAATTAATATGGTTTTGAGAACGACTTAATAGTCAGCAGTGTCAAGCAAAAGCAATTCTGAAAGGTGTCTATGTGCTGGGCACAGGCAATGCGCATGGGGGTGTTGGGGGCCCTGGTGAGTGTGGTGTCAGATGCATGATGAGAATAAAAGTTCAGTCAGCCTGAGGACTGATGAGAGGTCAGTAAGTAAAGACTATGAGTATAGGCTATTGTTTCAGGAGTATTCACTATGAATCTGTGGTGACAGAGGTGTCCATAATTCAAAGAGGCTGCAATTTCCAGGGGATGAGTTGAGACAGCTGCAAGAAGTGAGACTTGCAGAGATGAGGGCTCATTGGATCTGCAGGGAGTCTCAAAAGAGAAGAAAGCTCATGTTTGGCTACTGCCATGTATTACAGCCTCATCACATTTTTATCACCACCATTTCTTCCTTCATGTAGTTGGCCACGTGAAAGCAATTCAACGTTTCAGACTCTGTTTTAATTTAAAATTCTCCTGTTTCACAGCTCTATCTGTAGCTCTTGGGGGGCATACTTAAAATTCTCAGTGAGGCATCCCCACTTAGATGTCCCAGAGATACACAACCAGATAGGAGTGCAAAGTTAGGACTCACATGACTACTTACTATTTATTTATAAAGCCTCTTTGAATCCTTATCTCCTGCATATAAAAAATGGGAATAATGTGGAGCTCTGTTTGTTTTTTAATGAAGATTAAATTAATTTTATTAAAAATTCCTTAGCATATAGTGTATAGTGTCCAGCACATAAGAGGGTCCCTCTCACCCCTCTTACCATTAATGCCCTTATCTACCAATGAGGATATGAATGCAAGTTTCGTAGAGTTGTCACAAGGATTAAAACAGATCACATATGAGATGTACCCATCATAGAGACTGGCAAAATCATAATAGTGGTATCTCTTTCATTTGTTTATTGATTCATTCCATATTATATAATTAGATCTTTTTATTTACCCAAAGGCAGACAATTCCACCTTTGTCTTCTGGAAAGAAAACTGCCCTTTTTAGTTTCATGCACCAGCCCTGGCATGAGTGACATGGAACTGAAGTACCTAAAATACTGAGTCAGCCCTTGCGTTGGTTATGTTTGCCCTCCATTCCCACAGCTGCTGTCCTGAGCCTTTTTCATCTCCATTCCTGCAGCCCAGAAGCAGTAACTCAGATTCTAAAGGGCACTTTGTACCTCATCATAGTCTTCTCCTGTTTCCTTCTTAATCCAAAAATCTTAATCATCATAAAACTTAATTCTCCTCAAACCATTTGGATAGGGTTTCAAGGTTGTGATAGAGCTCTCTAAGTGAGTGAGGGAGGGAGGGTTGGAGATATGGGAAGAGAGAGAGAGAATGAGAATGAAGATGTCTTCATATTTGATGACCCAAATGAGCAGCAGACCTTGCTAGCTTTATGGTTCGGAGGGGCAGCCATGACGTCAGAATGTAGTCATCCAAGCCCAGATCCACAGTGGTTCCTGGTCTGTGGTTTCTGGGTCCCAAAGGGCTGACCTTCAAGTCCTTTTTGAACTTCAAAATGAGTGCCCAGAATTGTGTGCTTTTCCATGATTAGGAAAGGAATTTCTCAGCAAAGGGGGTTCTGAGTTTGCAATACATCATTAGTGAATAGGAATAAGAATCATTCAAAGCATTATAATGCTATGGGGACAAGTGGGAGAGCTCTTTGGTATTAGGAATCATTGGTGAGGAGGTGGGTGGAGGAAGAATCACACACTGGGCAGCTGAAGAGTCTTGCACATCCTAGATAATCATTACATGTCCATTAAAGGAATGGATGGGATTTTCTTCTTGATTGATGTCTACCTCTAAGTACCTGGCCATGGACAAGTCTCTTTTGCTGAGACTTCAGTACCCTCATGAGTAAACTGCAGTGAATATCACCAGCAGTGGCATGTCCCAATAGGCACAGAAGCCAGATGGGTGACATGGGACACAATTAGCACAGTAGCCAACAAAATGGCTTTGATAAACAGTTGTATGTAGGGAAACATATTTCCAGGTTCTGGAAATTAGGGTGGGGTATTATTATACCCAGTATGCCTGGGTAGCCAACATTTGAGCCACCCAGACAAGTGCTGGGCTGTGAGCTCACTGAAGGCAAGAACTCTGTTCACATTCACTTTTCTTACCTTTATATGGCTGATGTTCAATGTTGATTTTTGAACTAGTGTAAGTACAGGAGGTCATAGTAACAATGCCCTCAGCAATCTGGTCCAATGTGTGTAGTCATTTTACAGATGAGAAAACAAAGGTCCATAGGGGAGAAAGACTGTGAGTAACTGGGTGCTCAGTCTATGGCCCACTCCACTATATCCAGGTTTTCTTAGACCATTAGGGACTATAGCAATGTTCCTGTGTGATGAGAAAACGCTCAACTGTGGTTATATTTAGAAAAGGATTGTTTGAATGTGGCATGTCCCTGAGAGATCAAAGAAGGTTATGGGGCAAAAGTGAGGTGTCTTGAATGAATTTGAAAAGAAGAAAAGCCCCCAGAAAGTTGACCTTTAAAATAAACACACAATGTATTAGAGTAGAGCAGGGGTTGGCAAGCATTTTTCTGTCGAGGGCTAGGTAGTAAATATTTTAGACTTTGCAGGCCATATGGTCTCTGTTGCAGCTACTCAACTCTGCTGCTGTAGTGCAAAAAAGCCATAGACACATGTAAATGAATGGGCATGGCTGTGTTCCAATAAAACTTTATTTTATGAACATTGAAATTTTAATCTCATATAATTTTCACATGTCATGAAACATTATTTTTCTTTTGATTTTTTCAACCGTTTTAAAAAAGTAAAAACATTCTTAATTCATGGGCTGTATACAATAAATAAACACCATAACTGCAGTTTGCTAACCTCTGGAATAGAGGCATGGTCACCAGGAAGAGATAAGCCATCTCTGAGGCCATGAAGACTTTACAGTGATACAACTGAGGATATCAGCACCTCTGAAAAACGAGTGTGCCCGCCTGAAGGGAACCTGGTTCACCGAAGAAACCACAGAAGAAAAGACCAAGGGAGTCATAAGGTCATCCTGGATAGTGCCCATTCCTAAGTGACTCAGGGAAGGAGGACCTTGGCCAGTGGAAATCACATATTGGGACTCAATTTTTTTAAGTTTATTTTGCAATAGGAGTGGATATTTCAAGTTATGTTAGTTGAAGGTCCCTTTTTAAATTGAAAAATGGATGCATATATATATATGTGCACACGTGTATATGTATGCACATCTGTATATATTCATGTATATGTGTGTACATGTGCGTGCATGTCATTATCTGCTTGATTCTTATCTTAACCACTTGCTAACTCTATGATCTTGATTACATTTTAAAATTTTTTTGTGTTGCTTCTCCTCATCTGTAAAATGGAGAGACAATAGTACCCATGTTAATGGTCATTTTGAGAAATGATTGAGATGATGAATGTGAAGTGTCTAGCATGTAGGATTATTTTTGATGTCCATATTATATAAAAATATGACATGCACATATACACATATGGTATGTTATATTCATATATGATATATATTTATACATACACATCAAGGAAATATATTGTACTAGGGTTCCTTTTGTACATGCTACTTTGAAATTTGCATTTTTCCTTTAGCAGGTAGGTCATGGCTAGCCAGGAGATGATAGAGAGAGCAGGTCATGAGTTTGGTTTCTGCCACCTGACAGCTTGGGCTTGAGTCCTGGTTCTATTGTTAATAATAAGCACTTGATTAAGTTACTTCAGTTCTCCAGGTCATGCTGTCTTTTCCTGTGCTGTGATGGTCAGAACAGTACCTACAATGCACAGAGGTGCTGTGAGGATTAAGTGAGAAAATACAGGGGTGGGGAAAAGTAGGCTTGTAGTCGTAAGTATGCAAAACAGAGTTTATTCTGGTATTATTATTCATTTATTAATTATTGTATTTATTATTATTATTAACCTACTCTTGCCTCCTCCTGTATTTGTAAAATTCTTGACACACCTGACATCCAAATGAATTTTAAAAGTTATTAGCACAAAGCCCAGCTTATAGTAAATGACCAAATATTATTCTAAAAAATGAAAGTTTAGTATTTAAGAAAATATTATAGCGATCTGGAATATTTATGCAGCTTTCTCATGAAATTCTTAGCAAGCCGGTATGAGAAGACACACGGGGAAAATCTGCTTGTGGAGAAAAAGAACCATTTAAATGTCTTCCTGCAGCAAGGACAGTAGAATATCCACCAAAAGAGAGTGTCACTTAGCAGTCAGGATAATGTCCTGCATTTATGCAGCATCATAAGGCAGTTTTCAAAGACGTTATTAACCATGAATCACCTGCAGATTACTGTGATAATTAGGCAGTGAATACATTTTTAAGAGGCTACTCAATACCTGTTTCAACCATAAATTATTCACTTTTAAAAAGATTTATCTGCTATACGGAACTTTCTTCAAGACAAAGTCTCTTTTTACGTGATTTATGGAATCACCCTTGAAGTGCAAAATTTGGTGGGTTGATTTATTGCCGCTTTAATTTTTACTGGAATTTAATTTGTGCATAGAGCAATGCGAGTTAATTTCAGAAAATACGTCTAGAGATGCAGCCAAAAGGTACTGTGTCAATGTCACCAATAAGGTTCGTCAAAAAGTACAAATTTCAATCACTGATCATTTTTATGTGTGTGTCTGCAACATTAGGAAGGTATTGTGACCAGATTTGTTGAGATAAATTAAGCAGCTAATGCTGCAGAATGAGATGACAGGCAGCTTCCTCCAAGAAGGTGCTCAATTAAATGTAACAATCTGTTGGGCTAATTCCTGAGGGTTTGCCATATGCCAGCAGCCTCCAGTTGCCGTCTTGTTTAATTTAAATCCACACAAGCCTTGAAAAGGGTTTCATTCAGAAATCACATAGAATAAAATGGATTGGATGAGTTCTGCTCTTTCCTTCTTGAGTCATCCTCCTTCCCTCTATTTAAAAAGAATATTTTTCTTTCTTGCTTTTCCCCCTCCCTCCCTCCTTGTCTTCCCCCCTCTTTGCCTTCCTGGGCCCCTGCTTGTCTTTCTCCTTCCCTCTCTCCCTACCTTTCCTCCTTCTTTCCCTCAGCAAGTGAACCACACTGCTAATGGATAAAATGGAAGAACTTACTCTTTTAAATTTTGAGTATGTAACGTGTCTGTGTGGATGCTTTTATATGGAGGTATGTGTTCTGTGTCAGTGAAAAATACCAACCCCATAATAAGGCTGATGAGTAAATTAATCTCCATTAAAAGTATTTTGCAACACTTACTCATTTTCTTCAAAGAGAAATGATGAGAGGGAATTACGTTTAAACTTCCTTGAGTGCCATATTTCTTACGTCAAAGGTGGTTTCAAATTATAATGCTCGTGAGGGGGAATTACATGTGAGCCTCACTGAAGGTCACATTTATTATGTCAAGACGTTTCCAAATTGTAATGCAATTTCATTAGAGTCTGCCATATATTATAGTTACTTATTAATGCATCCGCCTCATCGAATGAGTGAGCTCCTTAATGTCAAAAACCATGCCTGATTTTTTTAACCAATTCCAATATTAGGTTGAAATGAAATTAGGTGGTGAAAATATAATGGATTATTGATAAATCATGGGGTTCCAACTCCAATGAATACATTATTTTTGCATTTCCCTGTGAGTGTAAAGCCTTCTGTCCCTGTTAAGATTGTAGAGAACATTGATATGTGGAGAAAAAAATGTTTCTTCCATGAGAAGGAAGTGCGAACATCTGGGATAGGAACTGTTGACAAGAGGAAAAGTCTCATCCACGTGAAATGGGGCAAAACAATTCGCACAATGTGAGGCAGTGGAAAGCACTGTCCCAAGGCTAAGAGCACAAGATTTCGGTGTCAACCCTATCGCTAATTAGTTATGGAACTCAAGAGTAATCAGTTAGCCTTGCTGGGGTTTGATACTATTATCTGTCAAACAAACCACCTGCTGTGTTCCCAGACCAAGGCTGAATCAATTTGCTTACTCAGCCAACAAGATTCAGAATACGTGGTCTCTTCTTTACCTTCCTAATCAGAACAGAAAAAAATAATCAAAGAGAACAATCCATATATTGACAGCTTTTTAACAAAGCAAATTAACATTAAAATTACAAATTTTAAAAAGTGAGCCCTGGCTGGCGTAGCTCAGTGGATTGAGCACGGGCTGCAAACCAAAGTGTCGCAGGTTCGATTCCCAGTCAGGGTACATGCCTGGGTTGCAGGCCATGACCCCACATTGATGTTTCTCTCTCTCTCTTTCTCCCTCCCTTCCCTGTCAAAAATAAATAAAAATAAAATCTAAAAAAATGGCAAAATAACTAAAATATTTTATAAAAATAGATACAGAGAACAGACTGACAGCTGTCAGAGGAGAGGGAAGTGGGGGGAGGGTGAAAAATGTGAAGGGATTGAATAAACCAAAAGAAAAAACTCTCAGATAGCCAAGAGTAAGGTGATTGATTACTGGAGGGAAAAGGGGGTGTGAGGAGGTAGAAGAGGGTAAAGGGAGGATAAAAAGTGATGGAAGGAAACTTGACTTTGGGTGGTGAACACACAATAAAACATGTAGATGATGTGCTATATAGACTTGCACACTGAAACCTATGTGATTTTATTAATATCACTGCAGTAAATTCAATAAAAAATGCTGGTGAGTGAAAAAAAAGAAAATACATTTCCATTAAAAGTTATTCTAAAGCCAGAAAAATAAAAGCTATTGTTTGAAAGCAAATAATATAAAATAAAATAAACATAAAAGGGCCAAAATCCTCTCTGGAAAAACAAAGACACTTTTAGATGGATCTTGCCACCTACCCGCCAATTAAAGCATACGATATTTAGAAGAGACACATCTAAACCAAATCATGCAGAATGAAAAATGAAAACAGATGGGCAAACATATAGAAAGAAATACAATGAAAATGAAAGCAAGAATTACACTAGCAACACAAGATCAAGTAGAAGTAGAGGAAAAAAGCCAAAACTTAGAAAAAAGTGAACTCAAGGAGAAGTGGGAAAATAGACCACTAACCAGGAAAGAAATGAAAAATGTTATTAAATTATTAGACATAAAAGGCTTCTGTTCTAAACATTTTATGTAATTTTAAACTTTTATTAAACTCTATAAAACATGTTCCAAAACCTAGAAAAAAGATAAAATCTAATTTTATCAACTCGCATGATTGTAATATTGAAACCCTGACAAAAACTGTGGAAACCAAAAAATTCAGACCTATTTCCAATATAAATGAACTCTTAAAAAATCCTCTATGAAACACTAGTAAAATAAATTGAGCAGAATATTAAAGGAACCTTATATCATATGCAGGTTGGATTTTTGAAAGGAATATAGTTAATAATTCCCTATTGGGAATACTGTTGCTATGAAATACCACATCATGCAACCAAAGGTGGACAATAACCATGTGGGGGCGCTGCTATGGTCTGAACGTTTGTCTTTCCAGAATTAACAAGTCGGAATCCTAAGGCCCAGTGTGATAGTGTGAGAAATATCCTCTACCAACACCTTGATTTCACATGGCCAGCCCCCAGAACTGTGAAAGAATTAATGTCTGTTGCTTTAAGCCACTCAGTTTGTGATGCTTTGTTATGGCAGCAATAGGGACCAAATACAGCTTCGAATGAATGCGTTCATGCCTTTAAGCATCTTACTTGACCAACATTTGTGATCCCCACACCTACTTTTTATAATGATTATCCAAAGAAATATTTTAATGGAAATCAAATTTTAAATAATTTAAAAAATATATGCCCTGAATTATCTTCCAGCTTAGGGAGATATGCTGCTGCAAAATCAAGAAATGGGAAGAGGATGTGTGTTAAAAAGGTTGGGAACCATAATTAGTTGCTTTAAAAATTCTAAATGTTGACTGTCAGTCTTAATGGCAGTATGTAATCTAATAATATAGTATATATGCAATAACAGCAGACTTTAAAATTGTATTCTTATTTAGTCTTAGATCAAATAAATATTGAGTTCTTATTAGGTTCTTGATACCTGACAGATCATTCAAAGATCCTGCTTTGGAAAAACTTACAGTCTTTTGGGGAGGTTAAGACAATGAACTAAAAACTATATTATATGTTAAGAGAAAAGGGAAGGAAGCACAGAGTAAATTACACAAAAATTCACAATGAGAGATCACTTTAAACAGGAATGAGCATGAAGGCATGAAGGAGAAGTGAGTTGGTCCTTGAAGAACTTGGACCCAAGAGAAAGACCCGCCACCCCACTGGAAGGCATACACAGGCCAAAAGACAGAATCAGTGATCACAGGGAGTATTTGAAGAACAGCAAGTAGGCCTACTCATAAAATGTTTGCAGTTACTCTGTCCCACTGAAACACTCATTAAAGCCAAGTAAAATCAGTGAGTTGAATAATACTGGATTAACCCGGATCATACTATTTTCAGAATCAAGGCCTCTAAAGTTATAAAATAGTTAGTAGGTGGATTTTAAATAGAAAATTTGCTTTCATGACTCATGAGATGAAGCTTGGGGGAAGAGTCGGAATGGTGTGTGTGTGTGTGTGTGTGTGTGTGTGTGTGTGTGTGTGAGATGGGGCCATCTGGCAAGCCTAGACAAGAAAGGACCAAAGAACAGAGATACTTTTGGGTCTTTGCTGGTGGCCAGGAGTGCGCAGTTTCAGTGAGCCCAGGCACACAACACCGTGTGGCAGTGTATCTCTGGGATGGTTGCTAAAGAAGACAGTTAACTTCTGGAAACTTAACACACCTGGAATAGTTTTTCATTTCTTGAGATGGTTCAAGAATGACATTTTCAGTTTCTTCTCAAGGTAATTCAAGATAATCTAGCAGCATCAGCCATCATGTGGTGGAGGAGCTCTGGAAATGGACTTAGAAAGTATAGACAATGATTATTCTACATTTTTTGGTAAAATTATTGATATCCTGACTATTGTATTTTCTTTTTTTAAGATTTTATTTATTTATTTTTAGAGAGGGAAGGGAGACAGAAAGAGAGAGAGAGAGAAAAAAACATCAATGTGCGGGTTGCTGGGGGTCATGGCCTGCAACCCAGGCATATGCCCTGACTGGGAATTGAACCTGCGACACTTTGGTTCGCAGCCTGCGCTCAATCTACTGAGCTACGCCAGCCAGGGCAATATCCTGACTATTGTATTTTCAAAACAGACTTGAAGCACTTTACAGTAGAAAGCACAGATACAATACAACTGAAAATCATTTAGAATCAGATATTGTGACCAAATGAGACATTTGGTCTAATTTAAGATTAAGGTGTATTGTTTTGGTTTGTTCTTTGCTCTTTTTTCATTTATGAAAAGTCAAGAAAACCCAACAATAATGTAAATAAAGTAGGAGATAAGAGGAGGGTTTTTTTTTAACGATTTGGGCAGAAAGCAAATAAGCAAATAAAAAAACTTGAAAGCCAAAGATGAAGAAACACAAATGTGTTATATTTGATCTACAATTCTGGTTAGTTATTTCTCTTAGGGAACTTCCCTAGCATTCTATTTCTTAGAACAATGGATATACTTTATTAAACTGGTCAGATGGTTAAAGAGGTACCTTATAGTTATGATTACAATATAATTTACTGTATTTTTACCATTTTCTATGTCACTTAAATTTTTTGCCACTCAACAAAAACTAACTTACAAAAAGAGGTGAACAGATTTAAAAGAGGTTCCTTGTTGCTATGCATAACTGTGAGAAATGGGGGTAGCACAGAATTTAGCCAACACTGCTTTTAAATGAGAGAGCATCAGTCATTAAGTATCTATCATTGTTTTCAAATTTCAGACAAAATCTGGAGCAAAATTTAAAGACATGCGAATGGCCAAGTTCAGATGAAACACCTTCTTTCACTATATTTAACTGCTATTGGGCAGCATTTTGGGGTTTCCTTTGTCCTCTACAGAAACTTCCAACTTCCAGTGTTCTGCGTGTGTGAAAACCAGAGGACCACACTACCAATGTTCTTCATAAACTATTTGTGGTTTGGCATTGAGAGTCCTCACAATTGTGCCTGTGTTTCTTTAGAGTTCCCTGCAGCCTGACTTCCTTATGTTAGTGTTCAGCTCTGATTGGTTAGCTTGTTCTCACTTCTGCCTACATATGTGCACATGCAAATGTGTGTGAGGTGTTGGACAGGGTGGGGGCTGAGCCAAAAAGCTGTCATTCTATGTACCACATTACATGATTAGTAAAAGGATCAGACTGAGTTTTTAATGTATGTCTTTTTCTGATCTGTTAATGGGCCTAGGGAATATTAGTTTTCAGAAAAGGAAAAGGTATCTTTAGCAATTCAGTTCTCAATAAATGTTTTGTTTTTCACAAGAAACTCATGGCCTCTTTACTAAGTCTTACAGCTGAATAAGGGACTCTGGAAGACCAAAGTATTTCTTAAAGTCATAACCTTTTATTTTCTTTCTTTTAAACTGAGGGTATTAAATCCATGTGCGGCAGGTGCCCCGGCACTGTCACCAGTGACAGCGACCGTGAGACATTAGGACTAGATCATGGTACGCTTTGCTTCCTGAGCCAGCATCTGCTCTCAGACCCTTCCCAGCGGGAAGCTCTGGTGAGAGAGCCACCAACAACTAATCAACATTAAATGCAACTTGAAACAGTTTTCCATCCTCGCTTTAAATTTTATCAGTCTTTGTAGCTACTTGTCCAGTTTTTCAGTGTGCTTATTCCGGTGGTATTTTTCCCTCTGGATGTGATGCACAAGGCCCTTCGTGAGCTGGCACCAAGGGTGTTGTTTGTTTTCCTCTGTTTTTGCTCACACCGCTCATTTCACAAGACCTTCGGAATTGTTTAAAGAAAACCAGATTTGGTAGTACCTACTAGTATGACCAGTGTAGATTGGCTTCAACCCCGTAGTGCTAAATTTTGTTCATTTTTTTAATCAGATAATTATTGAGCACGTGTTAGCCGTAGCTAATTCGTTATACAGAAGTAAAAGGCAGAGTTCCTGCCTTCAAAAACTTTATATTTTAAGCAAAGAAAAGCTGTTTTAGGGAACCATTGATTCTGTTTTCAGGAGGACCATTTAGGCTGTCAAAAAGCTTTCCACAAACTTTGGATAAGCAACAGTCTCAGATACAAACCCTGTGTGCAGCGTTCTTCTGCAACAAGCCAGCTAGTTGGCAGTGTCCGTGATCTGCACCAACTGCTCCGGAGCTCTGGAGAAAGGCATGAGCATGTGTACGCTGTGCACGATATAGGAATGCCACTGAAATCCAACTTAATCCATTAACTCATAAAACAGACTCAATGTTTGTTTAGTGCTTGGCAATACATTGTGTCCAATCTCAAAACTCATTGGACATCCCACCCACATTTTTTTTTCTTCCACAGATCTTCAAAGTAATCTTTGCAGAATAGGAGCACCAAACAGTTCATGTAATGAGGGCTGAAATTCCTACGATACTTGACAACTTGGCACTTTGGGAAAAACATGGTCTTTGATGTCAGAAAGGCCTTCCAGCCTCTTTAATGCGAGCAAGTAGGGCTTCATCTCTGGGGCTCATTTCTTCTTCCCCTGAGCGGGGATAATGATACCTGCCTGCCAGGGCCCTTACAGGGATTAAAGGGATGCTGTTTATTAAAGTCTTGGCACATACTAAGCACTTCATAAAAATTAGCTGTTGTTATCATTCTTCTGTTTATCGGTAGTAATTTTGTTAAGGGCTCTATGTTCAGCTTCTGGTTATCACTCATTTATTCATTCAATGTGTTTATTGTACAATGTCTGCTATTTACAGGATCCTATGTTGGGTACTATTCGTGTGGGTGGAAATGATAAAAATACATACGTTTTGCCTCTCATGGCCTTAGTGGCTAGTTGGGAAAAATATGTGCATGAATAATTAGACGAGAAAGTTCCAAAGAGAGGCAGACTAAATGGTGTAGGACTTGGAAGAAGGGAAGGGTCCAATTTCATTAGGAATAGATGGAGTGGGAAAGGCTTCCTGGAGAAAATAACAACTCTCGTCCTCCTCCCCACTGAGGAGCTGGGTCTGTCCAGGTTATTTAGCTCAAAACTAAACTGCCCCTTCTTCCCCCGAAATCTCGAACATTCTTTGCCATGTTTCCAATGACTATTAATGGCCTCTACTTCTGGTGGTCCCTCATTTTGACCTAGCAGATCTGAATGAACATTAAAGATCAACTTTATTCCCATGAAAAATCTCATAAATATAAAAAAGGCCTATTTTAAAAAGCAAGTGCTTGCTTTCTTTGTGAGATGTGAAGCCACAGTATACCTATCTCTTACCTACTCACGAGCATCTTTATTTTGGCTCCACATTACACAGGGTGGAGCAAAAGCAGGTTTACAGTTGTGAGTACATGAAACACACAGTTTATCCTTGTATTACTATTTATTAAGTATTGTATCCTTTACCATACAAACAACTGTAATATGCCACCCCTGCTTTTGCCCCACCCTGTAATCCCCTTGGGTAATGTGAATCCAGGTTTTCCACATAACTGCCCGATCTTTGTTAAATTTCATGACAATAATTTTGCTTTCCTTAAACAGTTTGTAGTCATTGTTTATCTTTAAAAAGTATACTGAAATTATCTTTCTAACATATGGGTAAACTTGGGATTACTGGGGGTATGTCTTTCTAGAACTAAAGATTTGTCCCTATCTCTTATAAGCAATGAATACAGCATAACTGAAATTATTATCCCATTTTTGCTTAGAAATGTCTGCCAAACACAAAACCTAGCTTTGAGAATTTTGCTCTAGATAGATATTTAAAAAGCAGTTAACTTACCAATTATCCCTTGTTAAAAATCTAGGAGGAACAGAATTAAGATGCTCTTTCCTTCAAAGACTCACATACACGTGCATCCACACCCACACACACGTACATGTGACGTCATTTCCCTTAATCAGACACACATCAAGCATTTCTGTTATCACCACTATTATTTCACACTGTTTTGGAAAAACTAACCATGCAAAATAGTTAAGAAAGTCAAGTAAAAGATGTAAATATAAAAAAAAAGTCAAATTTCCAACTTCGTAAAATCCTAAGAAACCAACTAAAAAATCTTAGGTGTAAAAAGTGAAACCAATAAAGTAGCTAGTTAAAAAACAAATATACACAACTCAGAAAGCTCTTATCTAACAAGAAGGCTCAAAGAGGAAGTATAATGGTGAATATTCTGATATAAAATGCAGCTTAATGTATAAAACATTTAGGAATAAACTGGAAAAATAAAAGTTTAGAACTTCAATGAAGAAAACTATGAAACTCCATCAGAGATCATAAAAAGAGAATAAATGAAGAGTTACTCTTGGTTCTTGTGTGAATATTCACTCTAGTGATGCCATTCACTGAACAAAACTATGTTTAACACAATCTCCATTAAAATTTTTTAATGAATTTACTTTAAGGTTCATGCAAAAACAAATATAGTAAAAACTTTCTGAAAAGGACAGCAATTGGGGAGAACACTGAGTGGCCAGATATTTAAATGCAATAAATGGAAGATGCCAGAAAGCACTCGAATAGATGCCACACTGTACTAATGATCAAAGAAGCACAAATTAAAATAAAAATGGGAGTTTCACTTTTGCTTTTGGGGAGCAAATATTAAAAATTATAAAGATATCTAGACTGCATGACTATAGAAATCAATATCCATGTATTGCTAAGTTAAGTGGGTATAAATTTTTAAAAGAAATTTGACAATATATTTAAAAATTTTAAATGTGCATACTCAGGGTAATGCACCCAAGTATGAAGGTGTGAATGATGTGTTATCCATCAGCTGTTTTGTCTGGGAATTTGTCCTATATAAGTAATCTCCAGTGGGGATGTGTTTCCTGGAGTCTGTTAGTTGATTCCTTCCCTTTGTGAGCATTCAGCAAGACTACACTTCCCAGACTCCCTCACAGTCAGATTTGGTCATGTGACTAATTTTAAATCAAAGGACTGAGTGGGATTGAGGAGCCCCACTGTCAAGCCTGGCCTGGCCCATCCAACCTCTCGCGCAATATCCTCTGTGTTCCTTGTAACCTCTGGCTAGATGTTAATGCCCACAATGACCTAGAAAGCTGTGTTGAAGGGGCAGAGCCTGGATCTTTGAATGAGTTGTGACCAGAGTTATCTGCCACCCTAACTTGCCTTGGACTTTTTTCTGAGTATGCACACATACACACACACCAGAAGCATAAACAAACAACATGAAATATTTCTAGGCTTGAGCCATTGTGTGTTTTTGAGTCTATTTGTTATTGCAGTTAATTGACCCTAACTGATCCCCAAACTCTACCCTTTTCCCATGCAGTGCTGGGCCAGAGTCCCTTCTCCAACTGTGGTTTGCATTTTGTACCCTAGTCAGCACAGCTTGTACCCGTGTACCAGAGTCCTTTGTGAAAAGAACTCCTTCAGCTAGTGCCCTAGCCTCTTTCCATAGGACTCATATCTGAGTGCTTGGGGTAAAGAAGGAAACCTTCTCAGACACATTCAAATACCATCATGGCATTTGACTCATGGCATTTGACACCTCCTTCCCAACTGATCAGCTGTAGTAGGATAACTTGCAGTTGAACTGGCATTCCTGTTATCCCTTCAAGAAATTGTCTAATTTCATAGGACGGTTGTAAGCTGTCAAGTCTGAAATAAATGAATTTGGAGCCTCAGGCATCAGGGTCATCAGTGAAGAAGTCAGGGTTTGTGGAGAATGCGTCAGAGGGAACAGGGTTCGAGTTTTGCATCCTGTTGGGGGCTGAGCAGACTTCTCTGACTCTCAATTTTCCTCAGCAGCAAAACAGAAAAAAAAATTCTATGTGATAAACACATTCTGAAATATAAACGGCATAATCTTTGTAAATTGCTTGGTACTTATATCACAGTCACTGACATAAATTTGGTAAGATGAAGAATAATGGTAATAGAAAAAATGATGGAGAAAACTCCACAGGGTTGAAATTCTGCAAGAGAGAAGGAGGATTGAAAGAAAGAGAGATGCTTGCATATGCAGAGGGTAAACACGAACCCTATCTTTAATTAAATTGTATTCTAATATTACAGGTGACTCTCAGTTATGAAATACAGCTTCAAACCTAGGGTGCCATCAGTATCTACTTGGTCTGCCATGTCTTTGGTGCTCATTCCCTCTCCTCCCCCAAATTTCCATTATTCTCTTTTGCCATATTTACACGAATGTAGATATTTTCAGCAGGTTATTATGCCCATTGAGATATTAGCACCTTCTAGAGTATTTCATGATTTCATCTCCTTAGTATGTATTCCCATGGAAACAGAATATAGTATAACACAACCGAGAAGGGGCCGCATTTGCCTTTCCTGTGTATATCTTCAAGAAAGACATTAACTGGGGGAATGAAGCTGAGAGTATGGAGTTTATTGTGGATTTTCACAGTGGTTCCCTTTACATCTCTTGAGGAGTTCTGTTTTTAATAAACTTTACTAGAAACGTAACATTACCAAAAAGTATAATCAAGTGCATTGTATATGTATGAATCATAATAAATGGGATTAGATAATGTTTTTGCTTACATAAATAGGCTGTTTCACAGTTGATATTTATTTTTTAGTGGAAAAATTTGTTTAGGTGAAGCTAGGGACTCTGGGTGAAAGGCTTTAGACTGAGTTGTCCTATATTCGAGTAAAATTTATGAATACGCATGAAATCCACCACAACGCTCTCTCTAAAAGCATATGGTTAACGTTACCCCATGCTGCCCTCAAGCATAGGCTGAACTGGTGAGCTCTGAAGGCCCTGAGGATAGGCGTCGTCTGAATCTCCAAGAAAGTCTATTCTCAGGACAGTTCTCAAACCAGGGCCTTTGAACAACTAACTTGGCTTAGTCTTGGTTTTCTCATTTGTAAAACACAGCTGCTGAGTGGTGAGGTTCAGGATGGCTCACCACTGTGAAGGCACATGAAGACAGATCATTTTAAACAATCCTCCCACCTCTAAGTGACAAAATGATATTCTACAACAATCACAAAATGGCTAAATAATAATAGTGGTATGAAAGGAAGTACAGATAGTGAAACTTTTCTATGAACATCTACATAATCATGCCAATAAAACTACATTATAAAAAGCAATAAAGGATTTTAAATTACATGAATATATTTTTTTAAAAAATAGGAAAATGCTTAAACCTACATTTACAGATAACATTTCAGGTTTCTGTTTTTGCACCTTGTGCAAATGTGTCCATGAATTTGTCCAATTTGGTCCTCTTTGCCTGTCTATGTTCAATAGACAGTATAGCCAGACTTGTCAATCTATCTTCCCTTATAGTTGATCAAAAATTCTTTGTTTTTATTAATTTTAATTTTTAAAAATATCTTTCACAAGACTCAATGGGTACAGAAAAATAGTTAAGAATAGTTAAGATAGTTAAGAATAGATAGTTAAGAAAAATATTGTACCTAGAATAAGTTTGACAGATTCATAAATACCATTTTACAATAAATTTCAGAAATTGTTAAACTGGTCTTTGTCTTTTTGGAATCAATTCTACCAGCTTTTGAATGTCTCTGAAGTTTAAAAAATCTGCTAAAATAACTTCAGAAAATGTATTTTAAAATGTCTATTAGATTTTGTAAAATCTTCAAAAAATTAGGGAAAATGGCTTTGTAATAACTAATACTGAAATTATTTGATCAGTTGCTTTAGAACACGTTTTCAGGTCCTTGAGAAAATGAAAGAGACAGTCCAACATCCTTTTGTCCCTTTGATTTCTTCTAACAGTGTAAGACCATCACCTCTTATTGCTTCTTCTGTATTGTTATTTGAAACTTGAATCATTCTTAAGGAAAAATAACCATTTCCTTATATCTTCGTGTAGAGTCAATGAACTTTTCTATAATTTCTATGTGCTGTACTTCAAGCATTAATTTTAAAGCGTGGTGTTTTAAGATACACTGATTAGGCTGATTTTGGCTATTTGTGAATAGTATTTCTGGTGTCCAGTTAACCTCATTTAAGAATTCACACCAGAAAAATTTAAATTCAGAACAGTATTTTATTTATGAACTAAAATTTGCATGGATCAGCCAAAAACATAGTACATTGTCCTTTCTGTTTTAAATTTGTTAAACAAAATGCACATTTTACTTATGCTGAAATAAACTATACAATATTGACTTTTTTCACCATAAATTTTAAATACAAGTTAATTTTTTTCAAGTTGCCATCCAGAATGTCAGAACTGAAATCATTCTAGTTCTGTTTCTTCATCCTTTCAATCACTGTGCTGTTGGTACTCAAACAGAATCACCCATTTAAATATACGGAGAGGAAATACCACAGTGCCAGGGATGTGAACCACTTGGCATGAGCTAGGATGATTCCAGACAGTCTCAACACGACTGGCCATAGCTGGCCCTGTGCATGTTGGGAGCTGCCTATATAGCTGTGAGTTCTCTGAATTAAGTTCTGTGTAGGAAATATAATTTTTATTAAAGGATAAGTAACAAAAAGTTGTTAATTTAAAGCTTACATTTATATTATTAAAACTCAATTGGAGCCACAACAATTGTTTAGAATTTAGACTAACAAAAGATTTTTCTCAGAGGGCAGTATTTTTATCACAGACATTGTTTAGAATTTCTGGCTCATGGTGATAATAAAGAGCAGACAGACTTTTCAGTCCATTTTCAGTCCTGTCTTTAAATCCTCTGTGGATAAGGCACCCCTCCTTGGCTGCACCCAGGGTAGACAGCTCACACCATCCTGGCCTTGGTACCCCAAGGACTGGAAAAGCCACTAGAATGTGGTCTGGCTTGTTAGGTGTCAACAAATGCTAATTCTCAAGTTTACTCACACCCGTCCGCACTTTACCCTGCTGTTTGTTTGTCTATGTAGGTATATATGTGTCCATGCTTCATCCCTTTACTGTACATGCACCTGAGGACAGACCCTGTTCTGGGCCTTGGGAGTACAAGGATGAAAGACCTAGCAATCCCTGCTTTTGAAGAGCACACTGTCCCACTAATGAGTAAATTATTTTTCAAAATTTCAAGCATGATTGAAAGTTTTCTTAATATATCTTTAAAGTAAGGGCAGCTGCAAGTAACAGCATGAATGGCTTAAATGGTAAGGCCATGTGCTGTTGGATTAGCCCGCCATCCAGAGGTGTGAGGACCCAGGTTTGGTTGCCAGCTAAACTGTGTGATCACAGATTCTAGGTCCTTTGCTCCTTTGTTTCTACCATCCTTTGTTTGGATGCATGTCTGCTCTCATGGTCACAAGGTGGCTGCTGCAGCTCTCAGTGTCATGAGCTCCCCAGTGACTGCTCCTTATGTCTGATTGGCCAGAACTGGGTTAACTGCTGAACTCTGTCTGAGTAAATCACTGATGGAAGGAAATGGGATTGTTCTGAATGGTTCACATCAATTGTGATTGACTATCTTGGCCTGTCCACATGACCACATGAATAAATTCAGAATTTTGTTAGCCAAGAAGAAATGGGGTATGGCAGTTGACACAGTCAACAGTGTTTGTGTATATGAGCCAGGAGAACTGTTTGCAAGCCCTGTGAAAGCACAGTTTGTGAGATTATTGCCTCAGTTACTTCTTTGTAACCGAGACCCTACTTAGCCCATATAGATAGATGCTTGAACCAGAGACCCAGATTTGGGGCCAGAGAAGTTTTAAATTCTATCTGTTCTTTATAACCTTAGAGAAAACTCTTCAGCTCTAAGTCTCCTTCAACTTTAAAATGAGTTTAGGGTTAGATGAACTTCCAAGTTCCTTCTTGTTCAGAGACAGCATTAATAGTTCCCTGGTACCCAGAATTCATCAATGATAGCAGCCTATGCCTTCCTACGAACTGCCACCATTCAGGTAAGATTCTATTATAGCCCTGCCGCATGACTCCGTCAACAGAGGCATCCAAGCCACCTATTCTAGCCATTTAATGACTAATGGAACTCCCCCTGTTCCATGTTATGCCAGTTAGAGAAGCAGAAGTATTCCTTGTCATTGGATTATTTCAATCTAGCAACTGTCAAAATGGCAGAAACACGTTCCAGCTGTGTGAACAACTGAGCACTGGCTGCAGTTTAGGCAGCGTAAGTCACAGGACACCAAGGACTTCCTTCCTCGGAGGAAAACCTCCGTGTAAAACCTCTTGAAGAATGGACAAGATGAAAGTCTCCATGGATCTGCACCTATTTCCTTGAGGAGAAGTTTGCTACAAATCATGTTTAAAGGGCAACACATCAACATACACCCTCCTCAACATCTGAGGATACTTCAAGTACTTGAGACATGAGTTTCCCTCAACAGACATGAGTGATTCTTAGCATTGTTTTGTTCTCCCTAGGTTTTCCCAATATGATAGCAGAGGGAAAAAATAGTAGAATTGAACATTCCTGGTTTAAATGGTTCCCTTTATTATATAGTATCTGTGCGACCATCGGCAAGGCAATAGGCCCTCTCCCAGCCTTTGTCCTGCCATCTTTGAGACAGGGATGTTAAAGATGGTAGACTAGATCTCCTAAAATGAAAGCTTAGCTTCAAGAGACAAGGCAATGTAATTAGAAGGACTAAGCCTGCCCCTAACTGTGTGGTCTTAGTGAGGTCCCTCTCTGCTAACTGTCTGTGGGTTTAAGGTCCCACCTGTGTGCAGTGAGGGGTTGCACCCAGTTCAGGTAACCTGTAACTCAATGTAGAAGTTGCCATATCAATGATCACAAGAGAAGGCCACCTATCAAGGAAGGAAGAAACCAGAGAGGGCCTCAGGACCAAGCTGTACTAAGCCAGGTTTAGGGACTTTTCAGGAGATAATAGCAAGATAAATGACAATTTTAGGATAATTGCTGGACAGACTCAGGTCTATCAAGAGCCATAGATCATCGCATCTTGATTTGTCTGCTTTTGAAAATTTTCCCTTAATCACTACAAAATGAGTCCTAAAGTTGAATAGGCTGGACAGGGGTCTTATATAGTGACTATGTGATAGCAAATTTTGAGTCATCTGTCTTCACCTCCCCATTTGCCACTTTTTCCATGGTGAAAGTAGGAAGACCAGGGGATATAGAGTAATACAAAATTGTTTCTAGCTACTGCTCCAAAATACTGGGGTTGGATTCCTTTACCCTGCTGCAACATGCAGCCTGTAGTGTAAGCAAGGAGGTCTCTCAAGTGGCAGTCTCTTGTCTAGACACCCATGCCTTTATGCTGAATTCCTTTACAACCTGCTCAGCATCCTCACTGATCCACCAGAATGTATCAAGCAGTCTGGCTTTAAGTGATAATCAAACCAATGGAGACATAAGTCTTGGTCCTCATCAACTTTGAGTATTCTCAAATCACTTTTCATATGATTTATCTGGAAATGTGTTTACTTCTTTATTGATCTACTGAATTCTATTATCCTTACATCCTTTGTCACTGACTCTCTATTCTGCCATATATATCACTGCATCCTAATGGCCTATTTACTGGTCTCTGCTTCAACAGACTTTAAGCCCTTTGATGCTAAGACCTGCGTCTGACTGTCCTTGCAGCACACCCAATGACTGGTACATGGATGCATAGTCTGTGAGTCTGACCCCAGCTGATGACTGATAGTGAGCCAACCTCCTTGACAGCTGAAGAATTCTGCATCCTCCATGGGTTCCAGTTTTGGAACTCTGGTCTAGTTCTTGAAGAAGCACTTTTCTTGTTAGGTGGAAATCCCATCTGGATCACATTCCTTTGCTTCAAATGTTGATAAATAATTCAGGAGGTGATAAGCTGACTTGTGGAGAGGGGATCAAACTGAGGACTCTAAAAGCAAATAGCATGGATACGTGGAACAGATTGACAGCTGTCAGGAGGCAAGGGTGGAGAGGCCCTGGATGAAAGAAGGTGAAGAAGAAAGAAGATCATGTATACATAACTCGTAGACACAGACAATAGTGTGGCAATGGCCAGAGGGAAAGGGGAGTGGGGACTGGGTGGAGGTGGGTTACTGGGGGGAGGGGTGGTGAATGGGTACATCTGTAATAGTGTCAGCAATAAAAATGAAGTAGAAAAAAGAATTTTTAAAAAAGAGATGAAATACTCATTCAAGCTGCAATGTCAAACATACATGCACACAACCATATCCATTCACATTCAAACCACACTGAAGCAACCCAGAATGTCACTGAAAGATTTCTCTCCTGATGGGACAGGAGGCAACTCTTAGGCAAAGGAAGACCAGGAAAGTTTTATCGGGCGGAGGAAAGGGACATTCCTTTTCACCTGTGTGGGTCTAGAGAATTCAAGTGTGTCACCTTTGAAAGCCACATGAGAGGCTGAACTTGAGATTAATTAGTAAGTTAACTAATTGCCAACCAATACTCACTAAATACCTATTCTTCATTTCTGAGAATTTAGAAATGAAAAAGGAGTTTATGGTACTGGGAGAAACAGCTTCTTATTGGTAAATGCTGTAGTAAAGAAAGGTGCACAGCATGGTGTGGGTGACCTAACACAGCCTGGGGAGTCAGGGAGGGAAAAGGTAAGATATGGGTTGAGTTTCAAGGAATAAATAACAATAAGCAGATGAAATAGGTAGAGTGGGTGGAAAGTTTTCCGTGCAAGAGAGCAGCTTTGACAAAGGCATGGGGACAAGAAATTCTAGCAAACTAGGAATATGGTAAGTCATACCTTATGTCAGAAATAGAGAAACAGAAAGAATAAATGGTATACGAGGAGAACAACCGTGGCAGAAGATAAGGAGAGAAAGTTAGGCAGGAGCCAAGTCATAAAAGCCTTGGGAGTCATGATGAGAAAAGCAGCCCTTCCAGGTGGCACCAAGAAGCCACAAGGAGGTTGTTTGAGTATGAGGTCACTTATCTTAATGGCAGAGAGAGGCATATTCATTAATGTTGCTGCTTTTCCAGTGAAGCTCAGGAAGGAAAAGGGCAGTGAGGGCTTTAGAATCCTAAGTCTAGGATGATCATTCCTCAAGGAATATAGTCATGGTCACACTAAAGGGGGATTATGGGAAGCTTATGTCAACAAGTCAAGGTGGTTTACAGAATTAGAATACCATCTAAAGATTAGAATAAAAGCATCCCTCACACCCAGCCCCCATTCAGTAGAAACTGAGATTCCAAAGAAAGAACTTCAGAGTTTGAAAGACATTATTAGAAGGAACAATAGAATTTGGGACCATTTCATCACATTCTAAGAAAAGGGAGTGGACAAAAGCAATACATAAAGAAGACCATGAAGGGGAAGATAGAAATCAGAAAGAGGAAGAGAGATAGAGACAAGAGAGAGCCTCTGGAATGTTCTGCCAAGGCTCACTCAGCACATTTTTTGGCTATTTATTAGAATCCTTTAATAAATAACTGGTCACACATCTCTCAGGCTATATTGTGTAATTTAGTTATTCTATGGAAACACGTGACAGACATTATTGAGAATGGTGAAGGGAACTCAGTGGTTTCTGGCAATGATAGGCTTCTTCCCCATATGAAGTACAAAATAACTAAGAGTATCAATCAGTATACACTCTCAATTGGAGAGCTAGAAGACTTATTCTACTAATTTTTCTCTTTTTTTATCATATCTAGAGATATTTGTTGTGGGTCAACAGGGTGAGATTAGAGGTCTGCCATAGGGACTCATTACCATTTGGGGGGAACATTCTAAGTTCCAGGGACTGAGGTAAGTGCTTTATGCACATGATCTCATTTACCCCTGACAATAATCCTATTTATCAATACTATTTATGTTTATTCTCATTTTAGAGAGGAGGATAAAGAGCCTTGTAAATGTTCAGAGTCAGCATGGTAACTTAGATATCCTGAAAACACTTATGCTACAAGATCCATAAAACTCCTGGTTAAAATATTGAAGAAGGAGGAGTGGAGGGAGAAACATTCCTTTAAATTGATGAATTAGTGGTTTTGAAACTGCAGGCTCTGTCTCTTCAGTTTAGTGGGTTGTGACTACCATTTTAAAAATGGCATGGAATAAGATATGATAGCAAAAAATATTAGAGTGTACTCTAGGCAATAAAGGTAAATATTGTTTCATGAATTATAAGTTTGTGTGTGTACTGGGTTGCAACATAAAATGTATATGTTTATGTGAGTCACTCTCAGAATTTGAAACCCACTGTTTAAATGCACAGTTGAGCTTGTTAGAAAATTAGGAAAATCTTTAAAAGCCAAAACAGAGCAGGATCCCCCACTCTAGAGGTATAACAAGAATCTGCTGAGTGTCAAACTGGTATAAAGATTATGGTCTTTTTAAATCGAAATTTTAAATCTATTGGTAACTTTCAACAGGGTTGCAAAATGTTGACGAGAATGCAGAAAGTGCACATAAGCTAGACTTTCTGTAAGAGGTAGATGTTTGCTGGTGGAGGCTGGAACAATTTTTTAGTCCAAATGTTCTTTTTTTAAGATTATTTATTTACTTATTTTCTTAGGTATTAGAGAGGGGAAAGGGGGGAGAAGGAGAGGGAGATAAACATCAATGTGCAAGAGAATCATAGATCAGTTGCCTCTCAAACACACCCCAACCAGGGACTGAACTCACAACCCAGGCATGTGCCCTGACCAGAAATCAAACTGGTGACATTTTGCTTTGCAGATTGATGCTCAACCAACTGAGGCACACTGGTCAGGGCCAAATATTCTTTAAGGAGTTACTTTCTCATTAAAATGTGCACTTAATGCACATAAATTTAGGGCATTGGGATACAATAACTGATGAATTAGAGAGAAAGAGTTCCTTTTAAAGACACTTTCACAAAAATCATCATCAGAATGATTCTTGCAAACTGGTGAAAAGACAAACTCAAGCATTATTTTTTTTTCCTTTTGAGAGAACTCCCAAAGAGCAGCATTTCCTCATCTCTGGTTCGATGGAAGGTATAGCTCTCATTTCTGTGATTCCACACTGAGGGAATACATGCAGCAGTTGGCAGGAGGGCTTAGCATCTCAGGGAGGAAATCGATTACCATTTCAGGACTTCCATGAAGCACTGTCCAAACCACAGTGAGCACGATATACCATAAGTTACACTGACCTCCTGCTGCTATGCCTGGGACACCATCAGAATCTATTTCCAAATATCATAGAAGGGACCATGTGGAACCCTCTGACTTCTGGAGCATCAGATGAATGGGAACGTGTTTTTTATTATGGCCGGGAATATAAAAAAATAATGTTTAACTATTCCATGACTTTAATGGAACACAGATTTGGTTTGTCTTGGAAATGACTGTTCAACATTATAATTACAATTTGCTTGCAGTATCAGTGAAGGCACACAGTGGAGTCGGCTTCCAAACCACAGAGGCAAGAAGAGAGAGGACAAGCACTAAAATACATGTGTGCATACACACGTACACACATACACATACACATCACCCATTGGTTCATTTGCAATTCATGACACTTTGGAAAGGGGAGGATTTTTTTTTTCCAAAAGGCAACATCCGTTCCCTGACAAACTCATAAATCATTTTATTTCTCTGCTATGAAGCAAAAATCATTTTTAAAACCAGCGTGATCTTTGAGTCTCTGTTCATTTGGCAAAAGCATCTCATGCTGAAATAAACCCGCTGTCAAGTTTGACAAGAAGTCCACATTCCCAGAATGTCTGTGCTTTGCAGTGGTCATCAGAGGCACACCATGGAGCTTCTCTTACTGCACTCAGCATTTATGTTCATCCCTGGGGCCCTGCCAGTGTGAACCTCTCACACGTCTGAGGGCTTTAAAGTTTCAACCAAAGTTTAAGTGTGATAGTATAATCTGGGAAGGATCCAAATGCAGCAGGAGAAATGAAGCAGATTCTAGCTAGTAAGAGTCTGCAAAGCACCACGTGTTAATTCTAGGAATTTCACTGAGTGAATATTAGAGAAGGGATGGGTCTCTTGGCTGTAAATTATTCAGCACCCAGTGTTTCATTAGCTGTGCCTCGGTACTCCTATTCTCTCTCCCTTAAAGGTGCATTCTCGGCCCTGGCTGGCATAGCTCAGTGGATTGAGCGTGGGCTGTGAATCAAAGCATTGCAGGTTCGATTCCTAGTCAGGACACATGCCTGGGTTGCAGGCCACCGCCCCCAGCAACTGCACATTGATGTCTCTCTCTCTTTCTCCCTCCCTTCCCTCTCTAAAAATAAAATCTTACAAAAAATCTTTTTAAAAAAGGTGCATTCTCCAAGTCTTTGCATGGCCACCTCCTTCTCATTCTTTAGACCTCAGCTCATTTGATTCTGATAATTATTAATGGAGTTTAGTGTTATTATCATCTCTGAAAAGATAACGAAACTGGGGTCAAACAGTCTAGGTAGCTTGTAAACTGACTGGTAATTAGTAGAGACAGGATTCCAACCCCACCGTTCTGAATTCAGAGCCCATATTCTTAAAGGTCACATGCTGCTTAGTGTTCTGCTCTGAAAAGAACCATAGACTAGTGCAGAGGGAAAGTTAGTTCTTACTAACTAGTTCTAGAATGAAGGTGGTCATGTGATATCACAGGAGCCTGCAGATTCATTGAAGGGTTCCTGAAGGAAGCAAACCTTGAGTTGAGTCTTGAAGGAGTACTATAATAGGAAAAGATATTCTATGTAAAGAACCTTGAGACAAAATAGCACGTGATTGTGAAGTAGCAAAAATTGTACAGAAAGCTATTCTAAGGAGTTTAGTATTACTCGAGCATTATTGTAATAGGGAGAGTAGTAGAAGCTAGGGGCTGGAGGATCTAGTAGGAATACATATAAAGTGTAAGATGCTAAGTTACAGAGTCTCACCTCAGAGGTAATGTGGAGCAATTGTAGGTAGCAGTGTGACATGGTCAGACTTGCTTTTTAAGAATAGCACTATGGCCTGGGCTGGTGTGGCTCAGTTGATTGGACCATCATCCCATAACCAAAAGTTTGTGGGTTAGTTTCCCACAAAAAGGTCAGGGCACACACCTAGGCTGTGGTTTCCATTCCCAATCCATGCATGTGCAATCCCTGGTCAGGGTGCGAACTACCCCTGGTTGTGTGCCTAAAAGAGGCAGCCCATTAACACCTCTCTCTGCTATCGATGTTTCTTTCTCTCTCTTTCTCTTTTTCTAAAAACCAATGAAAAAATGTCCTCAGGTGAGAATATATATATAGATATAGATATATATATATCTATATATATATCACTATGGCTGCCAGGTGGAGAATGGATTGGAGCAGGGCAAGCCTAGAGGACAGAAGACTTTTTAGGAAAATACTGCAGTGGGGGAGGTAAAAGATGCTGTGAACCTGAAGCAAGACAGCAATAGGAGAGAGGGAGAGGATGGGTCTAGTCCATGAAGATTTAAGAGACAAGATCAGTAAGCCTTGAGTTTGGGAGGTGGGGAGGGTGAAAGATGAGTTTATTTTCCCAGGTTTCTGACTCATGTTCCCTGGGCAGATGATGGTGAAATTCTTGGAGAAAGGGGACCAGGGTTTGTGAAGAAAAGGATGAGCTATGTTGGTTTCATACATGATGGGACATGGCATAATTATCTGTCATATCCCCGCATAGGAAGCGCCTGAGGAATGACAGCTGGGATGGTGATTTGGAATACATAAGCATATAAGAGGCTGTTAAAACCATTGGATCAAGCAAAGCATGAAAAGAAAGAAGAACAGAGTCCTAGACAGGACCACATGGCACAGCAGTGTGCACGAGTTGCTGGGGCGGGAGGAACTCCCAGGAAACCCTTGGCTCTGGCAGGGTGCAGGAGCACCAGGTGACCTGTAAAGCCACAGCTGCCCTGTCTTCTGTGAAATATGGATCAACTTCTCTTTGGGGATAAAACACAGCAGGCAGAAGGACCTGTGAAAATTATTGTAAATCATCATTTATCTGAATGTGCTAATGCTAAGAGGTCCAAAAATGGAGAACATAAGAGTATTCTGAAAAGTTAAAATTGCTCTTGGAGTGGACAGTTTTAATATGTCTTAAGCAAACTCCACAGAATTGGAGTTTAATTTAAGTGGCATGAGTTTTTTGAAGGCAATAACTTTATCATCATCACCACCACCACCACCACCACCATCATCATCATCATCATCATCATCATTAGAAATCTAGCTCTTGTTTCTAGAGGAGTCATGTTCACAGAGTTCTGATCCTCGATTGTGATGGAATATCTGATGTTTAAGTAGAAAATGGAGTAGAGAAGAAAAATATTTTTTATTTTCATTATTAAAAATTGAAAGGTTTGGCTTATGTAATTATTTTCTAATTAGACTAATTTGAGACTAGCTGTTCCAATTTATGTTGAGAGTCAACAAACTTTTAATGCATGTCTGCTACCTGCCTAGGACCATGCCAGATACTTTGCTGTGCAGTGTTTTCTGTAAACCTCACAACAGGGCCAGGGTGAGGTCAGAATGGTTTTGTCCATTTTACAGAAAACAAAATTGAGGCTCAAAGAGGTGAAGTGATTTGTTTGTATTTACTCAGCCAGTTAGAGGAGGCCAAGGATTTGAACACATGTGTGCACATACATTACACACACACATTTTAAATTTTAGGTCTAGTTGTGTTTTTTTATAATATCACTGCTGTTTCTCATTCTAAAATGTGGTTCACATCTTGCTGGTTTTTCTAACTGAATAAATCTTTTCTTTCTTTAACTCCCGAGCACTCTAGTCCCACTAAACAAATGCATACAAAGGGGGAATAAGTGAAAGTGTGACCTTTATAAAATAACCATATTCAGATCTCTGTATAAATTGTTTGGGTTTACGTATTTGTTTTGATGACTGGTCTGAAGAAAATAATGGGTTGTTCGAGCAATTCAGTATCAATGATTTTTTTCATCAAGTTCCTGGAGCCTAGAGAGGTGTAGTTATTTATATAAATTCATAGAGCTATTAGTATCAGATTAATGATATGACATACTACATCTTTAAACATGTCCAAATTATCCCTGGGATTTGAAAACAGGGTGAGTAGGCACGCATGCCTTCAGTGAGATAGTCCTTCATGGCTGCAGAAATGCACCTTGGCTATCACAGTCCTGCAGGGTTTACTGTCTAAGTAACCCCCACACTTAGCTCAACAAAATACAACCAGAAACATTGAAATAAAGAACAAACTGACAGTGACCAGAGGGGATGGGAGAGAGGGGTAATAGGGGATAATAGGGAAAGGGCCATCAAGGAACATATATAAAAAACACGCAGACAAAGCCAAAGGGGGCAGGTTCAAGGGTGGGAGGTGGGGATGGATGGGGTTGGGGGGGGTGAAATGGAGACAACTGTACTTGAACAACTATATATATATTATTGCTATTATTGTCATTCATTTTTTTGTCTTCCTTTATTTCAGTTTCATAGGAAACTGGATGGATACTGAGTCTGTATATGGTACAGAAATTCCTGTGTTTTTCAACCAGATTTACCAGGACATAAGAGAAGACAATAACAAAAAAATCAGGAGGGTTCTTTCATTAATTTGGCAAATATTAATTAACTAGTCTAAGCCAGGCCCTGTGCTTTCTAGACACTGGGGACATGGAAATAAACAGGATAGATATGAATTCCGCTGTTACTCTTACAGATAAGTATGTCATTGTGAGTGCCTACTATTTGCCTTACATGTTTTCTATAGAGGCATCATTAGTGGCTGTTCATATTTGAGTAGACCAGATGACTGAAGATGAATCACTCAGAAGAATTTCTGACCAGGAAGTCAAGCACATGTCTTAGACGGTGGTTTTCTCTTTTTTAATTATTCTTTTAGGGCATAACTGCTGGTGGAGAAGACCTGCTACAGGATATGACAAATAGAAAAGGGACAAGAAACTGCGATGGACGACCAAAATGTGGGTGTTTGGACTTAACTGATGCCTTCAAGGAGTAGCAGGAAACTGCAAAATATCATGAGGTTTACTAAAAAGGCCTTGATGCAGAAATTCTTCTTCACTTACCTATGGACAGGTCCCTGAAATGCCATCATTATTAGTTAGAATAATACTGATTAGAAAATAATATAAAAATGTCTATACTCTATTGAGTGTCAATTATATGTCAGGTCTTACTCCAGTTATTCTACAAACATGATCTCATTTAATCCTCAGAACAGCCCCGTGAAGTATGCCTTGTTATTATTGCACCTGTGAGAAGCAGGATCAGAGAGCCCATGGCTGGACTAAGGTCATGTAACTGCTGTGCTTCCCAAGATGCCGGTCAGCAAAGCCTGTACTGTAACTATTGTCCCAGCTCCCCACCATTATATACTGCCTGGAATTATTAGGACATTCTCCTCTGGTAAACTTACATTGTTTTCTTCTCTTTCATACTTCAACTGACATATAAGCCAAAGACATTAAGTACGTTGTCTCATTTAAGCTGCTCTGTGCACTGTGGTGTGGGCATCATCTCTATTTTATTCATGTATATAGTGAGTTTCAGAGATTTTTAGTACCTTGCTGAAGGTCATGTGGCTTTGAAGGAATCAGTTATCCCAGAGGAAGGGATAGTTATCTATTGCTACACAATAAATTACCCCAAAATATAGCAGCTTAAAATAACACACCTTTATTAGCTCACAGCTTTTGTGGATCAGGCATCTGGGCAGGGTTTAGCTGGGTCCTCTGGCTCAGGGTCTCTCATAAGACTGTAATCAGGGTGTTGACCAGGGCCATAGTCATTTCAAGGTTCGGCTGAGGAGAGATCCACTTCCAAGATCTCTCAATAACTGTCAGTAGCATTTAGAGTTTTGTGGGGAGAGGTGATGCTGGACTGAGGACCTGGCTATTGGCCAGAGGCTTCCCTTGGTTCCTTTCCACATGGGGCTCTCTCTGTAAGACAGGTCACATGGCTCCATCAAGTAAGCCAGAGAAAGAGGGAGCACAAGCAAGATGGAAGCCAGTCTTTTATAACTTGGAAGTGACAGCCAATCTCATTTCCTCTATTCTAGTTACCAGCAGCAAGTCAGTGGATCCAGCCCTCACATCAAGGAAGGAGATTATACAGGATGTGAATACCAGGAGGCGGAAGCCACTGGAAGTCATTTCAGAAACTGCCTGCCACACCACCTGAGTTGGCTGAACTTACTTAGTCTCTTTTTTCGCCTTGGTTTCCCCAGGTTTAAGATGAGAAAAATATCCATATTGCATACTAGGTGTAGGAATTAAGCAAAATAGATTACTAAAAGCCCTGGACTCCTAATAGCTGCTCAGTAAATTATTACTATCTTTGTTATTATTTTGTTGATATTGTGAGCAGGAGAGCCAAAATTCGAACCCCGGTATGCACGATTGCAATCCATGCTGTCTCTACATCACCTCCTACACAGAGTTGCTTTCAGTCCGAAGTAATTTATTTCAAGATGGGCCCTTGTTTTCTAGGATAATTTGCTTAGAGTAGTCCAAGAAGAATCATCTGTCTTAATGCCATGTGCGAAGGGAGAGGCAAGGTGGATTTTCTTTGTGTTCCTTAACAACTATGAAATATGAGGAAGGCTTTGTAGGAGAGGTTTTCTTTGTTCAAGTCTTTAGCTAGTCTCATGAGACATTTTAATGTTAAGAAGACTCCCAGAGGGATAATATAATTGATACAATACTCTTTCAAAGCTGTTCTAAACATCGTAGTTGCCTGAGTGTGGTAATATATTTTCCCCGTGTCAGAAAAGGCAGAGTGGTTACTGAACTCCGACTCACTTGCCTCTGGGATGGTTTCTTTGAAGAAGGATCTTAATGGGGAGGCTGGCTTGGGAGCCATGGGAGCAAGGCTGATAAATGTGCTGGAAGTGCTGCAGTGGCCTTTAAAAATGCCTGAGTGTCACTGGGGGAAATAAAAATGCTAAGGAGAATTAATGTGACAAGCAAGTGCTGTCAGTGAGCCATCTCAGAATCACGGACTTTGGATTTGAGCAGAACTCTGTAGTGTGGCGGAAAGACCCTAGACTTTGCGGTCGGCTAGACAAAGCTGGGTTTGAGTCCAAGTTCTGCCACTTTTCTAGCTGGGTGGAAACTTGAGCAAGATACTTTAACTTCTTTAAGGCTCAGCTACTTAGTCTACAAAGTTGGGTAATAATTATGTCACAAGGTTGCATGGGTGTCAAGGATCACACTAAAGGTGCTCAATAAATTTCAGACCTCATCTTCCTCTTAAAGCTTGCTTTTCATCCAGTGATCGTAAATATTTAACAACCGGCTCTCCAAAGGGTAGGAGGGGAAGCCCTGATTTGTAGCCTCATCTGTTTCGATGCTGTAAAAACTTCCACCATGCTGCTCTGGCCACTGTGGCTCAGTTAGTTGGAGAGTCATCCTGTACACTGGAAATTGGGAGTTCAATTCCCAGTCAGGGCACATACCTAGGTTGCAGGTCCGATCCCCAGTCAGGGCACGAATAAGAGGAACCAATCGATGTTTCTCTCTTTCTGTCTCTCTCATGATCTCTCTCTCTTCCTTCCTCTCTAAAATCAATAAACATTTAAAAAATAAAAAATCAATTAATTTTTTAAAACTTCCACCATGCTGATTTCTAACTACCAACTTGGTCACTGAACATGGATTTGGGAACAAATATGTACAATTAACTCTTGGGAGTTTTGCTGTGCCACTGTCTCTGTCCAACTTTCTCTCTTTTGTGTTTATTTGTGCCTTTTGTCAGGGCTATGGCTCATTTTTTGCAAAATAAAAAAAAAAAGATGGCTCTTCTCTTTCCCCCAAGCCACTGAGTAAACCATACCACCTCAAGGATAAGGCTTGGTTAACAGGTGGCAAATTTGTGCAAAGAAAAAGGTAGCCCCTCCTTCCCTCCTGTGGAAGGATTTGGCCCTAAGTCAGAGCACGTGGCTTGGCAGGAGGAAAACGGACAGTTTTCAGTGTCTTCTCACACCCTTGGCTGAGTGCCCTTGTGTAGGATACAACTTGTCAACTTTGTCTGGTGGCCTTGCCTTTTGCGATTTCCCTTTGCAACAAACAATCCCTCCCCACTCCTGCCTGCCGACACAGTGACTGCTCACTGATGGGCGTACCTCCCAAGACAGGCAAGTAAACTTGCACCCTCCATTCCTGGTGCTTCTCTGAACAAGAGAGGAGGCCAGTCTGTCATGATTTGTTCTCAATACTTTGTTTTATGTACAAATATGAGTGTAGATATGAGCATGTGTGTGACTTGAAAGGTTGGAGAAGAGAAAAAAAGTTGAATATTTCCTTATCATTAAAACACTTGCCTGAGAGTCAGGCTTAATCACAGAGATTTCTTCTCACTCACAGAAGATGCTCACATCTGTACCATGTGGGATGGATTACAAATCGCTTTTAGAAATGTTACCTCATTTGGAACATACTTTATGAGGTCAGTGGTGTAATTATCCTACTTAACAGATGAGGACACTGAGGCTCAGAGTTTATGTCATACAATGCTGCAACTGGGTCTCAAACCAGAGTCCTCCGGCTACAGGTGTCTGTTCTTTTGGACTGCATTATCTCTATTCCTTGATATTAATCATCCTTCTGAGTAGTCTTTCTTAACTGGGGTTCCCCATCTGAACCACGCAATGTATAAAATGGTTTGAATGGCCATTATCTCAATTTTCCCGAGGATACATCTAGTCAGTACATTCTAGATGCAGGGAGAAGTTCATTCACTGCATACAATGGATGACTTAGGGCAATAGCACTTAATTCTCTTGCCCAGAAAGGCTTTATAATCCATGACTAGATAGTCCACTATCCTGTGTCACCAAGAAACCCCCAAACCTAGGGTGAACTATATAGGCCTGTGCTCAAAGACATTTTTCTTCCAATTCCACTGCTGCATTTCAATTCTTGCTAGCCAACATCCACCTTCCTCCTAAGACAAATGAGATGAAATCTGTGCTCTTAGAAAATGTCCTGGGTTATACATACACTATGGTGTTTTCCAGGTTAAGTGTGCTGCTCATCTGCAATTCTTTTGTTATAATTTACCTTATTAATTCTCTTTTACTTGCTCTTTTTTGAATTCATAAACACTAATGGGGTATCACTGTTCTCTGTCCTATGTATGTTATCTAATTTTTAAATTGTCATTTTTCCACTTTCCCACTTTCTTCTGAATTTTTTAAGTTTTTTTTCTCTGCCTTCTGCATTATAACCTGGAATTCATACAATGTTGATCCTCTCCTTTACTGCTTCTAAAGCAAATTTTGAGTCTGTATTGCATTTTAATTTCCTTCTATGATTGTCTCATTTTGTCTCATTTATCTATGCCTGATCGTAAACCCATATCTGAGAAAGCAATCGAATGGAGGCAATCCCTGTAGGTGACTGACATTTCCAAAGGTGCAACAGTATATGTGAGTGTTTCTTACCCTATCTTTTATCTTTTGCTTCATAGTCCAAGTTTTCCTAGAATTTTATTAAGAGTAAAAAGTAGATATGGTTCTTCTTTATATGGAAATACTTTTTTAAAAAATACATACTCTTTCTTTCAAGTGATATATGACCCATTGCTGTCCCTACGGGTTTTATTTCACTGGGATCGTTCTCAATTTCTATTTGTTCATGCTTGCGTTCGGTGAATGAATAGCCTTTGCTTCTCATTCATCCTTGAATGCGGGTGAATGAATGATCCTTGTTCTCCTTCACTCTGTACCTGGTTCTTCACATCAGAGGCTGGAGGGTGAGTGGATGTGTTTATTTCCAGTCCATTGATAAAACAGCCAGAGGGGAGAAGGAAGAGAGCTGAGGCTAGGAGCCATCTCCCTTTTGCTGTTCTCTGTGTTTGTTTAAATCTTTGTTCCAAGGGTCACCTTCTGCATCCGGTTTCCCATTCGATCTTGTTTCTTGTCCAGGTGTACAGTGTGGCCATAGCCAGGTACCAGGGCCTGGTGGATAAAGGAAAAGTCTGTTTCTTTGCTAATTTTCTGGCAAAGCAGCTGGTGAAAACTATGATAATTACCATAAAACAGCTTCCTGTTTGTCCTGTGTCTTCCAGCCCTTTTCCATTTGGAAATGTCACAGGTCTGCATGGATCTCCTGCACTTATTTGCTTTTTCAGGTGTAGGATTGACAAATTCATTCCCACCAACTTCCTTTCAATTTTTGGTCCCACCTAGCAGAGTTCCCTATATAGAGGGATTATTTCCTAGGATGAACAAATGTGGCAATTTTTAATTTTTTCTTAATAAAAGATCTTGTGATAATTCCAGTAGTGGTGTAGGAAGGGAGAAGTCATATCTTCTTCTTAAGTCACCATCTCATTTGGATATCTTTGGCTAATTTTTGCATATTAACAGGTTGTTAATGCTATAAGGGAATAGACAAAGAAGTGTGCATTCCATTTGCCACTGAAAACCATTTTGGGGAGATTAGGAAGGACTCTAGAGATTTTCAAATTCTTCTTTCTATCTATCAGTTTTTTCCCAGCAGTAAGTAGAGAAACCCATTTAAATGTTGGCCACATCCTGGATAAATTGTTTTATTCTACTAGACTATGGAAAACAAAACAAAACAAAACAAAAATCCATCAGCATGGCAACTATAATTAAAGAAGCTTTTGTAGTTGTCCCACACTATTCCAGTGAGAAACAAACCCCCTCCCCTCCCTGTTTTACAAGCGGTGCAACAGAGGGGAGAACAAGCCTTCACACGTGTGTGTGAAAGAGTCTGCCATAGAACCCATCCTCCAAGCACCCTTTTGGACCTGGAGAACCATTGCCCTTGAATTCAGAGATTTTAGGGAGACAGTGAGGAGCCACAACTTCCACATGCACAGATTCCTTAGAATGAGAGTGTTAAATTGAATATTTTCCACATAAACTACTGTGACCGTCCCGGTGTGCTTTGAGGAAAATCAACCCTGCTCCTGAACATAGCTGACTGAAACGATAAGCTGCAGGAAGGTCAGCTACTTCAGAGATGTCTTGGTAGAAACTCTGACCAATTGAGATGCTTCGTACTGAGTGGCAGAAAATAGAGCCAATTAAATTTTCTTGGAGTGGGAGAAAGTTTTAAGTGCTAGGCTAGTTAGGGAAAGGGTAATTACTTCAGCTCAGGCTGCTGCCCCAAGAAAACTCAACAAACACTCCGGTTTCTATGAGACCCCATTACTCACCCCAGGTTCAGAAGTACTGAGGCTCGGGAATCCCATAACACAGTCCCCAGGGTGTGTCTTTTCTTGGCACTGCTGTCGAGTGGAACATGACTATCAAGTTTTAATGTTTAAACAAAGAGTTTCACATGCCTTTCAGATAGGAAAGTATTGGTCTTGAAAAGAGCAGACCAATGCAAATTCTCTATTCTTCCTGGAAAGGAAGCCCCAACAAGGGTCCCTACTCTACTGACACTATCGCCCAAAGAACTCTATGTTCCTTTGTAACGGGAGAAACTCAGGTCAGCATCTGGTAGCCTAAAACCTAGTGCAATGTGTCCTATGACTTCTTTTACAGAATTGTCTCTCCTGGTATCCTGAGAGCTGCCCCCAGTTCAGATGAAGGCAGTTTAGAAAGTTGGATGGGGTTTCTGTTGACAGTATTAACTTGGCGTTGGATGCCTTATTACACATCCAAGCATTGGAAGATCATTTTATGACTAACATTTGGGTTAAATCTGTAAACATTGTTTATCATTGACATTATTTCTCTAAAGGAAAAAAAAGGCAATAACAGCAGCATTTTTTCCTCTTGTCATTTTGGCCTGTACCAGAGGAAGGAGGCTGGTGGAATGAGGGTGAGGAAGGCAATGATGACAAGATGTTGAGATGCTATCTGTCCTTATATCTTCCAGTTTTGCTGGTAGAGGGAAAAAATGTTGACACGACACAGAAGGTCTTGCCTGAGGGAGTCCCATGAGTGAAAATTGATGGATGTTCACCACCAAATCCCTTTCTTTAAGGGATGTTATCATGTCACATTTCTGAAAATACAGAAAGCACCCTGGATAATATTTTCACATATGCTAATAAATACAGCTGCCAAGAAAAGCAAGCTTTAACAAAATCCAAGAGATGTTGAGGGTTATAGCTTTTCTTGAACAGAATTTATGTGTTCATGGTCTTTCTTGATTCTCTCAGTGATATAAGGTTTATCTATTCTTCTTACTACTTACTCTCACCTTAATTTTGCCCAGAAATAGAGGTGTGGAAATGATTAAAACTTAATTCTTAATTTTCTAATAATATATGGTGATGGAGATGATAAACATGCCCCATTTTGTGGTGAAAAACACATTTACACACACACAGCCAAACCCAGCTAAAATGAGAGACAGTTTTAAAATATAAAACCAAATAATCTATAATCCATCTATAAGAAAACATTATAACATTGTGATTTTTATTTCTAGACTTTATCTATTTTATATCAATGCAGTCATTTTTAATTTCACCCTCCAAGTTTCATTGATGAAACTGAGCCAATTTGGCAAAGTATGATTAGCATTTTTATTTCTCCAGAGTAATCAATGGAAACAATATTTTATATTTTACCTTATTAATTCCTCATTTTTCATATCTAGGTTGTTTTCAATTTAACTGGTCATAGAATTGCAATGACCATCTTTTTCTCTTGGCCTCTGTTTTTCTTTTGATTGAATCACTTTCTTAAGAAAAATATGTAACATGTTTGATTATTGGTGGTTAACATTTTTACCACATTTGCAAAATTACTTTCCAAAATTCCAGGAGGAACTATGGATACCATTTCAAATAGCCTTAACTTCAAAAAAGCAAGACAGCTTTACACAGACATTAGAGCTTTTGTAAACTGTTCACAAACACGGTGAGCAGGTGTGGAAATTCAGGTGGGCAGGTGGTAGATAAAGGAAATAAGCACCCTGGTTATTCTCATGCAGGGTCAATGGATGACACTTTGAAAGTCACTCAATAACCAATTGCTTTTCTGTTTGTCTTGACTACTGTAGTAAAACATATAGCCTATCTTTATCAGAAAATAGAATTGTATCTTTTTTCTCATGGATTAATTTTGCTTCTGGCTTCCTTTTATCATTTTGCCTTGATTTTTTTCTTAATCCCAATTTCTTCTCATTTTATTTTTGATTAGTCTTCCTCTGATTATTGCTGTGAGATCATCCTTTGAACTAGATTGGAATAATTTAAAAAAAAAAGTCTACTAGGAAAATACTCTGCTGTAGCATATGCTCATTAAATAATGTTGAATAAATAAATGAATACATTATTTAGAAGGATCTTGAATGTCAAGAAAGTGTTTGTTTTCATACTGTCTTAGCAAATAAAGCTATGCACTATCAACCCTGGCCTGCTAATTTAGGTTCTTGCTGATTTGATTTTTTTACTGTGAGGCCACTTTCCAGTTTTAAAAGTTTTGTCACTTCCATTATCTTACTTTGATCCTCACAAGAATCCTGTGAGTTAGGAAAGACTGATACTGCTTTCTTCATTTCACAGAAGTGTGAACAAAGTCCCAGAAAGGAAAGAAAGGCTCTGAGGCCTTACTACATACAGACCATGCCCCATGCCAGGGACTTTGCTTGTGTTAAATTGCAGCAGGTGCTGTTATCCTAATTTTACCAAAAGGAAATAGAATGTCAGAGGAATTAAAGCAGCTTGCCTAGGAACAAGGAGAGCATGGGCCAGTTGTTGATGCTACACTTTTTAAAAATTTTATTTATTTATTTTTAGAAAGAGGGGAAGGGAGAGAGAAAGAGAAGGAAACACTGATGTGTGGTTGCCTCTCACATGCCCCTCACTGGGGATCTGGTGTGCAACCCAGGCATGTGCCCTGACTGGGAATCAAACCAGAGACCCTTTGGTTCACAGACCAGCACTCAATCCACTGATCCACACCAGCGATGGCTACATTTTTTATATTACTTCCCCAATCATCACTCCAGCCACCATTTGGCAGAGCTACATCTCCTCTTCTTTTACAGATGAGGGAACAGAGGCTTAGGAAATGTCATAACTTGCCTAGGCTCATGCAGCTTGTGCACGGAGCAGCCAGAATGCAGACTACATTCTTTGTCAAAGAAAGTGCTCTGTTCACTATTTGAGTGCAAATACAGAATATGCTACAGAATATGTGAGGTCATCTGCTATAATAACAATAGCAAATAAGGCAGCTAATATGCTGAGTGCATAAATGTCAAACATCATCTAAGCATTATTTTTACGTATACATGAGCATACACAGTTCTCACAACAACCCAGTGAAGAAGGTACTATTATTAACCATTGTCTCCCATTTTATAGGTGGTAAAACTGAAGCCCAGAGATGTGCAGTAACTTGCCTATGGCCACAAAGTTAGTAAGAGCAGAGCAGATCTTCCCTGCTGTGCGTGAATTACTCTATACAACTCATATAGCATTCTCTGAGCCCCTGTACCTTCACAGACAAGGGATCGCCACCTGGTGAGGCAGTCTGTCCTGACTGTGAGAAAACTCACCTGGCATCTGCCTCCCTGAGACGGTTCTCGTGGCTCTGGAAGAGTGCCCGGTAGAGTTAGTTCTGTGCCACGTTTGTTAGAGAAATGCATATATTTCTTTGGAAGTTGTGCTGTTTAAGATTATTTGCTCTTCCCTGCTGAGGCCTTTCTGAGACTGGAGTGGTGGGATCATGATTCTCTTCTCCAGAATTCAGGTCCACATCTCATTTTCCCCCCAAATATTTTCCATCTGTCAAGTTTTTTTAAAGCCTTCGTTTATTCTAGAACCTTCAATATAGCAGGAGTACTAGACCAATGTTGTCTTTTTTCATCCTAAATCTGAAAAATTATGTATCCGTGGCTAAGTACCAAACATAGGTATGTCTCCCATTTCCTGACCTACCATTTACATTCATTAACCCCCTTTAGAGGCTAAGACAATCATCAACATAAAGCCAATGCCCTGTTTTCATGGTAAAATATGCTCAGTGACATTGTGCTCCTTTTCTTTTTGACCTAAATTCTCAGACTAAGCTTAAATCATTTGTTCATTAAAACTCTAAAGTCTGTTTCCCCTGACTAAAGAAAATGTTTTTTTATATTAAAGATACAATATTGTATTTGTCATATTAAAACATATTTTCATATCTGTTGAAGTTGAAAATATGCATAACCATTTATCCAGCAGTCTCTGTCCTAAGTATATATTATAAAGAAATGTGTGCACATATGTAGTAGGAAATTCCAACACAGATATTTATATTAGCCTTGGTCCAAATAGCCAGAAATTGGAAACAATGTAAACATTCATCAACAGTAGAATGGATCAATATGTCATGGAGTATTTATATAATGAGATATTATATAGCAATAAAAACAAATCAACTCTAGATACATACAATACCGTGGATGAATCTTAAAAACATAATATTGCGTAAAAGAAGTTGGACTCAAAAGAATACATATAACTTGAGTCCATTTATACACAGTTTTAAAACAGACAAAGAGTATTTTGTTTCAGGAGATATGGGAAAATAGTGAAACACTGAAGGTAAATTAAATGATTATCATAACAGTCAAGAAAGTAGGGACTTTTGGGGGTGGGTGGGGTGGGCATCATGATTAGGAAGGCCACCTGGGTAGTGGTAAATGGGTACTCATTCAACAGCATTTTATAAACCCCTTCATTTATGCAAAAAGAACAGCAGTTGTGAGACAAAAGAAATTGCCACATGCCTTCTGCTCAAGTCCACAATTGAAAACATCTCAGTGTGTTTCCTTGCAATCAAGAAAATATACTTCTAGCCTCTGTGCCCTTCTCAGGGCTTCTGTAAATGTACTAAGAAATGGTGAGGATGGGAAGAGCAAGGATCTCTTTTTGTTCTGTTTGCTTTTAGTTTTTACCTCCTGTGTTCAATGAGCCACAATGAGTAAACATGAACTGATGGAGAAGTATGTGTCCAAGCTATTGGTTCTCCTGCGCATTTCAGGTCCCTGACATTTACCACGGTAAAGATAACGAAATGTTAGATTGGCCGTATACTGCTGTCCTCTGGCAAGATCTCGTTTTGTGAGATGGTAAACAACCTGTCAGGCTGTGGGTTTTATGAAGCGCAGTGAGGAGAGGCAGGAATAATAAGCAGGGCTGAAGCGATTCATACTCAATGCCTGTCAGCCGTACTGTCCTCTGCGAGGAAGCGAGGGGCCATTTCCACTGTGTTACATTAGCTGAGAAAGAGAATCGTGATGCATTGATGGGCTGCACACGGCTCTCAGCTGTCATCTCGCCAAATCTTCTAAGACATCTAGCTTCTCCGTGAAAGGATTCCCTAGGCGGGCATTCAGTATGCTCTGTATATGCTGCCTCACTGACCCCCACATACATTGCAAAACATTTTTGTTTTATTTTGATTGCAGTGTTGCCTAAATATTTGTCCTTATTTTCCTAAGATGCATGGAAACTGGATCAGGCTGAGTATGAAGCAAACCAGGCCTGTTTAATTCATCCAGGCCACTCATTAATATCCTCCTGTTCATTTACTCAGATCCGGGGCTGATTTTGAGTCCTCCCCGTGGTGATTGAAAGTGGGGCTCAAAGCAACAATAGCTGGTAGGTCATACATCTCCATGAGGTTGTTTTACCAAGGCAGGGTGTACCTCCACCATTTGGGGTGATTAACAGGCTGGCATGATATGCCTGTCATTCCAGACTCTCTGGTGTGCCCTTTGGAATCAGACAATGACTTAAATGGGGCAAATACATTTGTACCTGATTAAATGTATTCAGGACCATATTTACTGGGTATCCACTGTGTGCCAAGCCCCGGGCTATGTGCTGGAGCTCAGAAGGAAATTAAATTTCACAACTGACATGGAAACAAATACATCTCAATCAAGTGAGATAAATGCAGTGTCAGGGGTGTTGTTATGGGGCATTGAGAAAGACATTAATGATTGATACTGAGAAGGGCAAGGGCAAGGAAAGCTTCACAAGGGACTGATACTTCCATAAAGGAAGGAGGCTTCATTACAGTCCTGATAAAGCAATTTGGATAAAGTAAAACTAAACCATCGCTGGGTAAATTGAGGGGCCTAATTATGAAATGCCCCAAAGAAAACTCCTAGTGAAGAAATAAAAAGCAGTAGACAGCTAGGAGCTCAATTCTCTTATCCCATCCAGGTGATTAAAAACAAAACAACACACACACACACACACACACACACACAAAACACTTAAAAAAAAACCCTCCAAGATTCCTTAAAATGGAAATACATCATAGTAAATATTCCTCTCGTGGTATGTTCAGTGCCCAGTATGTCTCAGGAAATGCACATTGATGGACTGAGTGAATGAATGGCTTATTGTACAGCCTGAACATAGATATACACACATGTGTAGAAAGTGTGTGGGGGCAGGTGTCATGCATATAGTATGTTGTCCATGTCCATGAGTCCTTGTCCTTTTGTAACCTGGAGAGTGTGCTCAAACCACCCCAGATACCTACAATGGACTTTCCTTTGTCCTTGCCTGAAAAGGAGATTAGGTGAGAAAAAAAGAGACACATAGATGGGTTTCCATTCACTTTTTTTAGTGAACACAAAGGTCAGAGCCCCTAAGAAGGCATGTACAAAGAGCAAACCAAAGCTGGCAGTTCAGATTCTGAGCCCTCTTTCCATCGCCCGTTCCGGTCTTCTTTTGGCCGTGCTCCCTAGCCTTCACTGTGTTTCTCAAAATAATCTGCCTACCTGTGTTCTAACAGGCTTGGTGACCACCTCAAGCGTAACCCCAGGGGCTTTCCCCACTCTACTGTATTTGAGCAGGACATTCTTTGTCCTTCCTTGGAGGTGCCATTTGATCATGGTCTCGAGACTCGCCTTCCACAATTGCATACTCCCAGCTCTCACACGCTGCCCTGACTGGGATCGGGTCAATCTGCGAAGGCACTGTCCAAGATGGACTAGACCTACCCATTTATCTTCCAGGATAACTCAGATGCCTCTACGTCCATCCTTACCAGTGCTGGGTGAGCAGCTCATCACCACACAGATCACCCTGAGTGTCCAATGCCTGCATTAAAGTAGTGTGGGACAGAATGATGCATCTTCTTTTGAATGTAGGAGATGAAGATGCACTAGAAGTTTCCCTCTAGGGGCAAGACTATTGCTGTCAGGTATTTGTTACCTGGGAAAGATAGGCACTTGGACTAGGAGATACTGTTTAGGGGAAGGCTACAGTCAAGCTGGAAGACACAGGGGAAAAGATGGCAACTCCTGCCCACACATTGGGTTGGGGAGAGGGATGATTGACACAACCTGCTTCCCGCTGTCCAGGCTAGTGCTATTGTCTCCAGCCACACAATCGATTCTGTACATGGATTCTGCTGTAAACTGGAAAGGCTTTGGCTGCCCTTCAGGCTATGCTCTTAGGCTGATGGTGGTGCAAGGATGGGCAGATTACTTCCCATCTCTGGACCTCAGACTCAGTCTATAAAATGGGGTTTACTTGTAATCCTTCTTCTAGTTTCTATAGTCCATGAAATTTCAAAGTGTTCCCAAAGATGGAGTTCAGGGGAAAAATAATTTAGAAAAAAAGAAAGTTCAGAAGCAGAACAAACCCTTAGTCCTTTCATTTAGGAAAGAAAAAATCCAACAGTATCTTTATTAGTCAATGACTTCCCGTGATGTCTTTTTTCAGTAAAATGCAAATGACATAACACCAAAGCTCCCTCGATGAAGGGATTGTTGATTTCAATGTTCCAGCTCCTTACTAACACATCCTGTCAAAGATTTTATATATTTCCCAGTTAATTCCTTACTCCCGTTTACAAAGAAACTAAAATTTAGAAACATAACGTCACAGTTCATGCAATGAAACATGACACTTTTCATTCCAGGAGGGGCATAGTTATAATACATTCTACAGTTGCCTTTATGCACAAACTCCTGTGCCTTCCACCTGGCTAGTGGATTTTGCTTCTTAGCTATCCCCAAAACCAAGCAAGCATGGGCAATACCGACTTCCTGAATCCTACCCCTTACCCCTTCGGTTTTCATTGTTGGTTAATAATAATTATACCTTACATCTTAAAAGAACTTCACAATTTAGAAAATATTTTAGATGCAGCCTTCATGTGATTTGCATTTCAAATTTTCCCCTTTTATTGTGTGGAACCATTGGCATTCAGAGTAGTTAAATGCCAACTAACGAAGACAATGAATACAGATTGTTACCAGACCGTCAGGGATGCTTTCCATGACCTCAGTTGTCTGCTAAAAATCCTTTGCTGGCTTCCCATCAGTGATAGAAGCAAGTTCAGTCTCCATAGCCTGGTATCAAGGACTCCATCAGACCCAAGCGTCTCTCCAGTGTTATCTTTCTATAAACTCAGACATTCTTTCCTCAGATAACTGCAGACACATTAGCATTCCTAATCCACTTGCTGCTTTTCTTTCTCACGTTGTTTCTTCCTGTACAGTTCTGTCTACTGGGATCCTATCCATTCTTTAGAACAGTTCAAATACTGGGCTATAATCCCTTATCTAAACTCCTTGGGGCTGGCCAGATTCCAGATCATTTTGCATGTAAGAAATGTAATAGAGTTCATATACTGAATATTACAAAATAATTTCAGCGGGGTTTAGGGCGGCACCCTGCATTAAATGCACTGCTGTTTTACAGCAAGGCACATGAGTAGTCATGCTAAGTGGAATAAATAAAGCTACTAAGTGGGTCAAGTGAAGTTTTGCCACTCCATGAGTTAAGAAAAGGGTTGGTTTTCTGAGCTTTGGGGTTTAGAATTAACTGCTCATAAGCGACCACATTTCTGAAGCCTCCCTGATTCAGGCTCATTTCTTTTCAGTGTATCCTCCTTCCTGGCCCCTGAGAATTGTATTCAATGTATTCATTAATTCAGTTACTTGCTCTGTTAATATTTATGTTTTATGTTAGATGCTGAAAATTCTGCGATTAATCAGGTAAGTCAGGCTCTTCCTGCAGTTCTTGCTCTAATGGCAAAAGCAGAGACATAAAAAAGGCAGAAACGGTCTGATGTAATGAATCCTAAGATGAAGCCAAGCACAGGGAACTACAGGAGCAAGGAGGAGGCACCAGACCAGCTGCAGTGGCAAGTGAAGGGGAAGGGGAGAAACAGCAAAGGTTTTCCAAAAGTGAAATCACCTGGGCTGGGCATTGAACAAGGGATAGGAGTTAGCAAAGCTAAAAAGTGGGGAATAGAATTGGAGGCAGGGAGAATGGGATGTTAATACCATGGAGGAGAGCTAGTGTGACCGGGATATGGGTTTCAGTTTCACAGGATGGGAGAATGCCTTGGGGGACAGGCCCAGAGGCAAAGTACTGAGCTTGTATGGGTGCTAGTGAGTTAATACTTTATCCTTAAAAGGATATGCACATGCATATAGGGCTGAACACGCCCTGCATTGTGAAATGTGAACTGGAGGGAGGGAGGACTCTTCAGGACTTTCTCATTAAAATCAAGGGGTGGGGCCAACACTGAGGAAGGGAGGGCTCTAGGACTTCTTCACCCCTTTGAGAACGCGAGTCCCAGATTGCCCTGTGGCCAGTTTAGTTTTACAAATGAATGACCTTTCACACAGGGATCTTATCTCAATGTGACTCATCCAACAAAGCTTATTGAACATCTACGGTAGACTAGGGCCTCTTTGAAGTCCTGGGGATACTGCTGCACACAAGCCAAGCCAGACCCTTCTCCTCATGGAGATATTTATCCAAAAGGGGTGGAGAGGGAGCCAAACAATTAAAAAATGACAAAGAAACAAGCTAAATACAAACAGTGAGAGGGAAGTGTTCTGTGGTAGAGTGAGTGGAAGGAAGGGAAGCTCTCTCAGAGGAGGGGATTCTGGCTGAGGCCTGAATGATGAGAAGGTGTCAGGCAGGTGTGCAAAAAACTGGAGAAAGAGCCTTCTAGGGAAAAGGGAGAGTGATGGCTGAGGCTTTCTGGGCTGAGAACCCAAACTGGTTTGAGTGATCAAGGCAAAGAGAACTGTGTAGCGCAGGTGGGTCCTAAAGACCTTAAGTGGGGTGGCCCTGTGTCAGGGGCAAGGCAAGTGGGCAGGGATGGGGTCACATGACTGGTGCTTTCTCCCTGAGGGTAAGGAGTTTAGATTTCATTCTAAGTAACTTGGGAAGCCATTCAAAGGTATGAAACAAGTGAGTGTTCTAATATGGTGCAGATTTTTACAAAGTTCACTTGGATGTTGTGCAGAAAATGGACTGAAAGGTGGCAAGAGATGAATTAGGATCCTACTGCAGGGATCCATGTAAGCATAATTGACCAGGGTTGGAACAGTGAAATGAGAGAAAGTAAGAAATCATGCCTTTGTTTGGACTTGCCTGTGGTGGTGGGGATGAGGGCAGGGTAGGATAGGGAGAAAAAGAGAGAGGCTAATGCCAGAAATCAAGGTTATTACGGTCACCTCAAGACTTGGCATGTAAGTAGCCCAATATAAGTGTTTGATGCATTGAAAGCATGTGTTTCTCTTTATTTAAAAATTATCATTCCTCTGAATAATGATTTAATAACTACACAGCCGATGCATCATGCAAGCTTAATGAAAGTGTTCTGAGAGGTTTTTCAACAAAATTGCTTTTAGGAGTAAATATTTACTTGAGTACAACTCATTTGTAAAATTAAGTCATCTTTATGAGGCATACTCAATTATTTTTGTAACTAGTGAGCAACATAATATCTATGGAATTATACAATGTCAAGCCATTCTAACTAATTATCTTATTTGGAAAACATGAACACAGATTTTTTTTTAAAGAGTGCAGTAATAGACAAAACAAGTTTCTTAGCACCTCAAAACTGTCTCTGTCTAGTTAAGTGTATGTGCAGTGCCTGATTGGGGCAACGAGAAAGCTTGGAAAAGCAGGAAGCCATGACTTCTCTGTCCCTTTTCCCAGTTTTGAAGGACTACTGGGAGACCCTCTTAACTCTCCACCTAACCTTATATTTCTCTCCTTTTTGAAAAAATATGTTCCAATAATGATAGAGCCCATGCAGTTTTATACCTTAGGGCTTTTAGATATGTTCTTCCCTCGGCCTGGAATGCCTCATTCTGAGTCTGAGTAAACCACACTCACATACTACAAGTCTCCATCTACACTTTCTATAGCAGAAAGGCCTTCTCCTGTACCCTTCCTCGTCTCAGCCATCTACCCCTGTTTTACTCTCTAAGATATTGTTATTTTATTTCATTGCGTTGTTTACCACAGTGTGTAATTGCATATTTAGTTGCATGGTTATTTTTGTAATCTCTGTCTTCCCCAATAAATGGTAGGTCTCTTGAAGGCAGGGAACTGGTAGGTTTGGCTGACCTCACTCTCAGTACATACCACGAGACCCAGCTCTGTGGTATGGGTCATGGAGGTACGGTCATGGCGGATAGCAGTTGGTTCAGTAGTAATTAGTTGTGCCATTTGCTAGTCAGATCATACTGGGAAAATCATTGATCTCTTTGAGTATCAGTATGAAATATAGGTTAACTATCTCTATCTTGCTCACTTAAGACTCATCTGAGATTCAAGTAGGATGATGGATCAGAATATACCATGTGTACCATAAGGCATTACATAAACGTTAGCAAAATTTCTAATGTTTTCCAAAAACTACATGCCCAAGCCATCTGTAAGTAGGATCTCTTCTTTTTACAGGTCGGGACGATGGTTCAGGGAGCTCCAATCATTTGCTTTAGTCCCAAAGGTGCCAATTTGCAAACAGAGTAACCAGACCCTAGCAGCCTATCTCTTCTTTCCCCTCCACTTCTCTTCCCCCTCTTCCCTCCATCTCTTGGCTCTCCACTCTCTCAACTCCCACCCCTGCCTCTCCACATTATTACTTTTTAACACCAATAATCCCATCCTTAAAACTTAGGCACTAAGGAATGATTTCCTACAACCTACAGGAAATTATCTAATAGTGCCCAGTGTGCTGCTGAGAGCCAAGACAGCTCTTCAAAATGACAATGCAAACCAAGGACCCAAGGGGATCTGGCCCTTTTACAGCCTCAAATCATTCAATTATTCTCCCCTCAAAGTGAAAGAGCAAGGCATGATAAAGCAGCAGAGGACTCAACTCACGAATGGGATTTGCTTTAAGATTCTGACGTGTTTTTGATGGGGAGAGCGAGGAAATACAAAAACAGCATTCATTCATTCTGTAGACGCTTACTGAGCATTGAGTGCAGTAAGAGCTAGCATTGATACCAACACTGTCAAGTTGTATCCTCATTTTCTTCTCTGATTTGAACAACAGCTCCGTGGATCCCATGTTATAAAAGAAAACACTCAGAAGTGCTCTCTAAATGTGTCTGGGTCACATAGCTGGGAAGTGGTTCTGATGTGACTGGAAATTCTTAAGCCAAATTTTGGATTTTAAAAAATGATTATTATTGTAAACAAGCTGCCAGGCACTAGAAAGGCCAGCATGGGGAGCAAGGACTTCAGGAGGCGTTTCTGAACTGTTCCTTCTGCTTGGGTTGTCCTCCGCCCCCACTACCCCATCCTCCCAGTTTCCCCCACTTCTTAGAAGAGTGCTGCTGCTTCAGAAAACCGTTTCTTTATCTGGGAGTCCTCCACCCCAGTGGAACCCCTCTGTCCCTCCTCTGGGCTGCCCCCTTTGAGCTCCCGCTGTCAGTCACTTTGTGTCCTTTACAGCTTCCCTCCCTGGAGGGTTTCTGTGAGTATGGACCTTCTGATTGGTTGGATACTGTGGATTCTGATTGTGTGTCACCCAGACCTCTCCCTTGTCTTCCTCCTGTTTTGGATCCTTAGGTCATTTCTCTGAATTTCACACAATCAGCTGTAAATCAACCAAGGGCTGGCTGCTGCTCTCCTCCTTCTCCCTCCCAAAGCCCTGAATGCCCAGGGATCCTGCCCAACCAGAGTTGTGAAATAAAATACAGGAGACCTAGTTAAATTTGAATTCCATATACGCAGTGGATTTTTTTAAGTATGCATATGTTCCAAATATTGCTTGAGATGTACATACACAAAAATGTATTTGTTGTTTCTATGGCATTCAGACTGAATGGGGCACGCTGTTTTGGTTCTTACTAAATCTGCCAACCCTAATTCTCATTCTTTTCCCCCCAGGGCGTCAAGGCAGTGGGAAGGGGCAGTGGGAGAGGTGTGTGGGCTGGTCTGCAGGAGGCTGGGCTCCAGTCCTAGCTTTTTTCTATACTTACTGTGAGGACTTCTGGAAGGATGTCTTTGTTCATCTCTGTGGCTCAGTTTCCCCATCTGCCCAGAGTGGGGTTAAATCAGGTGGTCTCTGACCACATTACTGGTGCTCACCCTCTGGCCTAGGTCCACAGGTCCTCTATTTTCCAAGCTTTTACCCTCTTGCTCAGAAGGTAAAAGGTGGTGGTTATTTAATGATGAAACATGCTTCATCATTAAAGAGAGAACCTTCTGAGTGCAAGGATTGCTTGTTATTCACAGGCAATGTGGTATTGTAGAGAAAAACAGAATGAAACAAGACTTTGGCATCCTGAGTCAAAAACCTGAAATACCGTTTACAAGTTACTTAACTTGTATAAGCCTCAGTTTAAGCATCTTACTACAGCTGGAAGGTTGGTGTAAGCTCCTAGCACCCACTTGAGCACATGACAAGCATTTCATAGGCAGTAGCTATTATCAATAGGTTTGGATTTCTAGAATGTGGCAAAGGTCCTGAGAGCACTCTAAGTATCCTATGGGAAAAAGATAAGAAAGGTAATTGGAGAGCTCAACTTCAAAGGTTAACTAGCCATGAACACCAAGGGAAGCCTAGAGCCTTTGCCCTTGTAGAAAGGATTCCACTGGGCTGCCCTTTACTCAACTTCATGGGAAGGCAGCTACCTTAGGGCTGGTGAGCAGGCCCAGAGTCAGTTCACAGGGATGGGTGTGGCCGGGCCCTCTTCCAGGTCCAGCCACTCAGTCAGCTCAGAGTAGAGCATCTCTGAGCAGGAGACATCTTGCAACTGTCAGAGTCTGGCTCCAGTGTACAAACTCCAGGACCAGGATGCCTGGCCATCTTCCAGGCAGTGGGAAGCTTCCAGTTCATTCTTGGCCACAGCACATAATATGTAAATGAGGAAGCATTTATTCTTTGGGGAAACTGAGGGCTGATGAATGGGTATATTAACCCAACTTTCTGATTGGAGTGCCAACTGCAGAAGACAGATTGAGTCCTGAGTCAGGGGTGGGGGGGGTGTGGGGGAAGCTGAGAGTGAGAGCAAGTTCAGGGAAAAGGGTAGAGAAAGGTGAGAAAGCTGGAGAGAACTGAATGAATCCTGGAGGGCTGCCCAAGGAGTGCTGGGGTATATGTGTTGCCTGAAGGGACAGCTGAGAGACTGCCTGGAGTGGGGGAGCATTTGTCTTCTGGTGGAACTAGTCAACTCCAACAGTTTGGACCTCTTAGAGGCACCATGTCACTATTAATAGCAATATTAATAGTTGACATTTATTGAACACACTGTATGCCAGGCATTATTACACTGAGTATTGACATGGATTGTGGAATATAATCATGATGATTGCTCTCTGAAGTATTAGGTTGGCCAAAGAGTTTGTTTCGTTTTTTCCATAAAAGACACATTTTTCATTTTCACCAATTACTTCATTCATTTGTATATTCTGAGTATATCGACTATATCCTGCATGGTAACATTGATTGTTCTCGATTGGATCTCTACCCACTTCAACTGGTCTACCTGACCCTGGAGCATCGTCCAGCAGGAAATCTCCACCACAGCAGTTTGCAAACCATTTTTGACACATTTGATCAGTCACAGCACCTTCTCCTTGCACTGCACAAACCCTTTTTTTTGTGTTTCAGTTGTGTTTTTAGCTTTTTTAAAAATAATAAAACATAATATGTCAAAAATGTGTATTTTCTTCCATCTTCAATACTAAAATGGCTACTCAAAAATTCACCAATTTTGGTAAGTTTTTTCCAAATGCATGCTGATATGACCGCTGTCACAATACAATCTAACAAAATTGTTTCGAATGAAGTTAAAGACAACTAAGTGCTACTAGAGCCATCTTATGGAAAAAAACCAAATTTTGGGCCAACCCAATATTTACTAATAGCAAGGCTCCTATTTAGCTGCTGTGGCTGGCTGCTAAAATATTGAAATAGTTCAAACCCAGTTAGTAAATAGTGTGACCTGATATCCCTGAGAGGCTTCCTACCCTTCTGATGCCTCCACCCCACTCAGGAGGCAGGACAGCAGAGAACCATTCCTGGGGATCTGTGCCATGGGACCCTGCTTGATACGTGTTTTTAATGTTGTGGTGATAGACTGAATAACTGCTCCCAAAGAAACCTGTGTCTTAATCCCTGAACTCCAAATGTTACCTTATATGGCAAAAGACACTTTGTAAATCTGATTAGTTTAAGGATTTTTGAGATGAAGAGATTATTGTGGAGTAACCAATTGGCCCTATGTGCCATCAAAAGTGTCCCTTTAAGCAGGGGGCAAAGGGAAATTGGACACGGAAGGCTGAAGGTGATGTAAGGGTAGAAGCAAAGGGAGATTTGAAGGTGCTGCACTACTGGCTTTGAAGGTGGGCAGACTGACTACAATCTGAAGGGAGGAAATCATGAAGCTGAAAAGACCAGGGAAATGCGTTCTTCCCCAGAGCCTCAGAGGGAGCACAGCCTGCTGATGTCTTGGTTTTGGCTCAGTGAAATGGTCTTCAGACTTTGGCTTCTAGGACTAGAAACACATAAATTTGTGTTGTTGAAGCCACTGAGTTTTTGATAATGTGTTAGAGCAGCCATTGGAAATGAACACCGTTGTCCTGACTAATAATCGTCCAGCTGAAGAGACTAAAGCTTGATGGGGTGAGTGATTTGCTTCGAGTTGATGTTCTGTGTTTGAACTTAGGTTGTTGGCTCCAGAACCCTTGTTCATAAGCATTAGGCTGCCCTGTCAATAATGCTGCAAGGAAACTGTCATTAAACCCATTTCAACATGAGATGGATCATGGAGGCTTAGGGAATTCCATGGCTTTGTCCAAGGGCAGATCTTCGCCTAATGGACTTGGGATTTGGAATGCAGGGGTATCTCATGTTGATGATTTCTATATTCTGAAATCCTCCTGTCCTGTGGCCTGGGCTCTATAATCAACATAACTTGGAGGTTTGTGGGTACTTAGAATTCAGCCCAGGTCCACTTCCTGAGCTCTCTAGGGGCAGCAGACCTCCTTCCAGTGCTGGAGGCAAGTCTGCAGGTATTTACCTTGGCCAAGTTGGGTGGCTTAGCAATGAAGGCTTAGAAGCAGCCTGGGCCTACCAATGGGGTTGCTGCAGGGAGCTAAGAAAAACAGGGTGGGGAAAGGAAGTGGTCCCAACTCAGCCAAGCCGCATTGCCCCTGAAGAGCTTGCTTTCTGGATTCAGCAATACGTAGAGAAATCAGTGCGAAGACACATTGGCTGGCAAGCTGGCAGGCAGGCTGAGGCACATGCCACAGAAGGATCATGGGGTATCCATTAGCCAGGATTTTCCTGGGAGCTGTGATCAGTTGATGCCAGTGTCTCCATCCAATCCTATGTTCTGGGAGAAGCTTTCTTGGGCCAGATCATTATGCAGAGTTTCAGGTTAGGCCACAGCATGAATGTAGACACTCTACCATCTAGGAGAGGCTATGCAAGCATAAGTGTACCTTGGGTCCAAATCAACGTTTTCTTTTTCTCTGTGCAGCCTTTTAATTTATTTTTTTGGTCTTTTTCTCCAAATTAACATATCTATGGGAAAGTATAAGACAAATACCAGAGGATAGAGACTGATCCCTGAGACAGTAGAGGAAAAATGGGCTTTATCTGGTTAGGGCATAAAGGAGCATTTCCTAAGGGTATTAGACTGAACCTTGAAAAACTGAATGGGAACTGTGAGTCTTCCAAAAAGATATATATGCTAGTCCTATGTACCTGTGAATGTGACCTAATTTGGAAATAGGGTCTCTGAACTTGCAATCAAGTTAAGTTCATTAGGGGTGGCCCCTCATCTAATATGACTGGTTCGTATAAGAAGAGTAGGACGCCGTATGCAGGCATAGAGATGCACGGGGAAGAAGGCCATGTGACAACAGAGGCAGGGATTGGAGTGATATAGCTATGAGCCAAAGAACACCAAAGACTGCCACCACCAGAAGCTAAGAATCCTTGGAAGGAAACTCTTTTAAAGAATGCATGGCCCTGCTGATACCTTGATTTCACACTACTTGATTTCAGCCTCTCCACAGCTGTGAGAGAATACAGTTCTGTTAAGTGGCCTAGCTTGTTGTACTTGGTTCTGGCAGCCCTAGGAAACTCATACAGCACCAGTTGCTCATTTTTTTTGAGAGGGGGAGTGGGGGAAGAAACATTATGTGAGAGAGAAACATCAATCAGTTGCCTCATACATTCCCCAACCAGAGACAAAACCTGCAATCCAGGCATATGCCCTGACTGGAAACCGAACCTGCAACCTTTTGGTTTATGGATGACACTCTAACCAAGTGAGCCACACCAACCAGGTATATAAAGTGAGCTGCTCATTTTATTTATGTCTCCTCCAAACCTGGTTCAAGGGCTCTCACTCAGAGGCTCAAACTAAGATTGCAAGTGGAAATGTGGGAAGATGCGTATGAACAAAGGCCTGGAGGCTGACAGGTTTGGATCATGTCTGAGGGAAAAGTGAATTTGCCAGGATAGGTAGAGCCAGATTGTTATGGGCCCTATTCCCAACCAAATAAAGCATCTTCAGCTCTGGACCTCCTCTCTCTCAGAGAAGTGAAGCATGTGAGTCTCCCAAAATCCCCACAAAGACAACATCAGAGCCAACCCACCCCCTTTTCCACACCTTGCACAGACACACTGTAAGTTTTTGTTTTGACAATTCCTGGGTCCCTGTTCTGAGAAGTTGATAACCCCCTGATTTCCACCACAGCTGGCACAGATTGAAAAGCAAATGCAGGGGTTAGCATAATGGACATCAAGAGATAAATTTTAACATGATAAAACCTTGTTGGAGTGCATGGTTTAATGTGAGAGCCAAATGTTCCTGGCCTTGGAATACTTAAACTATAAGAAAGCTGGAGTCTGCAGAACAGACCCACTAAGTCATGTTAACTGCCTCCCAGTCAATGGGAAGGGAGGGGAGAAGTCAAGTAAATCCCTAGGCTCCGGATTTTTTGAGAAAGCCCTGGGGAGTTACATAGCAAGAGTTGGCCACCAACCAGGGGACTCTTGGTCTCTGAAGGAAGACCCAGGGCAGGGCAGGAGGTGCAAGTGCCCCAGGAAACTCAGAGGTGTGAAGAATGAGCTCTCTACTCCTCAAAGCCTTAATCCTGTGCCTGTGTGTCTATGTGATACCTTCCTAGATGAGGTGAGGCTTGAATGGAAGACATGGGAAGGAGAGAACAACCTTCAAATCCACATCACGATGGCCTGTGGAACACTGAAGGGAAACCAGGATTAGAGTCAGGAGACATGGGCTATTTTTACCTTTGCTGTGAGCTTCTTGGCCTACTTGCAAGCACTTTCTACTTTTGGGCATCAGTTTGCCATTTGGATAAAAAATAAAGTGTGGGTCTGTTGTTTGTGTGTGCATGGTATCATATATTATATGACATGCATTTACATGTCATATAATCACATATGTATACATGTCACATATACAATCCCTCTAAACTCAGAGCTAAGGTCATGATCTCGTGATAGGGACCAGACTGAAATGTCTCTGGAAGAAAATGTATAGATAGTTTCCTAACTGGACATTGATGGAACATATGCCCACCAATATTATTTTGCCTGGATGGTCCATCGCTGCATGCTTCCAAGCACCTTGCAGAGCAGCCCACTTTTTCTCCCGGTACTTGATATCACTTTGACACGACCTGAGAGCAATATTTGAGGTGATAAATAGAAAATTATTTGACTCCCATAGGCCTCTCAAGGTGGGGCTGTTCTGAGTTAGAAACGATGGTGTTCCTAGAGCTGGGAGGTAAGGAGAGCTCCCCCAGGCTTCTGCCTCTGTCTTGGTGGAAGACGGAGAGGGGACAGGGGCGCTGGGCTTCCTGGTAGGAGGTAGCCTTCCCCAGGGTTCTGTGTTTCTCATTCTCATGCCTCTGTCTGCCCCCAACTGAGCTCTGAGGGGTTCCGGAAGCTCCTGCCTTAGTCCACAGCGCTTCTCGGCTTACACACTCTCCCTTACTGCTTTAACCACTTCCTGTAACACACTGAAGCCTCCTAGATTTATGTCCCCAGGCTGCTCCAGGCTAGGTAATTCTATTGCCTGGAGGACATTCCCACCTATGGGAGTTAGGTGGGACATTCCCACCTAGATGTCCCTGAGGAGCCTTAAACTCAATATGTTGAAAACCAAAGTCAGTGTCATCCTCCCTTGTCCCCACAGCTAGTTTCTTTTCCCTGTGAATGAGGCAGCATCTACCTGGTCCCCCAAGAGAGAAACAGGGGGGCATTCTGAGCACACTTCCTTTGTCCCCCACCAAACACCGACCCCTGGCAGTTCCATTCCCTGAACCCCTCTGTGTCTGCCCCTCCTCTCCATCCTCACTCTATTCGCTCCTGGCAGGCTCCTAACTGCTCTCCTTGCTTTTGGACTCACTTTCTCCTCCCTCTTCTTCTAAATCAAGGGTCAGGCATTGTTTTTTCTTTAAAGGGCCAGGTGGTGAATGTTTTTGGCTCTCTGGGTCCAGTGGTCTCCATCACAGCTACTCAACACTCTGCTGCAGTGTGAAAGCAGCATACATGATACACAGATAAAGGAATATGGCTGTGTTCTAATAGAACTCTACTTATGAGGACAGGTGGAGGGCCAGATTTGTCCTGCAGGCCATAGTTGGCTGACCACTACTCTGTGCTGGGGCCAAAGTGATCTTTTCTAAAAGGCAAGTTGGATCATATTTGCTGTCTTACTTAAAGAGCGTCAGTGCCTCCCCATCAGCTTTAAGCTCTTCCCAAAGCCTGGTGGATCTGGCCCCTTGCCAGCTCTCCCATTGGATACACTCTGCCTCCTGCATTTGCAGCTCTGTCTTATTTGCAATTCCCAGAACACATGGCTTTATTTGTCTGTGTCACACGTTTGCATACCTGTCGCCTCAGCCTTAAAGGCTGTTTATCTCCCTGCCACCATTCTTCTGGGGATGCTGTTCATCTCTGTAGATTCAACCCAGGTACCTTCCTTTTTTGACTTTCTTCATTCATTTCTTCATACGTGTATTCATTTAGCATTTACTTATAAGGCACTTGGTGAGCAGTTACTTTGTGCCAGGAAGGGCCTATGCAGAGCCCAGTGAAATGGGGTTGGCACCTGGGGACTGCTTGGTGTGGGCTTCAGGTGAATAGGTTGAGGCTTGAGGAGTTTTCTCCAAATGAGGTTACCTATAGGATTAAGACAACTCATTTATCATACTTTTCAAAGTTTTTGTCCCATTACTGGAACACATTAGCCGAGGTACACTATAATTCAATTAAAAAAATGCTTGAATTATTCTATGACTAATAGAATAACATTGCATTGTGATTTTAAAACAGTCATTTGTTACATGTAAACAGTAAAAACACGGCATGATTTTTGTAATCTCATTCTGGCATTGCTTCATTTTAAAACATATTAGACATTTAAAATAAATGGTTATGGGCTCTGTGGAGTTCTAAGAGGCCACAGGGCAGTGGTATCACAAGGGGGTGGCTAAGAGCAAGGTGTCTTGAGCTGCTTTTCCTTAATCTCTAATAATGTCCCCTCCAAAGCCATGCTGGATAAATGTGATTGCTAAGACAAGTAACATAGGGTTGCTTGAAAACAGAACTTTAGTCCTACTCCCATTCCACACAGGTTGCTGTCCCCTTACACAGCTCCTGGGTAGACATTCTGGAGATGCCACTGTCTAATGCTGAGCAGTGTTGCAGATGCTGGACAGACATTGGTGACCCAGAGTGACCAAGTGTCCCCAGCCCCGCAACTTTCGTCACCGAGGAAGTCAGAAGTAAATGAACAAGACGATGTGAGCTTTTATTGATGACGATGATTGCACAGGGAACATGGCATAGAGAGAAAGATGGGGTGGGATCACAGGAAGGTTTCCCGAGTTGGACAGCCTCTGGCTGTGCTCTCACTAGCCTCGGTTAGCTCCAACATTCAGCCTGTCACATTGCATTTATTCATGTGTTCCCTCGTCTGTCTCTCCCCATCCACTGTGAGCTCATCAGCCGAAACCTCACTGAGGGCTCCCTGCCTCCCTCCAGCCCAGGACCCAATAGCTGCTTCATTAGAATTTGCTGAATGAGTACATCTACTTGCACCCTCCCGATGCTGCCTGCAATTCTGGCACCGACCGCAGTCATTTAGGGAGACCAAGGCAGCTTCAGGGGAAACCTTGAAGTTAAGCTCAGTGGCAAGCCCACTTCAAAGGCAGATGACTGAAAAGAGACGGTAATACATGTGCCTTGAATTTACCTTAGGAATTAAGAGCCAGCATCTTCCAGACAAGCGCCATTGGGGTTTCACCAATCATCGAAACATCTGAAAAATAGCCCAAGACACTGAGCACACACAAAATGTGGCTGGGGTTAGCTGCTTGTGGGGATGCCTCCAAAAATAGCCGCCGCATGCCCTGATCCTACAGCAAAGACAAAGCTCTTTCAGTTCTGACAGGGGGGAGAATGCTGATGTTTAAATCCTACTTTCAAACAAAAAAAAAAGTGATTTTTTTCACGTGTTCTTTATTTCCCAACCATGAAAGGAATACTCGCTTACTAGAGAACATTTGGAAAATACAGAAAATTGCAAAGCCCCTTATTGAGGGCTCTGGCACATTTTCCTCCAAGCTCCGCTCAGTATGAGTCACGTGCTGACAGCAGTTAAGAATAAGCAGGAGAGAAGGGGAAAGGCCAGCTCTGTCTCTCTTTTTATTGTGGCAAAACATACATAACACAGGGTTTACCATTTTGACTACTTTTAAGTATAGAATTTACTGGCATTAAGCATATTCACAATGCTGTTCAACCATCACCACTCTCCCGTTCCAGAACTTTTTCATCATCCCAGACTGAAACTCTACACCCACTAAACACTCCTCACTCTCCCCTCCCAGCCCCGTGGTTACCTCAATTCGACTTTCTGTCTCTATGAGTTTGCCATCCTAGGTGCCTCATACAAGCGGGATCGTACAGTATTTGTCCTTTCGTGCCTGGCCTATTTCTCTTAGCATAATGTTTTCACAGTTTATCCATGTGGTAGCAGGTATCAGAATTTTCCTCCATGTTAAGGGCGTTAAGTTAATTAAACAAGGCGGTCATCAGACCAGGGTCGCTCTAATGCCTGGGTGTCCCGTGTAAGCAAGCCAGCACCTACGCCTATAAATGCCTCAGAATTACAGAATCAAAACCTCAGGTCAGCCATTCACCAGTAGCCAGCCAGGCTTTCCCAAATGCCACAACTGCTTAAAATGACAGTCAATCAACTAATCTTCTTGTTTCATCTCTGTACTTTCTCTATAAAAGTCCCCTTACTACTGTCGTGGAGTACTCCTAATCATTTACAGGTTGGTACTGTCCAATGCGAATTAATTTTGGCTCAAAGAAACTCTTAACATTTTTAATGTACCTCATTTTATCTTTTAACATGGGTGAAAAATATTATATTGTATGTATATACCCCATTTTGTTTATCTGTTTATCTCTCAATGGACATTAGGGTTTTTTCCTCGCCTTTTGTATATTGTGAATAATACCACTATGAACGAGGGTGTGCAAGTATCTCTTTGAGCCTCTGTTTTTAATTCTTTCAGGTATAAACCTCAGAGTGGTATGCTGGACTATGTGGTAATTCTATGTGTAACTTTGTAGAGAATCACCAGTTCTCCACAGCTGCTGTACCGCTTGACATTCCCCCCAGCAATGCACACGTTTCTAATTCCTCCACCCCCGATCAACATTTATTATTTTCTTTTTTTTTTATCCCAGTGGGTGTGAATTGGCCTCTCGTGGTTTTGATTTGTGTTTCCCTAATTGATGTCCCTCTTTTTATAGAGGAGGAGACAGCCATACTAACTTACTCAAGATCACACGGTGAAGCTGTAGACTCAGGATTCAAGTGTAGTCTCCTCTCACTCCGCCATCCCTGCTTTTAATGGCCTCACTGGTTTGCCTTCCTTCAGATCAGAAAAGCTGGAGGTGACGAGTGGTACAGGTCAGAAATGGCTTTCAGCAAGAAGCCATCTCTTAAGTGGGAGATTCCACAGTTATCCAGACTTTAATCAAAACATTCACTTAGCCCTGGCCAGTGTGGCTCAGTTGGTTGGAGTGTCTTCCCTTAACCAAAAGGTTGTGGGTTTGATAACTGGTCAGGGCACATACTGAGGTTGCGAGTTCAATCCCTGGTCTGGGTGTGTACGGGAGGCGACCAATCAATGCTTCTCTCTTACATCAATGTTTCTGTCCCTCCCTTAGTCTCGCTCTAAAAGCAATAAAAAATGTCCTCGAGTGAGAATAAAAACATACAAACAAAAACATCCATTTCATGGATACTCAAAGATGATCCCTGCTTTCAAAGATCTCTCAAACTTTGGGATACTGCTTCTCAAAACTGAGGTAAAGAACCAGTTTTGTTTCTTTAATTTCTATGTCTTTACATACTGGTATTATTGTAAGCCACATTAAAAATGAATTACTAGAAAAATAAAATAAAATAAGACATACATAATGGAAGACCAAATATCTCATTTGATTCGCTGCAAAAAAAATGACTCTGTCAAATAGCTATAAACTTTTGTTTACTGTCCATTCCTGTACTTGCTGTGGATCAGGAAGAGGACACAGACAGCCTTGTTCACAAATTCCATGTCAAGGGAGGCCCACAGTCCTGAAGGGGAAGAGACACATGTTAAATGTGGAAGAACACACACAAGCTGGTCATTGTTAATATGGGATGCCTGGCCCTCCGTTGTTTTCATCTATTTTCTTGAGGAACAAGAACATAGAACACATAAAAAAATTCCAAGGGCATTAAAATTTGGCTGCCAAGAACTGGCATAGTAAAATTAAAATAGACTTTGAAGTCAGGCAGATCTGCAGTTAAATTCCAGCAGCTGTGGGACCCAGCTTGGGTGACCTGCTGGTGAGCAAGTCAATCCCTCTCTTAACCTCATTATCATCATCCCAAAAAATGAGGCTTACAAAATCCTATCTTACACAGGGATGCTGTTAAGATAGAGTGTCCCCAAGTATGTAGATCACTTAACACAGTGCCCAGTCTGTCATAGCCACTCAACCAATAAATGATAGTCCTTTCCCTTTTCCCTTGGCAGAACTCTGACAGCTTTCAAAGGCTGCCAGCAGAGTACCAGACCTCCGCAGCCTAAAAATGCATCCTGTCTTAATTACTGTTTGGTTTGGAGGGAGACTTACTCATCTTTAGCCTCAGCAGCAGCAGCAGCAGCAGCAGCAGCAGCAGCACGTCCTGGTCAGGACGGAGGCAATGCTCGGTCATTGGCATACCTTGGAATGCTGCCTCTTCCCAGCATGCTCTGGGCTGCTGCCACATTGGGGCCATTCAGATTCAGCAAAGCAAAAATGCTTTTAATGTGTCACTTTATTTGAAAAAGCTGGACATTGGAAGAGCCAAAAAAAGGGGTTCTAACAAAGCAAATTTAGTGTTTTCCATTACCCTGGCTTTACTTCAAAAGAACCAAATAGTCTACCAAAGATTCTAGCACCATCTTTGAAAATCTGTGAAATCCTGATATCCCAGGACTTTGGCAAATATGTCATGTTCTTCATCCTCCTCCCCCTCCTTCCTTTTGGCAGGAATTTTTGGACATAATGCATGGTAGATGTTTGGTTTGGGGATCTGGGTTTAAATTTTAAATCTATAAAACCAGCTGTGTGATCTTGGAAGAATCACATAAAAATGGGTTTATAACTATTATACTGCTATAATTCCTGTTTTTGAAAGAAATAGATAAGATTGTGAATGTGAAACTGCGGCACCATCCCCTCCCCCTCTCCCTTTCCTCTCCTTAAATGATGAAGGGCAAATGAGTTTCAGGCACAACCAAATGTTTTGGGACCCATGGCTCAAGGAAGAGAGTTGCAGGGATGTTTTGCTTCCCATCCAGAATACCAGTACCTCTGGGAAGGTGGAGCATAAACTTTTACTGTTCTGAGGGCACACATCAAAGCCTGATTCGACTGCCTGCATACCTCAGAGTTTGCAATCTGAAATGTGAGCACAACTGCTCAGTTTTGTGCGGCTGAACAAGGAAACAATTTGTTCGCCGTTTTTTAAAGGGACTCTGAACTTACACCAATAACAAGGAGCCTGTGTTTATCTGGAATCTTTCTCTAAAAAATTTATGGTTCAGCACAGGCCTGGAAAAGAGGGACGAGGAGTGATGGGGACCACATGGCCCTAAAAATGCAACTGGCTTTATGTTCGATACCTGTGGGATGTATTTTCCCTGTTTCTTCCCTGGAGAGCTGGACTGGCCTTTCAACATGCCTTCAGGAGAGACCATGTATTGGCGTGGCTCCTAGAGGGTGGGCACCCCACCAGAATGTATTCTGTAGTGCCAACATTAGACCAGGCCTCACTAGAGATCAGCAAGGTGCCTTTACCCTGGCTCTGTCCTCATCAGAGATTGACACCTTCCCATCTGGGATTTTACTACATGCTCTGCTGTTCTGTCTTTGTCTTGGTGCTCAGAAAGCTCCTGGTCTCTTGGTCAAAACCTCGACAACCTGGCCAAGCTGCCTTGGACAGCATCCCTCCCTCTTTGACCTTGGCTTTAAGATCCTTTCCACCCCAGAGTTGTTTTCAGAAGCCGCTCTCCATCTTGATTTACCCATTCCCAGCATAATCTGTTCATCCGGAATACCTATTGAGCTAGTGGCACTGGAGGTAGAGCACCGCTCTTGAAATGTAATCAATGGATATATTCCGAAGCCTGAATGTGTTTGCAAGAGGAACTATCTGGAAAGGAGCAATGCCTTCTGTTTTTAAATTAACAACAGGACTAACCGTAGACAGATCTTGAGCTCTCCTCTATTTATACTGCTGACTGATCTTTAGTTACTTGTTCAGAACATAGGCCTCTGAAGACATGCTCTCTTTTTTTTTAAAGATTTTATTTATTTATTTCTAGAGAGTGAAGGGAGGGAGAGAGAGAGACAGAGAGAGAGAGAGAGAGAGAGAGAGAGAGAGAGGGAGAAACATCAATGTGCGGTTGCTGGGGGTCATGGCCCACAACCCAGGCATGTACCCTGACTGGGAATCGAACCTGCGACACTTTGGTTCGCAGCCCGCACTCAATCCACTGAACTACGCCAGTCAGGCCAACATGCTCTCTTAAAATAGTAAAGAGAGACCTCACTTCCATTTTCTATGCTGAAGGAGGAGCAGAGGCCTGGGTAACTCAGCAGGGCATGCAGCCTCCTCGTCCTTGATGTTTATACTTTGAATTTATTATAATAATGGAGCAACGGGTAAAACATGTACCTCTGGAAAGATGCAAAATAGTCTATGTGGGATGAAGGCTTTTCACAACTGTCGTTAAGGATCTGTAGGCAAATTTACCCCCATAATTCATGGAATTTTTTTATCACTTTGAAACCTGGGGCAACTGAACAAAATAAAAATCCTCCTGTAGAAAAGTGGGCTTTGTGTTTGGAAGGCTGCATGGTTCAGGGGGAAGAGAATAGACTTTGAACCTAAATCTTTTACACAGAGCAGCAGGATAAAAGAAAAACTCATTTTTAAAGAACTGTACCTATTTATATATTATAGCCGAGTTCACCTTTGGAGACATAGTGCTGTTTTGTTGTAAAAAATATTTTGATGAGGCTACTGTTATTCAAATATAAGGCTTTGGACCTAAATGGAAAGACGTTTAGGCAAAAGGAAGGTAAATTGCTCTGCATATAAGGTACAAGGGGTCCTGATTAGGAAAAGACTTGTTTGAATGTTAACTATGCTTTACATAGTTAAAGCATAGTTAACATTCTCTACCTCTCTTTAGAGGTAGAGAATCCAGGAGCACAGAGTCCAGGGCTCTGTGAGACAGAGTGAAGAGAAGATCCAGGTATGATGGGAGTGGGCCTGGCCACATGGCGGGAAGTGGGTGACTGGAGAGGCAGGGGAGGAACAGAGGCAAGACTGTGGCTCAGATACGGCTCCATGCCAGTGCTGGACAACTACCCGACACTTCCCCACCTTTACCTCAACTTAAATGATGCTGGGAGAGGAAGAAAAAAAAGAGAGAGGAGGAGAAAACCTTCGGCTGACCAAGGATTTACTTCTAATTGGCCAAGTACACATTTTTAAAAAACGACTAAATTTGCCATGATTTTAATTAAATTTCATTAAAGTAAAGTTCTGGCTTCACCTCTCTTTGAAGTGAAATGACTATGAAATTCATACCCACACTCATGGTTATCTGCTGAGTTTTTACCTAAACATTGTGATTTCTGTGGTTTTTGGCTTCAGGGAGTTGATGACATGTTAGCCTGACTTTCTGCCTTCATACCTCCCTCCTCTTCCCCATCACAGCCCCTTCTACACATCTGCTTGTCTGTTTCCTTTTCTTCTTGAGTTCCATGAAGGCAGCATCTCTGAGGCTGCTTTTGCAGTTGTATCCCTGTCCTTTAGTAGAGCTCTCAGAACACAATGGGTGCTAAACAATCATTTGTTGAATGAATGCGTGAAAGCAGGAGGAGGGATTGGACAGAAGAGGAGGGGCAATCAACCAAGGAAGGGATGGTCAGTGGGTCCTGAGGGTGAAGGAGGCCACTGGTGGGGTCAGTACAACTAGGGGCTCATAAGGCCACAGTGTGGTTCTAGGACATGAGAACAAGAAAGTTCAGGGTGGGCTGGAGAGGGCACAGGGAAGTTGCTACAGTTCTGACTCAAACACTCAGTGAGCTAGAAAATTGCTGATTGTCTGTGATTGACTACCAGCCTGGTGAAAAATGGTGGGGTGGGGAAGCAATGGAGCATACTGGTCTTGGTTCAAGGAGTTTGCAGTCTTTCACACTCACTGCAGAACAGGTATGATGCCAACTCTATGACTCCGTAAACAATGCCAGCTCTTCTGAGCAGCTGCAATCATTTTCTTATCATTTTGAGCTCTCCTGTAGAATGTTCTGCCAGCAGGTGAAGCCAGACGCTCAGTGCAAACCGAAAGCCTCTGCCACAAATCCTAAAACACCACCTGCATTGTGTTACTCCCTCTCTCAACACCTTTTGGTGGCGTCTGCTCGCTTTCAAGATGAATTTTAAGGAGATGGGCATTGTTAAAAATGGGCATTTCCAACAGGATAAACCTTCTTGAATGGACTTGATTCCCCCTCCAGATTCTGTTAGGGAAGAGGAATGAAAATGAGAATAGAAGCGCTGGAAACAAAATCCTGGTGGACGGCAGACAATGGGAGACAATTACTGGGCAGAGGCTTAGGTAGGCTACACGATAGTGAAAAGAAGTGCCGAGAGCGGCACCTCTCTTTCCTGTGTCCTCTTTCTCCTGCTCAGCCCTCCTGTGTTCCTGTCTACACCAATATGAGTTCATAAACATGACAATCCTTAGAGCAGTGACTGCCTCAGAGTTAGCACAGAGTAACTGGTTGCTATTCTTTACACTTATTATTCTATTCTTTCTGCTTTTTACCACTCGTGTTTTTGCTACCTTTAATCAATGTTTGAGACAATGCATAGCATGTTAAGGTGAACGTGAGGTGGGGATGTTACCCAGGAGGTTTGGTGAGGAGATTAACCCAGGTAGGAGCCTGGAGAGGGGTGGGTGTGGAGTGGCTGGTGGGAGAGACCCACCCACCAGCACCATCCTTGCTAGTGCAAGGATCAGATGAAAATGGCCCATGTCTGTGGCAGCGCTCAAGAAGAGGCAGAAAGAAGCAATTCTGGGTCTGTAATAATAAAAGAATGTGAACCAAATGGAAAAAAAGGAACAAATGTATGAGTAAAAGCAGGGGAGAATTTTGCCTTCCAGATTTCTGAATAAGCTTTCCTCATGTCTTGGGGCATAGAAAAATCCCCATGGAAGTCAGATGTGTGTGCGATGACACCAGGCGGGTGGTCTTCCTGCTCAGAGACACCGTGCCCACCCACTAGCACAAGAAGAGGGCTGAGTGTGGCTTCTGGAAACGCTAATGGATCGTGCTGAGTCACCATGTTTGCTCTGAAGCTGCATTCCCCAACATATGTTTGTCAGGCTGCTTCCCTGCCTCTTTGTCTATAGGGTAAGTCCAGGGTATTTAGCTCAACAGTATGTCCCTGCTGATTTCTCCAGCTTCAGCTCCTGCGCACTTCACCACCCCTATGTGTGCACAGTCCTGTATCCCAGGGCTGCTGGTGGGCATTCAGATCAGACACACCATCCTCTTCTCCGTCTCCATGTCTATATACATATCTTCTTTATCTAGATTTCTCTTCCTCTCTTACATGCTTGTCAAACTCCTATTCATCCTTCAAAATCCAAATCAAATGGTCTTTTCTTTCAGTAATATACTCTGAAATACCACAGTATTAATACGCACTCATTAATTCAATAAGTCAGAGTCAATAACTCATTAATTCAGAGTTAAGAGCACGTTCTCATCCAATAAATATTTACTGAGTACCTACTATGTGCCAGATACTCAGGGCAGTGACTGTGTATTGCTCATCTGTATTGTTCATTGCCATCTCAATACTTCTAGAAGCTAGCATAAACAAATAATCTGAAAGTTTAGAAAAAATGAATGAGTGAATGAATGAATGAATCACCTTTCTTGGCCCCCTCGCCATTCCCATCATAGATCTAATTTGACATGATGTGGAAAACTGAGGACTCTGTGCCCCTAGGGAAAATGCTGACACCCTTCTCTCTGACTCCCTGGCTGCCCATAATTTTATGTAAATCAGCGAATTCTCTGCAGTCTCTGGAGAAGAACTCTCTCTGATGGTCATACAGTCTTTTCTGTTCTGAACTCATGTGTTCCTGTGGTTCCAGAGGTTGAAAAAGAGCAGTGACATCATGAATCACCTTCCCCTTAGTGGGCCACAGAGGAGCTGCTGGGCCTACAGGCCACCAGGGGGAAGGCTGACCACCCAGACCGGCCATGCTGCCCATCTGTGTCCTGCTGTTAACCTCGAACCAAGACTGGAGCAATTTGGGGTTTTTCTAAAAATATTTTGCACCAATTTCAAAGACAACTCTCAAAATGGGGTTTGGGGAATAAGTAGGCAGCCATATAATCACATTCTCTTCTTTGGGAGAGACATAATAAGCTCTTCCTTTGATTTGATGATGAATAGCTTGGTCCATACGTTTCCAGGCTCTTGGCCGCAATTGGAACATTTCTATAAAGTGTGACTAGGAATCAATAGGACTGATTTCTTCTTATTAACATACCTCAGTGTAGGTAGAAAAATAACAGTCAGCATCCTTGAGAGAGTCACCTTCTGAAGAGTGCTATACTGGGAAGAGTACTCGATTGGGAGTCAGAGGTACTGGGCATTTGTATCTCAACTGTAATTTAAAAGTAGAAAATAAATTTCAAAATTTTAAAAAAGGAGTACTGGGCATCCATTCTCAGCCCTGACATTTACCAGACAGTGATACTGGGCAAACCATCCATCTCTTTTATAAAAATGGAGATAATACTTGCTTTGCAGGGTTGATTTAAGGTTCAAAGGAGGCAATGTAAAGATAAAGACCCAGGCACATAGAAGATAGTTAATATATGTGAATTTGCTGTGTCTCCTTGGAAATCACGTGTTCTTTGTACTAATGTTGCCTTTGGAGCCTCTCCTTGAAAATGACTAACAAAGTCATATGTGAAGTGACAATATTGCAGCTACTGTTTATTGATGATCCTGACACTGATGATTGGCTGCAAACCTCTGGCAATTCATTCTCTGCTCTTCTGTTCTGTTGTTCTCGGAGGCTACTTCTTTAAGTAGGAAAGGGCATTTGTCTGGCCTCCGGCCTCCTTCCCATTGGTCCGCGTGGAAATGGATAAAGAAAGAGACCTCATCTGACAGTTGTAAGATATTTGAGAAAATTAGCTTTAGTCATTGAGAGCCATGGCTGTGGCCCACCAGCGAGGTCACTCGCCCCAGTTTCGTTAGGCAGAGTGAGGCATAGGGCAAGGGCCAAGTGTTCGTGGTGGCCCACATCCAAGATGACACCTGAGCCCTGACTAAAGCCAGGTTGCGGCTGTCCCAGGAGTTGTTGGCCTTACCACCCCACTGCTATCGGGATCCTGTTACTGCAGTCTTCACAGCCAACTCGTACTCTGTGAATCCAATGGGAAGGCAACAGGCATTATGTAGCTGCTCATTCTGTCTTGGTGTTGCACTTTGGCTGTCTCGTACCTGGTTTCCTTCTGTCTGCCCAGCTGGTATTGGTGCTTTGCTTTGCTTTGGCTCTTAATGGGGCTTTTGCATAGTTCTTGGTTTTATACTTTTTCAGACTGGCCATTCCCAGGCAATCCCTTTTTACAGCCCAGAACTCGAACCCCTGTGCAGCCCAGAAGAGAATAGTGTCATTGCTGGCTGAGTTCCCACCAAGACTGTGGGGCACTGGAATAACAGACTTCAGGTATCCCCTAGCCTCATGCAATGCTTATCAGAGCCCTGGATCAAAGAAGAGGGTGACCCCTCCCTAAACTGCAAAGTGTGGCCTCAAATGCTAGCTCAGCTGAGGGAGCTTTTGTGAGGGCTGCCTTTGGGCAGATGATTTCTGTCCCTGTTTGAAACGGAAAAGGGAAAGGTCACAAGTCCCTAGGGTGACTAAATGCTGAGCAAAGTAATTTCTTCAGCTATTCAAAATTACTTTCCAGGAAGAGGAGTCAGCAATTAGAAAGACAAAATCAACATTTTACAAAGTTATTTAAAAATGTATAAATGCAGGGTTTATATTAAAAAATGTAAGGTTTGTATTAAAACCCTGCATTTGTATTATTGAAGTGTTAATATGGAATGGTGTCCCTTATGTTTTCTTCAACCTTTATTTTAAACAGGTAACAGGTTTTAATTAATTTCAGATTTCATGAAACTTTGCAATGTGGGATGCAAAAGCCTTTAGAATATCATAATGTTTTTGTTTTGCTTTATTGCTTTTTGCTGAAGCCCTAAGTGAAAGCACTATGCTAAGTGTCCTCGATGGGGAGGAAGACATGGGAAATGGGATGGGACCAATGATTAACCCAGGCTCAGGCCCTGCTCTGTTTTGATCACTAGGAGAATGACCAAACCTGAGCGTGACTGGTTGCTTGGTATGAGTAGAAGGCAGGAATTTGAGCACTGCAGTGACAAAGAGCCCACAGCAATGGCATGGAAGCAGCTGGGCTTAAGGGGCTGCTTCAGGCTTAGAAAATGTTCATAGTAACTGCGATGGACTGGGAATTACAGGCCCCTCTCATTTGGGGGGAACCAAAGAAAGCTTCCAGATTTTGCTGTGGCCTTTTAGGAATAAGGGGTCTACCCCTCATAACTGAGATTGACCTGGTAGAATGACAACTCAGAGTCAAGTTTAATTTGATTTAAAGAGCAGACAGAAGTATGCTATTTCTTGTATATCTGGAGTTGTAAATTGAGATTCACACTTTACATATAACTAAGTTAAGTCTTTAATGTCAGTTACTTGCAGAAGGGACCTCAACAGAAGTGTTGTAAATTGGTAGTCTTATCCTTAAAAAATAAAAGTTTGGTTTTTGTCTTGTTTTAGCTGAAATGCCCTTTCTTCAAGAAGAATTTTTTAAAGATTTTATTTATTTATTTATTTTAGAGAAGGGAAGGGAACGAGAAAGAAAAGGAAGGAAACATCAATGTGTGGTTGCCTCTCATGTGCCCCCTACTGGGTACTTGGCCTGCATCCCAAGCATGTGCCCTAGATTGGGTATCAAACTGGTGACCCTTTGGATTCGAAGACTGGCACTCAACCACTGAGCCACACCAGCCAGAGCAGGAAGAATTCTTATGCACCATATCAATATACAATGCAGATGACTGATTGGAGTTGGTAGGACTCACAGCCCTCTTGGCCTATCCCTCATGCTGATGCGCTCATAAGTGACAGTGACAGCTGTGAAGTCCCAGAGCTCTGAGTGTCAGCAGGTCACAGACTTGCTTTGCTAAGTAAGTGGCTGAGATATCAAGTAGCTAGTAACTTCTGGGCTATGCCCACCTGCCTTAGCCTTTTACTTAAAGTCCTTAAGTGGCCCATTCCTCCCTCCCAGCCCAACCCTTGCTCTGCATCCAGCTTTGTATTCAGAGGAACAGTGCTAGAATCGCCTTCAGTGCCTGGTGCAGCTAGGTGTTAAATATTAAGTGCAAATAAATAAATGATATAATACATGTCATTTGAGGAAAGTCATCTTGCAGCTCAAATGATGCAGGAAAATAAAATAAAATTTTTGGCATTGCAGAGAGAGAAAAAATTAAGCTTTACTTTTATTTTTCCCTCTCTTAGTTTGGAATGACTTCTACACAGGTCTACCCATAGTTGAGGTTTAATACACCCAAACTACCTGAATCTTTTTCTATCCTTCTTCCACACTCATAGGGTATGTCTACACCCACATGCTTACACATTGTGTTTGAAACAAACTGAGAGAGAAGTCAGAGGTGGAGATCAAAATAACTGTGCCTTTGCTGGTGATGCTGGATCAGAGAATGTGGCTTGAGCAGGCTTCCTCCTCCTTACCCTCAAATCTTTGGAAAGAGCTGCCTGAGCTCAGTCAACAGATTTAATTAATCAGCCAGCTTAGCCTCAAGTAAACATGACCACTACACCCCTGAAAGGCCTCAGAGTAAGAACAGAGAGATTTGGGTCCCCACATCTACCTCTGGGCTCTGATCCACATATACTTTCACTAGGAAGCAGATGCAAACACAAAGTGGGTGGGGAGGGAGGGAGGGAGAGAGAGAGTGAGAGAGAGAACGTAAGACTATTCAGAGAAGTCTTTCCTACTCCCTGGGGTTAGGGATTGGAGCAGGAAGTATAGAATTAAGAGTAGGGGAACTACTTTCTAATATTTATGGGTAAATAATAGGTCCCAGGTTATAGAATAAGGTAGAGAATTCAGAAAGTGTCTCTAAGAGTCATTTTTTACTACATTCAACTCAGTTGCATCTATGAAAGGCCCCACTTGGATCTTCACGTCACCCAGGCATATTGAACTGTGGTCTTTATGTTTACTGACAGGGACAAGCCCTACATTCATTACTGGCAGGGTGACCACACTTGGTGGGTACTGCACAATGGCTGAATTCTGCAAAACTGAAGTGAAACTGACCCAAAAGTTATGTGTACTATTTGCAAATGTATAACAAAGTCGTACATTAAATGCCCTAAAAGCATTTTGCTTTAGTCCCAGTGTACACAATTAAACCCTACTACACACCAAATGTGATATGTATAAGTAGAAGTTAGGAATTGTAAGCTGATGGGCAGAGACAAATAGAGCGATATTAAATGAAGAGACACAGAGCCACACAGACTATTAGGTCTGGAGAAAGCATGAACACAGGTAAAGATCAACATAGAAAATTAATCATCCCATTTAGCACCCCTCTAAGTGGAGTTAACGCCCATAGTTCTCAAGAGGAGAGGCCAATGGAGTCTGAAATCCGAGACCAGGCTGAAGTTGCTATATAAAGAATGTGGCTTAGGCAGGATCCACACAGAATGAAGGCACAAGTGTTCGAGATGGCTCCCAAGAAGAAGAATGGTGTACCAGCTAAACTTCTTGGTTGTAAGCAACAGCACATGACTCTTCTGGGTTATCGGAGAAGTTTTGCAATTCATGGAAGCTTGAAGAAGTAGATTTGACAAACAGACAAGATTCAAAGAGAGTCTGGAAGGCAGGCAGCAACAGCGACCTGATCAGGACCACATGTCACCAATGCTGGACACTACTGCAGCCGTGACGTGTGGCTCCCACCGCTGTTGGACATTGCTTTGCACTGTAGGTCATCATTGCCACTACCGGACACTGACCTCGGACACCGTGGCTGCTGTGTGACACCACAACCTGTTCCAACTTTGCTTCTTTTTTGGCATTTCTTGCTTTTAATTCCAATTTCCTGGTCAGAAGGTACCTTTGGCTCAGTCTAGGTTTTTGTGCTTGTGCCCTGGCTGCCAAAGGGGCAGGGAGATTTCCCTTCATTTGCCATCGAGAAAACCTGCAATGGGAAATGCTCCCCACCTCCCACTTCCCACAATGGAAGGAGATTTGAATGACAGGCAGCCTAAACATATTTACAAATAAAACTCATGGATATATCAGTTACCTCTCTCAAGAAGATGTAACATTCAAATGCTGGAATTAAATGGACATCTAAAAGTGTTAAGTGAAAACCGACAGGAACATTGCTTCAAGTCACAAAGAAGGTGGTCTTTAGTTTTATGATGATTTTTTAAAAAATAAAAATCAAGTTACACACCTTATATTCATAAATTACAAATGACCTATCTCATACCTCCCCTCTTATTTTTTAAAAATATTTTATTTATTTTTAGAGAGAGGATAAGGGAGAGAGAAAGAGAGGGAGAGAAACATTGATGTGAGAGAGAAACTTTGATTGGTTGCTTCTTATACATGCCCCGACCAGGACTGAACACACAACCCAGGCACGCGCCCTGACCGGGAATCGAACCAGTGACCTTTCACTTTGCGGGAAAACACCCAAGCCACACAGGTCAGGGCTCCCCTCTTATTATTTCTTCTCCTCCTCATCTACCTATTTGTCCTTGTAATTTCCAACATATGTACATTACATAAAGAGCTAGGTACTGGCCAATAAAAGTCACTAGGGGAAAAAGAAGTCAAAATGAAGCAATGATGCGGTTTATATATTTTTTTGGTTATATGGGTTGGCTCATATATATTAACAAGTAGATTGCACTAGCTATGGTTGCTAAATAAAATGCCCGAGATAATAATAATAGTATTTATTCAGTGTTACTGAGTCAGATGCTTTGCATACGTTATCTTGTTCAGTCATCATGGCAACTGGGTTGAGACTATCATTACCATTTTTCAAGAGAAGAAACTAAGACTCAGAGAACATAAGGGACTCGGGTGAAGGCTGTAAATCCCAACAAGGGGCAGAACTGAGATGGTAACCCCCTAGTCTGTGTAACTCAGAAAGTCCAGCCTAATATGCCACGCCTCCTCTGTGTGTTTGCAAATTTGAATAGAACTGAGTCAATGTTACTCTGATGGGTGTTGGCTTCCTGCACAGGCACATTCCTTCGAAGATAAAAGCATCGCTCTCACAGGTTTCTTGGCAGAGAGGATGGGAATCTCGGCTGCAAACTGAAACTGAGGATTCGTTTCAGGAAGTGGGAATTGGCAGAAAAAGAAAAAAGAGGGTCCTGAATTGCAAGAGGCAAGCAGAGGCTGAACCACCCTGCCTGGAAAAGCGGTGCCCTCTGAGGTTGTCTTGGACGGTGACATTGCTTTTGGCCAAAGTTGCTTTCTTTACAGCAAATGGAAACTAATGGTCACCCCCAGATTATGTGACACAATTCACCTTTACTCGATGGTTCTCCTCTGCCTGTGTGATGTGTCTCAGGGTTCTATTTATACAAGCATTGTTGTGCATTTTGTAAGTCATGACCATTTTGCCTTGGTGTTGGATTATTTAAAATGCTCTAACTACACTACAATTAAACTAGAAGCAGAAAAACACCAATGTATTAAAAAAAAACATAGTTCTGTAATACTTTACATATAGTACTAAAATCTCTAGTTTTCCCTAGAGAAAATACACACATACAAGCTTCAAATACAATGGGGCAAAGAACTGAATGTAAGACTAGAATGATGTGACTCTTCCTAAACATTTCCTACCCACGAAGATTTACTTCTTGAGTATCCGCAAGCGTAAGCCAGAAACCAATAAATTAATAAGAGGAAATCACTAATTATTTTTTTACCATTTGAGTAAATCAAGCACATTACATGTTTCTTTTTAATATGGAGTCATGATGTATCTGGCTTTCTTCCCTTAACTCTGTGTCATAGGCATTTCCCATGAATATGTCCTATTTTAAATTACACTTGTATCTGTTGCCTCAGATTCCGTCGAAGGGATATAGTGCACTTCATTTAACCGGTTTGTGAGCAGGGCACTTGAAAGTTGTTTCTAATTTGTCCCCACTATGGAAGGGGGGACAGATGTAGCTTTGCATTTTGCTTCCTCCCCCGACCCTTTTAGGGAACTAGTTCCTTAAAACAAATTCCCCGTAGTTGAGTCACTCAATCTAATGAAATGAACTATTCTGCTGTTCTTAGTAGATATTCTAAAATTGCTTCCAAAAAGGTTTTTTTTAATCCATTTACACTGCCACCAGCAGTATTTTCATAAGCCATTTTTCACTACAAATTTAGCAGAATAGGGTGTTTTGTGTCTTTTAAACTGAAATTCTTAAGGGAAGTTCTCTCCGAGTTCAAGTGTGGCTAAAAAGCCACCGCTCAGCTGTGGTGTTACCTCTTAGAGACTGACTATGAAATCACAGGAAAAAAAAATTGGAGATGGCAGAGGCTTTTTCAGTTTGATCTGTCCCTCTGCGGCAGGTGTTGGATGGTTACCCACATGCCAGTGCTTTAGGGACACAAATCAGTGGAATATGTTTGTCAAACACGTCAGCCCGAGTTCCCATAAGACTCAGCCACAAAATGTCGACAAAGCTGGAATACAAAGGCCTGGCTCTTTGCCTGCCATCCCCTGCAAGGCTTGGGAGCTCATGAAAGGAAGGGCTTCTCCTGGGTATGTTATAGAGAGCCCTTCTGGGTTCCAAACGTTTGCTTGGACACCTGGAATTCAAATTCCCACTACTGCTGAACCGGAATAAACAATTGTCCCCCAGGGCTGCCTTCTACTATTTCATTCTCTGAATGTGTCGTTTGTAATGTTGAAATGTATTCTGCTAGAATGCCATTGGACTTACAAGTTCCCAGGGCATTGGAAACCATCTAGTCCAACCTCCTCATTCAAAGAGGAGGAAACTGAACCCTATTGAGTAGGAGGGTCTAATGCCTGGGTTTCTGCATTCCCAGCATGGTGGTGGTACCCATGGCCTTTGCACATTATTTTGGGGGATGAAATATCTTTGATAAAATCCAAGTCAGGCCTGTCTATTAAATTAATCTATTAGTGAGATCGTCCTTGTTACTGCTGATTGTTCCTAGTATATCAGGCAATTATTGCAAAACATGCATGGAGAAATTGTGGGCGTTAATCTCAGAATTTTTATGAAGTTCAGTTAGAATGATAAGTAACACTTATTTAGCACCAGACTCTGTTCCAAGTAATTTTCATGCATGAATTAATTTCCTCCAACAGTTTTCTAAAATGTATTTTTTCGTGATCCTCATGTTACAGAGGTAAGCTGAGAGTGATTTTTAAAATTGTATATTAGACAGTATGAGCTAAATTATGCTTCAGTAACAACCCCAGATCTCAGTGACTTATAACAGTAAAGCTCTGTTTCCTTCTCACGTTGTATGTGTGCATTGTAAATAAATGTTGATCCTTTTCTCTGGGAACCACACTGAAAGAGTAGCCCTCATCTACCACCTAGCTGTGTCCTAGCAGATACAATATGGTGACAGTAGAAAACACAATGGCTGTGAAAGCTACAGGCTGAGAAGGCACACGAGTTACTTCCTTTCAACTTCATTGACCAAAGCTGATAACATGACCAAGCCTGGCATGAATGAGGCAGGTAGTGAGAAACTCCAGCCCGGAAGGCCTAGTAAATCTATTGAACACATGTAATCCACCATAGACAGTAACAGATCAAGTAAATTTTGCAGGCAGAATTTGAACTCAGTGGGATTCCAGAGTCAAGACTCCCAACTTACCTGCTTTCCTTTTTCAGTGACTAGATGCTAGGAAGTATCTTTGGAACCCAGGTTGAACCTGAGAATTTGTTCTTTTGCCTCAATGAAAAATGTCATTGTGTTAAGCATACACTCACCCATTTTAAGCTAGCTATTTCACAGCATTCCCTGAATGAATGTTTCCTCTATGGGACCACTAGCACATTATCAGTTTGTGTGCCACCTCTTTCTGGGTAAAAGAGCCACTTAATGCTCCTGTACATAAAGACATCTTAAGGACCTCATAGACTCCCAGGGCAGTCTGGGCCTCAGAGGACGGCAAGGCCAGCTCCCTGCCAATGCTCATGTCCTTGTGTGCTTGTTAAAGAATCCTACCAGGAGGCTATGTAGCCTTTTATGGGTAATTTCCCACTGGGAGGGTGGTCCATTTATGGGCAGTTCTGATTTTTGGGAGGGTCTGCCTTGAGTTGAATCTCTCTTACAAAGCTTCTATTCTAGGGGCTATGTTTTAAGATAAATGTAATCCTTTATATATTTACATAATACGTAGTATCTAAGTATGTATGTATGTGATGCATAAGCATAAATATCCTTATGTATTATATTCCATTTATATAATATTTATATATTATTGTTTATGGATATCTGTATGTGTTATATTATGTATTATATGTTAAATATTAATATGGTAATATATGTAATATATCAAACTCTCTCTATATAATTTATCTATCTATCCCAGCTTCTTATTGGATTGGCCAAAAAGTATGTTTAGTTTTTACCTTAAAATAAAAGACACATTTTTCATTTTTACCAATAACTATTAATGTGGATATTTTGAGTATATTGGCTATCTCCCACATGGCATAACGCTGATTGTTCTCTATTAATGTCTTGATTTGATTACTATCAACTTCAACTGGTCTAGCTGACTGTGGAGCATCATCCAATGAGAAATCTCCAGCATGAAACTTCGAGAACCACCTTTGACACATTCAATCAGTCATAGCACCTTCTCTATACATGCACAAATCATTTTCTTTTTGCATTTCAGTTGCGTTTTTACTTTTCTTGAAATAATAAAGCATAATATGCCAAGAATGTTCAATATTTTCTTCCATCTTCAATAGTAAAATAGCTACACAATAATTTGTCCATTTTGATAAGTGTTTTTTAAATGCATGCTGATGTGAGAGCTGTCAATACAATCTAACAAAATTGTTTCAAATGAAGTTAAAGACAACTAAGCGCTACTAGAGCCATCTTACAGAAAAAAACAAACTTTTTGGCCAATCCAATATTTTAATGGAGGGGGTATGACCCTCCAGTTTTTATCTTCTCTAGCCTCAAATGATGCAATTTTCTGTTACTACGATATGACTTTGCATATCAAAAGAGCCCAATTTTCATTTTAGAAGGTACTCTGGTCTAGCTTCAATAAAAAAGGAGGTTTGTATAATATTATTCAGCTATCCCCTTTTATTTAGATTGCTGGAGTTATAAATCCATAAATGAGAATTTATTTTAGATTTCATAAGACTGCATAATCTTTTCTATGATGAATTAAATTCATTTAGCAATTTCATCAATGCACTCTAAACTTGATATTTAGACTACTCAGAAATGTGGAGAGGTGAGGTTAGGCTATTCCCAAATTCTTTAATACATGCTTCAGAAATTATTACAGGATAAAGATTGTCTTACTCTTTTAATAAGTGAGGTCATTTTGATTTCATACTTGTTATTTACTTTAAATAGCTGGCTTATATACAAATGTTGAGTATATATGTATAGTTTATTTCTCCAGTAAATATTTGACAAATTCTCTTTAAGATTTTTTTAGTTTTAATTTTCAGTTGTCATTCAATATTATATTAGTTTCAGGTCTACAGTGTGGTGATTAGACATCTATTTAACGTATGAAGTGGTCCCCTGATAAGTCCAGTACCCACCGGGCACCATGCATAACTCTGGTTATGACAAATTTTCTTTTTAACTAGTCTCTAATTGGGGGGAACTTTTTGATATGTGGGCAGAATCAAGCCACTTTCAGAGGTTGTGATATTTTAGAGTCTTTAAAATAATATTCCTTTTACTTTATAGAAGCTCTGCGGGGGTTAGGACTATGTCTTTCTTATTCATCACTGGCCCCTCAGTGGCTGGTATAATGTGTGGTACATAGTAGGAACTCACTAAATATTCACTGAGTTAAAAAAGTAAAAACAAGGGAGGTCCTGAGGGCAGTGGCCGTATATTATGCTTTGTTTTTGCCCATAACAGTTGGCCGTGCTCAAAATAGCCCAAATTACTGTAATTAACCTTCAGGCATTGGTGGTAAAATGAAAGAAAAGAGATTTGAGATCTATTTGAGTCACAGACTAGTAGGATTTACTGAATAATTGGAAGGTGTGAAAGATGAGGGGAAGAGAGGAGTGTAGAATAACTTAGGAGTTTATGATTTAAGTGACTATGAGTAGGTGATTTGTGGACTATTCAAAAACAGTCCATTCCTTGTTTTGTTAATAAACTTTTATTGGAATTTAGCCACATATACTCATTTACATATCGTCTATGGCTGCTTTCACACTGTAATGGCAGAGCTGGGGAGTTGTGACGAAGACCATATGGCTTACAGAAACAAAAAATTGACTAGCACTTACAGAAAAATGTTGGCTGAATCTTGCTCTACAGAACACTCAATTTTTTGTTGTTGTTGGGGTGGCAATGGAGGCAAACAGCTTCTCTTTGTTAATGTGCTGAGTTTGTAGTGCCCATGGAACATTCCAAGTGAAGATGTTTAGCAGAGTTGTAAATACAAGCCTGGGACTCAAGCACAAAACAATGATTGAACATACAGATTTAGTAGTTTGTGGTCAAGACATGGCTTTGGGGGCCATGAAACAACATGGTAGCTAAGCGTCAAACATGAAGATACTATTGGTGATGTACAGTACGCACTGAGATCCAGCCGAGGTGAATCAGCAGTTTGATTTTATCTTGTGTAAGCACATGAGAAGAAGGACAAGGCAGTGTTGGGTGCATGAGCTTCCTCTTCCAGGATGTGGTGTAGGGGATCCCGCTGAGCATGATGCCTGGGCAGAGTCCTCCAGCTGCCACAGAGAGACCAGTGCTGCCACAGGTCCTCATGGTGGGCCCCAACGCTGAAATCAGAAGCACCTCTTTCAGCTTTACAGTGCAGTTTTGCAACCCAACCACAGAACACCTCGTATTGGTTGATTAGGGGGAGGAAAAACTAAATGTTAGTTACAGTTCTAAAGTGGTGCCAGTCCTGGATATGTGAAGCTCTGCTGTAGCCATGAGGGTTAAGCCTAACGAGGCAGCTCATGTACTTTCCAGGCCGTTTTCCAGCTGGTAAGTGAATATTTCTGTCCTGCACGTGGTACGGAGAGCTTAGCACAGTGCAAGAACAGTTTGTTCCAACAGAGGTTTTAGGCCAGTTCTAACATGCCTTTGAATCTTCTTACTTCCGGAGTGATTCACTTCCATTTCCTCTTTTGCCAAGTAGGGGAAATAGCAATCCCTCTTTCTCATCCTTGCTAAATGTTGTAAGGACAAATACTCTGGATGAGAGTGTATAGTGAGTTGCTGGAGGGAAGACCCTGCAGCTTCTATAGTAGAGACTGATCATGAGTAGAAGACATTCAGGACATTGAATAAGTGAGTCCCCAAAGAATCACTTACTCCAAAAACTGTTTATAGAGTTTCTAATGTAGTAGCCCATACAATAGATATTGGCTGTCTTAAAGAGGTGAGATTATTGGCAACTGTGCTAGGATCTTCCCTCTTTTATTCCCTTTTTCATTAGCCACTGGAGATAATGAGCTTCGTGCATGAAGTTAATTTAATAGTTTTGTTGTTGTTTTTGGAGTTAACTTAATAGATGAGAAACCCTACTCTGAACCTAATTCCAATGCACATTCTTGAGTTGTATTTCTGGAAATGTAGTTTCAGAGCATAAGTGAATTTTTCCAGCTCCAGCAGAGGTTATTATGCTAAATACTGCAAAGCGCATTGAAAAAATGAATGTAACCTAAGGGAGGGGGGGGATAACCCTTAAAACTATGATCAGATTTTTCCTCAGATCACTTTTTAAAAGTTCATCAGGAAATTCTTGGATTTTATTTTTAACATTGGATTTCTGTACCTCTTCTTTGAATTTCGTGTGTATTCTGACTTGTGCCCTTGTGTATATGAATGTTGGTATGCTAGAATGTGTAAATGGACCCTCTTTGGTTGGAGTAAACTTGTGGGTCTGTGTGCATGTGTGCATGCGTGCGGGTAAGTGTGGGTGTATTTTCCTTGTGGATGTGCTGGTCTGATGGAAGGAGCTCTTAGATCCCACAAGAGCCACATGCCTATCAGGAGGGATCCTTGTTACGTTTTCAGCACATGCATTTGCAGAATTAAAGAGTGTAGGCACCAGTCTAACCACAGAACCCTCTGTGAACTATTCTGGGCTTCCCCAAAGACCTTTAATTTACAAAGACCTTTATTGTATTTAAAGACAATGCATGGTCTTGCATAGTCATATCTGCAAATGCTCATCTGCTCAGGGGCCTTGGAAGACAGATCATCGCCTCGTCGGGATCAACTCAAAGGTTGACCTGGCATCCACTGAATCTTAGTTGGATAATGCATTTCACTGGAGAGTTTTTGTTTGCCTGTTTTCCTCCTGGCTCACTCTTGGCCCAGACTCAAGATAAACTTTGCTGCCTTTCTGCCTGCTGTGCTTAATTTTCTGTGGTACCTAAAATGCTGGATTTGTAGCCTTTTTCGTTTGGCTGTGGTTTGGCTTCTCCTTTCCAATTCAACGTTCAAGTTTCCTCTGTGTGTAGGACTCAGAAATGTTTCATTTGAGAGTTTAAGTTTCATGATTTTAATTATTCACATCGTCTAAACTTGGCTTTGAAATCAACCATATCAGGCATGACAATTCACCCAAGAGTCTGAAATGGAATAAAGAAAGCAGAGAGGAGGAGACATCTGGTGCCAAACCACCCCAGTGAGGTGCCCATATGTTTATGAACGGGGCTGGGGTAGAGGAGAGAACTAACTTTTATGAAGCACCTACAATGAGATAAGCACTGGATTGGAAATGCATTCTGCACTTTACCATCCCAAGAATCCTGTTGGAGGTAGTGACTTACCAAATTATTTTTCAGTTCCCGCTTGCCTTTCTACACATTTGTGCTTTAGGGTGGATGCTGCAGTTATCGTGGGGTGAATAAAAAAAATGTTACTCTAACACGCTGTGTTACTTAGAAGACACTTGCTCTCTGTTATCCAGAAGTTCTTTTCTCTCTGTGTATTTTCTGCATCCCATTAAGTAATACCACCCTGGTTTTATGAACTGAAGTGAAAAGCTGCCAGTGCTTTCTTTTTTTGCCACCAGTATTTTATTGTTCAAGTCTTTCCTGCCACTACGTGTGGGTTCTTTCTATAATGAGCATCAGTCTAATATTAATGATTCTATGGCATCAGATACTCTTGTAACACATTGATCTGAAACTGTGATGCTTAGAAATGAAGGTCATCCACTTCCTTAATGACCAACCAAGGCTTTTTTATGTTTGGGATTCTCCTTTAATAAAGACATATGCTATGTCGATACAAAGAATGAGATCTTTTGCATGGGAGGGTAAATGCATGCAAAAATTTATTTGTCTGATTATACAGATGTAAAAATATTGGAAAGAGGAGACAACAAAAAGTAAAACTCATGCATCACCTAACCAACCCAAAAGAACTTTATTCACATTTTGGCGTGTTTCCCTACCTCTCTCTGCCCCCTCTTCCTCCCTCCCTTCCTCCCTGCCTTCCTTCTTTGTTTCTTTTTTCTTTCTACATGTTTTTAAAAATGTAACATAACCAGTGTCTTGGACAGAGCAAGTCTTGGGATACCATCACAAAGCAAAATTATTTCATCTCTTTCACTGTCTTTAAAATTAATTAGAAGAACTAGTTCTTTCCCTGCCCTAAGAGTCTATTGACTCTTATGATCATGCATAAGCAGTAAGAGGGCCAAGGGTCCCTATTTCAACAAACACAACTACAATTCAAAAATTACAGTTCCCTGTCCCTTATAGTAATGAAAATTTTGATTTAAGGTTGTCTTCTCCACTTCTCCAGGTAAGCTGGCCACCGCAGGAAAACCCAAAGAAGGCAAAGGCTATGGTTGGCTTCTGCTCTCAGCTTTTGCTCTCCACCCCTACTTTTGTCCATTTCTGACCCTTCCAGGCTTGGAGTGAGGAGAGGAGCTAGCAGTTTTTTAGTAGTGACTGGCACCATCCAGGGTGGGCTTCCCACTCCCTGGACCAGGCAGATGTCCAACGTCAGGGCTCTCACTGAGCTTTAACACGTTCTTCAAGACTCTTGCTCCCATACCAGGCCTTCTGCAGTTCTCTAGGTGTTGATGATATACTCTCCTTCTCCAGCTCAAGTTTACTCCTTTTCAGCCCCTAGTAATCTAGCACTACCTTCAGCTTCTCTCCAGTGAGGACTGTCTACCTTTCAGCAGTCCCATTGGATAAGGCTCTTAACTCCACACTGGTTCTTACTCTCTGCTAATATCTGTTCTATGGGAAACACGCATCCCGTGCTCCTGCAGGAGTGCTTGTCCTCCAGCACAGCCTTCTCTCCTACACCCCCACCATCAGAAGAGGTGGCCAAGCTGGCTCTCTCTACTGGCGACTCCCAAGTTCAAGAAACATCGTTCAGGTTCCTGGGTGGTCCTGCTGGCACTCTCCTCAGTCGGTTTGAGATGAGTTTCAGGCACTTCCCTTCCCCATCAGCACACACACACTTTGTGGACATGCGTGGAAGGTACACCACAGTGATGATTTTCTCCAAAGAGATTCACCCTGATTCTTGTTTGTTAACTTCTCAAACTGGAAGCTTTCCACACTGGAGAGGTAGATGAGGGATTAGAGAGTCACATAGCCTTTTTGTGACTATTTCCTTTAGAAATTTTCATCTTGTTTTGGTACCTCGGTTAAATATTATATCTGTTGACTCTAATGACTATTGAAACTCACCATTTAACATTTATGCCAGCTTCTATGATCCTTGTTTTCAAATAGCATTTATCTTGGTGGTTATTCTGTATCATTATTTGGTTTCGAAAATATGATTTTTAACGATGGTTTATGATTAATGGTATTTTCCTATTGCCGCTGTTACAAATTACCACACACTTTGTGGCTTAACCAACACAAATTTATTGTTTTGTAGCTCTGGAGGTCAGAAGGCTTAAATCATCCTCAGTGGGCTCAAATCAAAGCATTGGCAGAGCTGTGCTTCTTCTGAAACCTTTAGGGGACAAGCTGTTTCTTTGTCTTTTCCAGCTGCCCGCATTCCTTGGCTTGTGGCCCTACATCGCTCCAACCTTTGTTTCCATTATCATGTTGCTTCCTCTCCCTCTGCTTTCACCGTCTTCAACCCACTTATCTCCCTTTTATGAGGACCCTTGTGATTACATTGGGCCCACCCAGATAATCCAGGATAATCTCTCTATCTCAAGATCCTTAATTTAATCCTATCTGCACATTCCCATTTGTCACATAAGGCAAAGTAGTCACAAATTCTAAGGATTAGGACCTGAATTCTAAGGGAGGGGAGCAGGGGGAACATTTTTCAGCCTATTATACCCATGTTTTGGATGTTTCACAACATTTTACTCTTAAGTCTTTATTTTACATTTTATAAACAGTCCTGCAATGAGTTTCCTGATAAATGAAAACATTTTTATGAGTTTCTCTGATGGTTTCCTCAGTATAAATTCCTAGAAGTGGAGTCACTGAGCGAGAGCATTGATTCATCTTACTAAATTCCCTTCCAGAAAGATTTTGTAAATTTTTGACTCTGCAAGCTATAAGGAATCTACCCTCACCAACACTGAGTGTTCTTATTTCTTATTTCTGGGTCCACTTGATAGCTAAAAATGGTATCTCCTATATGTGTTTTGATTACTAGCAGACTGAATATTTATGACATGTATTGACCAAGTGCATTTCTTCCTTTGCAAAGTAAATGTTCACTGTCTTTGGCCACTTTTATCAGGATCTTACAGAGATGTGTCTGTTTCGTTGTTTTGGGTTTTTTTTATGCTGTTTTGTTTGTTTGTTTAGCTGTGTGACCTTGTGCAAATAATATAACTCCCCTTTGGCTCAATAGTCTCATTCTGTTCACGGGAATAAAAGCCCCAGCTCCACAGTGGGAAGTGTGGAGGATGAGGATGGGTGCAGAGCAATGAGATGACTGTGTGTGTGTGGTGGGGACGGCTGTTGTGTCACTGCTGTCACGATGATCCTGATGGTGGTAGAGAAAAAGATTTGTAAGATGTATTTTGATGTATTTCTTAAAATTATAAAACCCTTGTTGTCTATATCTGTTGAAAGTGTTTTTCCAATTTCTTATTTCTCTTACCTTTTTATACATGTGGTGTCAAAATGCCTAGTATTGTATGTTCGATGTGTTATTTATGATTGCTTTCATTTCTTTCATATTTAAAAGTTATTCCCTATTCTCAAGATAAATTAAATATGTGCTGTTATTTTTATTTTTTTTAATAATTGCTCTTTTCATATAGATCTATAAAACATGTGGAATTTGAGTTGGTGGATATGTGAGATGAGGATCAAGTGAGATTTATTTCTCCCCTTATTTTCAGCCACGTTCCCTAATATCATTTGATGAGTATTATATCTTTTCAGGATTGAATTTTAAAGCTGTTTCCATTGTTGTCATACAATAAATTCTATATATAGTATTGTAAGATTATTCCAGAACTTTTTGTAATGTTCTATTGATACAGCTGCCTAGTCTTGTGACATTTTGATCTTATTTTAATGGTTACAGTATTACATATGTTTTATTAACTCAAAAGAATGTTACAATGACACTATATAGTCGATTATTTAAAAATAATAATTTTATTCCTTTGCCCTAGGATTCTTGATTTATTATTTTGGTTAAGATGTCCAGAAAAATAATAGGTATTAATGTCATACATGGGTATCCTTGTTCTTTTCTTTATATTAATTGTAATGCTTCTGCTATTTCACCATTAAGTGGGGTTAAGTAGGTACCTCATGGAGGTACTCAGAGACTGTTCCAATTACCTCCTCTGAATATCTTCATTAAATTATTAGAAAAAAATGTGTGTCAATACCCCAGAAATATATCAGACACCTTTTATGCCATTTGAGTGGCCTTTTAATACAAGGGAAAGAACATGTGCTTTCAAAACTTGGGTTTGAATGTTTGTTCCAACACTTACTGGATAGACAATTTACACAAACACCTACAGTTTGTTTGTTTGTTTGTTTGTTTGCTTGCTTGCTCTTTAAAATATAGGCTACAGCCCTGACTGGCGTGGCTCAGTTGGTCAAGCATTGTTTTGCAAAGCAAAAGGCCACCAGTGTGATTTTGGGTCAGGGCACATGCCCGGGGTTGCAGGTTTGGTCCCCAGCTGGGGCGTGTACAAGAGGCAACTGATTGATGCTTCTCTCTCACATTGATGTTCCTCTCCCTCTCTTTCTCCCTCCCTTTTCCTCTCTCTAAAAATGACTAAATGAAATCTTTTTAAAAATAAAATATAGGCGATAATATTCCAAGGCTGTGTTGGAGATTTATAAGACTGTATTAGAGATTCAGTGAGATGTGAGGAAAACATGTAGGGCAGTGCCTGGGAGACAGCAGTCACTGGCCACGGAAGCCATCCTATCCATAGTAGGTTTTTTTTGTTGTTTGTTTTTCTTTAATTGTTGTTCAAGTACGGTTTTCTGTCTTTTACTCCCATCCCAGCCCACCCCATAGTAGTTTGGCTCCACAAAATGTGGATGGGAAATCTGCAGAACGAATTTTAATAAGAAAGGCCAGACCTTGCTGCTGACTTCTGTGGACTCCAATTTCTTCCCGTATTTACATGGGAATTTTCCTGGTCGGGAAAATTCTAAAAGTTCAATGCCTCTCTAATCAGAGCCATAAGAGCACCCATTTCTCAGATTCTGTTAAAGAGTACATGTGAAGGCAGCCCTTGCTCCAGTCAACTGCTGCCTAAGGAAAAGGGGAAGCCACCAGCCAGCTGCCTGGGGAGCAGCTGCATTTTCCGCCTTGGCCCTCCTCGGAGAGCAGTGCTGCATGTTGTTGCAGTTGTACTGTACTGTTCTACCACATGGATTCATAGTTAACATTTTTCTTCCAGGCACATTTAAAACGTTTGGCTCACGTCCTCTCTGAGCTGTTTTATAAGGGCAATAACTGAGGCCAGGGTGTGCTCTTGTCAGCAGGCAAAGCACGCAGCGGAGGCTGCCAAAGAGTTTCCTGCTCAGGGGCCACCCATCCTTGGCTGCAGGATGTGTGGCTGGAGCTCATGGCAACTTGCACAGAGCGAGCACTGGGACTTTCTGTTCTCAGGGCTCATGCTTTGGATTCCATCCTTCGGTCCTGCTGCATAGATCAGTGGAGGCTGTTGTGTTTGCGCTTGTTTGGGACTAGCTCAGAACACATGTCACAGCAGCAGTTCAAGGCCTAGCTCTAAGGCTTAGAGCTGGGGAAATGCTCTTTAAAGACTAGCAAGCTACTCTTCCTTCCTCTTAATGCAGGCGCAGCGTTCCCACGAATCAGCTGCGGGGGAAGAAGGGGGAGGCGTTCCCTTCATCCTGCTCTCTGTGAATTAACTCCTGGGATGGGCAGACAACACAGGCACCAAATGCAGAGTTCCGACCCTGCTACCCGACCCTCTTTGAAGTCCACCTTGGCGTGAGCTGATCTCTTTTCATATATTATTTATTGTCAAACACTGTGACAGGGAGAATCCATGGCAGATCCCTGAAGCTGTTTTTTCAGGATTTCCTTTGATTGGAAGCTGTTGGCTGTGCCTTCTGCAGCTGGCTCTGTCACAGAGCAGAGGGCTCAGCACGTCGCCCAAGTGACAGCTGCCATGCCAGCACAAAGGAGGTTCTGGCTGTGAAAGCACCTCTAAATAACTACACAAGTGGACAGGGCATTGTCATTTCTTCACTCACCAGTAAGGAGGCAATGCGATGTCCTGAGTGGAGAAAACACAGCCTCAAGTCCAAGAGATGCAAGTTGAAATGCCAGCTCTTCCATTGACTCAAAGGGCAAACTTCACCCCAGTTTCCCCATTTCAATGAAAACACTCACCCTCAAGACTTTTTTTTAAAAAAGATTTTATTTATTTATTTTTAGAGAGGGGCGGGAGAGAGAGAGAGGGGGAGAGAGAGAAAGAGAAACATCAATGTGCGGTTGCTGGGGGTTATGGCCTGCAACCTAGGCATGTACCCTGGGCTGGGAATTGAACCTGGGACACTTTGGTTCCCAGCCCGCGCTCAATCCACTGAGCTATGCCAGCCAGGGCTACCCTCAGACTTTTAGTCAAAAATCAATCAGGTAAGACATGTACAGAGTTCAGCTCCTTTCCTCCAAATTCCAAAGATAGTCTAGAAATTTTAAAGCTGTCAGGATGACGACTAGTAAATACTGTCATTATCTTCATTTATTTATTATTCACTCTGTAAGCATTCAATAAAAAAATGAATACTTCAGAGCCTTTAACATTTTAGATAATGTACTAGGGATAAATAGATACATGTTCAAGACACGGCTTCATCCCGTGTCTGTCTCAAAAATTAAAAAAAAACAGAAATGACAAAATATAAAGCATGTTGCGGTGCTGGAAGCTCAGGAAGTAAGAGGTGCACCCAAGTACTTATACCATTTTATAGAATGACAAAAGTTCTTCCAGAAGAAGGGACATTTAACCAAGGGATGATGTCAGTATATAGAGGACAGCACAAAATACTCCTAGAATTTAAAGAAAAGCTCCTTTTGAAATGCGATGATGAGAGTGACTTGCTCATAGGGATAGACAGTTCACGGGCTGCCATGGGACAATTAAAAACGCCAAGCTTGTTCAAGAACGCAGCTTGTCCCATAGACATATGAAAGGATGCTCAGCATCACTAGCCATCGGAGAGATGCAAATTAAAACCACCATGAGATACCACTTCACACCAGTCAGAATGGGCATCATAAACAAATCAACAAAGAACAAGTGCTGGCTAGACTGTGGAAAAAAGGGAACCCTAGTGCACTGTTGATGGGAATGCAGACTGGTACAGCCAGTGTGGAAAACAGTATGGAATTTCCAAAAACAAAACAAAACAAAAACCCTAAAAATGGGCCTGCCTTTTGACCTGGCAATTCCACTTCTGGGATTATACCCTCAGAATCCTAAAACACCAATTCAAAAGAACCTGTGCACCCCAATGTTCATAGCAGTGTTATTTACAATAGCCAAGTGCTAGAAACAGCCAAAGAGCCCATCTGTAAATGAGTAGATCAAAAAACTGTGGTACATTTATACAATGGAATACTACACAGCAGAAAGGAAGAAGGAACTCCTACCCTTCGTGACAGCATGGATGGAACTGGAGGGCATTATGCTAAGTGAAATAAGCCAGGAGGTGAAAGACAAATACCATGTGATCTCACCTATAAGTGGAACCTAATCAACAAAACAAACAAGCGAGCCAAATAGAACCAGAGATATGGAAATGAAGAACAAACTGCCAGTGATCAGAGGGGAGGGGGATAATAAGGGAAAGAGGGGGAAGGGTCAAGTCAAGAAACATGTACAAAGGACCCATGGACAAACACAATGCAGGGCGGGGGCGGGGAGAGAAGGATTGAATGTGGAGGTGGGGGTGCATAGGGAAGGGGAGAGTAACAGGGTAAAAATGTGACCACTGTAACTGAACAACAATTTTAAAAAAAGAGGCTCTAAATGTTTCCAGAAAAAAAATAATAAACTTGTCTGGCAAGGCCCCGTCCTCTCACCTGCAAAAAAACAAGTATGCAGCTTGTGATAGTCTGTAACTAAATTCAGCCAGGTCCTACTCAACAGGACTGCCTTTGTCAGCCAGGAGCAAGGACAGCATCAGCCTGGAAGACAGGGCTGGGATTGGGTCATGGAAGGGTAGATTTCTGCCTCTTTATCCTACCTATATCAGAACTACTTCTGCTTCTCCTTAACTGCTGTGTTGTTGCTCTACCTAACCTTTTGGTTGATCAAAAGTTTCGAGGCTCAATAAAGATTTTCCAAACCACTGTAGCACACTGTATCATCTAGGAAAAAATTCCTTGGAAAGTGAGTTTTCATTGCTGAAAACGGAATGCATTGTGATTTACAGAATTGCCTGTTCTTCTGTGCATTCCCCCAACTTATCTGAGGATACCTGTTCTCCCAGGAAACTAATGAGGTACTTGTGGTCAGGGACTTCGGCTAGTCGTCATTTTACCCCGAGTGCTTCGCAGAAAACTGGGCAGACAGTTGTTACTCGTGTACTACTCAACACTGCCACCCAAGTAATCATCTTAATGTACAAAGATTATTATATTATACTCTGGCTGTGGTGGCTATACTCTATTATTCTGGCTGTGAAAGCACCTCTAAATAACTACACAAGTGGACAGGGCATTGTCATTTCTTCACTCACCAGTAAGGAGGCAATGCGATGTCCTGAGTGGAGAAAACACAGCCTCAAGTCCAAGAGATGCAAGTTGAAATGCCAGCTCTTCCATTGACTCAAAGGGCAAACTTCACCTCAGTTTCCCCATTTCAATGAAAACACTCACCCTCAGACTTTTTTTTAAAAGATTTTATTTATTTATTTTTAGAGAAGGGAGGAGGGAGTGAGAGAGAAAGAGAGAGAGAGAGAGAGAGAGAGAGAGAGACATCAATGTGCAGTTGCTGGGGGCCATGGCCTGCAACCTAGGCATGTACCCTGGGCTGGGAATCGAACCTGGGACACTTTGATTCCCAGCCCATGCTGGGAATGCCCAATGCTATTTAATATTCTTCAGTGAAAGCTTATTAAAGGTCAGGCACTGGGTGTGAGGATGATGAAGGGATACCAAACATAGCACGAGAGGCATAAGAAGGAATATCTTCTTTCCTTATAATACAATTTGGAGTTTAACTCCAAAAGAATTTATCAGACAACCAAGATATGGAAGGAAGTGCCAAGAAGAGGACTGGAGATGAATGATGGACAACAAACCTGAGTAGATAATAGATTTGATCTTCTGCTGTCTTGCTCCCAGTATGTATGTAATCTTATCATAGGTTTCCCGAAAAATATTCAGAGGGGATAAAGATATTAATCTTCCTGATAGTAAACTATTGTTTTAAGGGATTCTTCTGGAGCCAGAACAATACCAGAGTATCCACTTCAATTGCACTCTTTTCTAGGGAAGACTCAGGAACAGAGAATGAATGGCCCAGAATGACCAAACCAGATGGAAAAAGTGACATTGTCAAGGTCACATTTTATGGATGGGAAAATGAACTCAAAGAGAGGAAGTGAGGTGACCACATTCTCACTGAGGCTAGTATCTAGAGCCAGGACCCAGGTTCTCAGACTCCTGGCTTGGTGCCTTTGTGCTAAGACCATGTGTGAAGAGATCTTTTGTCCAATAGAAGGCTGATAAGACATGTTGAGTTTAATTGAATCTTTAGTGAAAAAAGGAAGATAACATTTATTATATTCCTACTATATGACAACTGTGGTACCAAACTTTTTACACATATTCCCATGGGTCATCACAGTCATGTAGTGGATACAACCTACACAGTTTACAAATGAGGTACCTGAGGCTTGCAGAGACTGTCTGAGGCTTTCTATCTTCAAGACCACTTGAGATCAGTTACAGTCCACGGTTTCACTTTGAGTCACTGTCTCACAGTTGTGCCTCTGGTGAAAGGACCTTATTCTACCTCATGACATCCCATGAAGTAACCTCTGGCTGTCTGTGGTTTACAAATTGTGCATGGTGTCAAGCATAGCAATTGACATTTAATCTTCTGGCCAATAGAATCTTGAAATTATACTGGGGCAAATATTATTAAGTCTCTTTTGGGGTAGATATTCATCTTGATATATAATTTCCCTGAATTTAAATTAGAAGTATAGTATTATTCATTTAATATAAATCTTCATTACTTGAAATTGGATCAAATAACCCATCTACAAAGACTGTGCCCTTCCTAATTTATAATAGATACAATTTTGACCAATCCTAATACTTCAGTGATCAACCAAATAAGAAAATTATCTATAAATTTATAGCACCGGCATATGTGTGCATGTTATGTGTGTTGTCTGATCACTATTACTCATCCAATTTAAACTCTTAGCCTTGGAAGCCATCCTGAATACCACAGGAAGGGATTTTGAAAATTAATTTTTTGCATGATCATTATTTGTCAGTAGTGGATTTGTTCACATAAATGCCATATCTTATAAATGAGTTAGTCAGAGTTGGATGAATATTGAGGAAATGGGATAGCCTGATTATTTTCAGTATCTGTGGGTATGAGGTGCTGGAGAGTGAGAGAGTAAATATGTACAGGACCGTGTTTACCAAAAAAAGTAGCAAGTCAAATAAAAGGGAAAATTTCTTCTGCGCTTGACGGCCAAGGTGAGGTCAGTATCAATATTGGCATTGGCACTGCCGAGTCCGTGTTTTGCATGATGATAATTTAATCAAGATGTGTTGGTGACAAAGGCTTATCAAACATAGAATGTTTTATTACACAAATTGATTTGTTTGACCAAAGTGACACCCATCTTGCTTCACAAAGCTACTGCAAAATTTGTATCCGGCCTTGCAAAACTTTATATTGACAGCAAAGATGGTGAGGCACAAACTTACTGAACATTTGACATGCTTATTGCTTGTCATTAAAAAAAGAAAGGTGTTTCTTTTTGCAGGAAACAAGGATGTTTATTTTTACCCTGCAGAAGAAAATGTATAATAAAAGTTGTATGTATAATATGGGATTTTAAACATATACTTATTGACTTTGACAATATTTTATACAATATGGAGAGTACAGATATTATTGTCCTATTTTACTGTTGTTAAACAGAGACATAGTGCATTTGAATTACACACCAACCTTTTCAATTCCTTTAGGCAACTGTAATAGGTAACACTCCAGTAAAGCCATCCAACTTAAAACATGGAGTTCTGAGAGACCAGCTGAGTAGAACATTTTATACGTGATTTATGCTTTCATTATTTATTTGGTTTATTTATGCATTCAACTTCTGAAAAATATCCAATAGGAATTTTTCTACCCAAAAGCCTTTGGAGAAAAAGGAAAACTGAATAATCTTAACAAAATTTTATTCACAGACAATTGCTACAGAATATAACCTCACTGTCATTATCAGAATACCAGAATAAGAGAAAGTGTATCTTTTCATAAGTTGTGACAAAATTTTTCCAAGCAGTTAAGTAAAACAGAAATTTATCCACTGCTTTGTATGCTCACGCGCGCACACCCACCCACACACACGTGCATGTTCACAGCATTTATAAAAGAGTCATTATCATCAACACAACCACCAAACCACCTGTGGTACAAATGAGGTGAGCCGTGAAGTTCTTTCATATATTATTCAAAGACCTTTTGAGAGTTCTGACTGTCTACAGGAACGTGGAGGTCACTTGTAGTTCATTCCCAGGCCTTAGAAACAGTGAAATACTCTGCTTAAAGGAGATCACACTCCCTAAATGAATTTCTTTTCCATGAACATTGGCTCTGCGTGGGCGAAGTTTTCAAACATATTCATATGTGACTGATAAAGTGTGAAGTGCATGTCCAACCATATTCAACACTCTATGTGTCTATGCGCCCCAGCGATGTGATTTGCTGAACTCCTCAGCCTGTAGAAGGCTTTCTACAGGCTGAGGCTTCCTGTAGAAGGCCTGTAGAAGGAGCCAAAACTGCTTCCTCAAACATTCGACCTGTTCGTTGAAATGTCAAATCTGAGCCACACCAGTCAGCTCCATTTCTTCCTCTAAACAGCAGCCCCTCAACTGTGTGGAGATGCCTGTCCTAAGTGGCAGTTCTAGATTTCCCTGGAGACAGAGCTGGGGGTGGCGTTCTCTCCGCTTAGGAAGCAGGAGGATGTGTAATGCTACCTTTCTTCCACAAGCATCCTGTTCTGACATCCTCTGTGCATTCGTTTGTGCTGATGGGGAGAGAGAGGTGTTACAGAGATGGTGGGACTCATCTTTAGCCATTCCTATCCCGAGCCATCCTGTATTGCTATCACTGTTTATCAAGAGGGCTTAGAAATATACAGACAGGGCCCACGGGTCTAGGGGCCCACTGGTATGTGAGTAAACAAATTCAGATAACTCCACTCCCAGCTCCCTGTCACTCAGCTACCTAAAAGGAAGACCTTAGAAAGACATCTCTGCCTGAAGTCATCTGCGAGGACAATGTCCCTGTAAACCCATGTTGTATTCTTGGGCAAGAAATGGCTCAAGAATTCAAGGGATCTGGGTTAAAAATAACACAGCCGTTAAAGACTGATTAGGGAAAAGGAATGGATGGGCTGGCAAATAAGGTCACATGTGCCTCTCAAAGACGCTTCCACGGTTAGGTGGCATATCAAAGCCAGGCCTGAATACAGTGTGATCACTCTGTACTGATGGGGATGGGTGGGGTGGGGGGGCGAGGGCTCGTGATCTCTGGCATTTCAGCTACAGAGCATTGTCTTCCTGAGCCTGCTGTTCACTTCAATATTCACCAAAGAAGCTGTTTTAGTCTCTGAGGTGGGCAAGATTCTTTCTATCTCCAAATATCTTCCCTAATAGAAATGCTGAAATCCACAGTCATAATATTGACAATAACAATCTTTTACATTTGTCTTGCTTGGCAAGTGCATAGGGAACCTTGCCATTTGTTCCTCACCGTACCCCTGAAACCCTATTTGACAGCAAACAAAACTGTGGTTCCAGTAGGTGACATGTTTGCTTTCAGTTGGACAGCCAGCAAGTTGCTGTAGCTCTGGTAAGCTGTCACTCCCCCACTTAAAGTGGGGTCTTTTAAGGTAATGTGTGGTCACAAGGCTTGCAAGTAGGACTTTCTCTGTGAAGGAGCAAGGGGGTTCAGGTCTGAGGCCAGAAAGGGGAGGGGAGGTGAGAAGAGGCTGAAAGAACCTGCTGCTCTGGGAAGTGGTCCAGCTATCTGTCTTGGCTCACCCTTGACTTTCTCCTTCTCTCTGTTGCTGCCTGCTTCTCCCCAGCCTTTGCTAACACAACTAGAATCTCTGTGGCCCTGCCTCAAGGTCTGGGGCAGCAGACCTAGGGTTTGAGGAAAGCTCTCTGTATTTGGACTGAGTAGCTTTCTCTCTGCATAAGAGTGGTTAGATTCAGGGAGTAAGGTACTGAACTGGGCAGTAATGTGCTGGTAGAAGTTTAGTAACAACAAAAGGAAAAAAGAGGAAAGAAAAGGAAGTCCTCATTTTTAGCACTTCCCAAATTCTGTGGTATGAATCCTCCCACTATCACCCATTTCAAGGAACCAGCTTGACATCACTGGCTCTCAGAATTCTTGAAAATGTAGTTATTGGTTCTCACAATCCAGTACAACCTTCTCTAGCACAGGGCTGGTTAGGAAATGTCCAGAAAATAGGCCTCTTCCACACCATTCAGGCTCACTCACTGAGGGACTGTGTAGATGTTTAGAAGCAGGCTGCACAGGTACAAAGACAGCACATGGGCTGGGCTTTATCCTTGGTACATTTGTTTCCCTTAGAAACTGCAAGGGGACCTATGGGTGACTGGTCAAAATAGAACTCCAAAATTCTCTAGTATTCTTTTATCCATCTCTCAACCAACTGTATGTGTGTGTGTGTGCAGATGTGCTTACAAACACCAAAACTCTCTACTCTGTTAACAAAATGCATAGCTGCCCCTTAAGCTGTACGAGTGTTAAGAGATGGGGCTTTATAATGAAGTAGATGTAAAGTTGATTCCCAGCTCTTTGGCTCAGACAAGGTACTTAAACTCTAAGTGCTACTTTCCTTGTCTGTAAATTCAGGGTGTTAGTAAGTACCTGATAATGTTGCTCTAGAGATTAAATAGGACGACATTGGTTTAAAACTTAACATCCAGGAAATGGTACTTGCAGTTTTTATGTCCCCCATACCCACCTCAATTAATTCTCAGCTGCTCGAATGTCTTCCCAACCTGCCCTCCGTGGATGCCTCAGGAATAAGCTGCAAAGTACATGAAAGCAGAGTGACATTTATTTGGTTCCTGTTTAAACTGGGTGATAGGGATGTTGATAACCTTGTACATTTTTTATTTAAATAATTTTCCCACATGTTCAAATAATATACTTGTCACCCCTTACAGGCCTGGGAACAGATCTTATCTGCTTCGCCACAAAATGGTACCTGCCTGAGCAAACACAAATACAGAATGGGGAGGCAAAGTCTTTGCTCAGCATCTGTAACCTAATTCCCAAGGCAAACAGACAATATGGCCACCAGGCTTAGCCTTCCAAAGCAATTTTAATCATAAAAGCAATGATTTATAAACCTCTAGGATGGGAATAAAAGATGGTTACACTGGCCCAGGGGCTACCTTAAATCCTTGAAGAAAGAGCAAGAATGTTGGTGCATATGAATATTGAGAAATTAAAGTGTAGTCCATGAGAGCCAAGGGTGGAGGTCAATATCTTACCTTTTCCCATAACTTGATGCATTAGTTTTTGAGAATAAATTCAGTTTGCATTTTGTCAATGTGATTGACATGAATAGTATAAAGAATTGAATAAGTCTAGTTGCAATTGTATACACTCATTCTTTAGCTCATTCTTTTCATTTCTCTTATTATCCTCCATGCCCTCTAAACCAGGGGTCCCCATTCCCCAGCCTGTGGACCGACACCCGTCTGTGGCCTGTTAGGAACCAGGCTGCACAGTAGGTGGTGAGTGGCAGGGCAGGCAGGTGAGCTTCCCTCTCATTACTGCCTGAGCTCTGCCCCTGTGTCCACCCCCCCCCATCTGAGGAAAAATTCTCTCCCACCAAGCTGGTCCCTGGTGCCACAAATGTTGCCACAAATGTTGAGGACCACTGCTCTGAATAACATGCTTATCATGCTGCTTCTTAATTTTTATTTTAGTTTTGGAATTAAAGCTTAACTTTCCAATATGAGAAATGAAAATGTGGCTCTATTTTACCCTTTGCTCCACTTAATCCAGGCACATTTTGGTTCCTCCCTGTTTAGCCCAAGTAACTATACTTTAATTGTGGTTCAATCAATTTGGATTATTTAAATTCTATTCACAGTTTATCCATGCTGTAGATTTCTTTTCCTGAACAATCTTCTGATTTTCAAAAAAAATTCTTTTTACTTCATTTTCCATGAGCATATCACTAATTTATCAACAAATGCTGCCTGAGTTATGACAGATCCCTCAAATACATTGTTGGGGGAAAGCCCCAAATGTCTAAATTCAGGATCAATTCCAAAGAAGTGACATGTAGCCTTGTTCAAATTCATGAGAGCTGTAATAGGAGGAACTACATACACGGGCAAAGCAGCTGGTCCCAGTGGTGGCAGGCTGGGAAAAGTCCACGTTCCTCCCAGGACAGGATCCCTTTTTACAGGGAGCTAATAGTAAACTCATACAGCGGGTAGCCACTAGAAAGGACAATGCATTTCTACATTAACAGATAACACCAGGCAGTTATCACACTTGATCCATTCATTAACCTCCTTCCCAGGGGCGTGAGTCCAGTGCTTTCCATATGCAATTGCTGCTGCAGCCACATTACATCTAAAGTGAGTTCCCCTACATACATTCAAACACATCAGCTAATATTGAACAAAACTCTGGAGTCCTCTGAACTTCTCTTACACAGACATTTTCTCTAGACCTCTTGCATGGCTGACACTTTGGGACCCTTTCTGCCATTATCTTGGGGCGTCTCCATTGCCTGTCTCCTGTGTTGGATCCACTGTTCCCTGGGTTCCATTTCTTTCTTGGTTTTCTCTGTCAGTGGCATACATTTTCAAATATGATCACTAATTTCTTTAAGACCTTTTAAGTTTGAAAATACCTTTATTTTACTATCCCACTTAATGGATAGTTGGTCTAGGTATAACATTGCTCGATTTTCTTTTAGCTTTTAGGTGTGTTTGGAAAAGTTACCTTTCTTATTCCTGATTTTTTCTATGAAAACATTTTTTCTCTTTTCTGAAAAACTTCAAAGATTCACTTTGTTTCCAGTGATCTAAAATTATATGGTGATACATTTTAATGTGGTTGGTTGTATTTCCATCTTTGTGCTGAACCCACTTAGCCTAAAAGTTTCATGCTTTAATTCTGAATTTTTTTCCTGAGTTATTTCTTTAACGATGTCTGACCTTCTCTTTTCTGTCTTGTATTTTCCAGAGTTCCATTTTTTTCACATGCTATACCTTCTGGAATGATTCATTCATCATTCTCTATTTTCCATCTCTTTATGCTTTCTTTCAGGATGACTTCCTCAGATTTACCTTAAAACCCTCTCATTTAATGTTTCATTTATGCTTTCCTTTAAAATTTTTCCTGTGTTTTGTCATCTCATATCTTATATATGGTTCTTCTTCAACTGATGCAAATTCTTCCTCTCTTGTAGAATATTAATGATAGCTTTCTGGAATTTTCAAGTATCTATCTGCCTGGGCCATATTCCTTGTTTGCTTTTTCATTTTGGTATCTGTATTAAATGTCACAGTTAAGTTGTTAACATAAAGATCTGTGTGTCCCAAAGGTGTTTAATGGGCTTCAGTGTTAAGATCATCTGGTTGGGCCATTTCATACTGCAATGTTAGTACTTACGTTTATTTCTCTCAGAATGATCAGATTGCTCAGAAAGTCTGCTCTAGCCTCCAGACTAGAGGATATAAGTCTAGATCTCTGAAACCTGGGACCTGTGTGAGGGGAAAGTCTTAATAGCAACACGCAGTAGGTACACTGTTATTCCATAACACCTTCTCAGCTGACACCCACTTTTCAACTCTGTTAATGTTCTCCAATCTTGAGATCTGTTGTTCTACCCTCTTACGAGAAAAAAAAAACCCTCCAATATTCAGCTAGGATACGATAGTAGGCAGGGGGTTAGGGAAGGATCTCACTGATTTTAAATATACTTCCAACCAGTCCTCCTACTTTGAACCCCCTTTGCAGAGGCACCTAATGCCACCAAGCCCAGGGATTCTGCAGCTTTTTCTACTGTTGGTTTATAACTCAGCTTTACTGAGTCTGCTAATTCAGTCCCCATCTGCTTTCCATCTTGCAAAAAGTTGTTTCTATTTTCTCCTGTGTTCTTTATCCTTGTGGGTTTCTGTCTTTATTTTTTAGTCCCCAAGCTATTGTTCAAGTGGAATTTTGAGACAGAAGTAGAGGAAAATGCATGTGTACAATAAATAATCTTTAGACATCTATATTTACTTTTCAAAGTAATTTTCCTCATTTGTACTCACTGCATTTCTTACCATCTTATTTTAATCATCTTTGTCCACTATATCATTGCCTTTAAGTCTGATTCAACATGATGCATGAAGTAGCTACTAAAAGTCAGGCACTATAATGAGCATTGTGGATATGCAAATTCAGGAATAACCCTCCCCCCTTAAGGAATGTTGGTGACAATAATAAGAAAGTCATAAAGTTATTTTGAAACAGTTGTTTGGCTGAACTTAAATGTATCATCCTGTTCTCAATTTTCTCATCTGCCTTTTGGTTAGTTTAAAATTGCCAGTATTTACAATTTTCCTGTGTCTTCCAATGCCAACAACATGACGCTAGCCCCTCTGCTTTTATATTCAATGTGTGTTTATATTCTTCCTCCTGTACTTATCAGCTTCTCTGTCATGTTTGTGTCTTTGTACCAGTCCATCCCTACCATGCATTACACTTAGTGCATCTTCTTGGTCCTTTTTTCACTCAACACACTCTTATCATGCATACAACATTGAAAAAAATGTCTGTTCCTTTCATCTTTACATCTGCAGTCCCTTCGTTCCAAACAAAGATGAAAAGACATAGTCCTTGCGTGAGGAAAGCACTTGCTTTAGTAGGGAGGTGGAAATGTAACCAATAACTTCAAAATACTATAGCATGTGCACTAATACGTGCAATTAGAAATGACTTATTCTTCAGAAAACTTCCTGGAGATGGTGGCAGCTGAGCTGCTTTAAAGGGTAGTTAGGAGTTGACCAGGTGCTTTCTATGATACATTCTAGTTATCAGTTACTTCCTCACTATGTTGTAAGCTTAACAAAGTAGGGCCAGTGTTTGAATACTTCTTGAATAGTTAATGCCAAGAGTGGTGCCTGACACACAGTAGAAACTCAATGAATACAGAACGATGCAAAGATGTAGAAGAAGCAGAAATTTAAGTTAAATCTATATTGCTCACAAAACTTACCCTGAATTTAGCAGATAAACAGGGAAGGAAATTAAACCTACGGTAGAACCGGACTCTCCTACAACAATTTTGATTGGCCATGTTATTTCCTACTTTATTCTTGTCTAAAGAAATAACATATGTTTTTAAAAGTGAGTTTTGCTTTCCCCAATTACCTGGCGTGTGTCCACTAATTTAATTGGAAGTTACTGAACTTGATAAAACCTTCCAAGGCATTCACCTGTTTCTCCTCTCCCAAAATAATTTCATGTTCATAGTGAGCAAACAAACAGGAAAATTTGGTGCTTTAACCTGAGACTCAGGACTGACCTTCCGTGAGAGGGCTGAAAAACAACACGAGGAAACTGTCGCTCTTTGGGTTTATTCTGGGTTACTCAAGAAGAGCCTGAGCTGGAAAGCCTGGTTTCTCAGGGGACGTGGCACATAGAGGCAGAAGAAGTCTGCTGGGGTTACTTGCTTATGAAGGAAATTATTGATCTGGAATGAAACTTATTTACATTCACATGCGTGTTCTGGGTTTTATGGAGAGAACAGAAGGATCAGTGGAGGACTACTGAGTTCACAGGGGGGACTCGGAATTGACGTGTGCCACTATACTGCTCATTTAAATATAAGTATCTAGAGCAAGTGATCATTGTCAGTCACTGGGGTTCTGACGCCAACTTTCAATTCCTCCTGGGAACTTTGAAGTAGTCTATTAAAGGTGTGTAAAAAAATAGTTCTATTTAGGGTCAGTCAGGATTTCTCTGTTTTGCACCATCGGGCCCTGATAATCCTCTTTTGAAGAAGTCAAAAAAGTGAGTCCAGGCCCATTGGTGCCTCCTGTGGATGAGATATACAGCCTGGATTTCAACCCATTCTCCCTGCTTTGCTGCCCAGTCCCCCAAAGCATTGAACTTTTCCATCCCTTATTATTGGATTATTTGCCTCTTGTGTTTGTATGATCTACAGAATACCCAATAACAGTTCAATTTTTAAAAATAGATTCGTTTCATGGCACATCGTCTCCGTGGTCAGCCCTGTGTAGCACAGGAGCATGGCTCTGGGTTTGCAGCCCAGCGCCACGCCTTCTTGCTGGGAGATGTAGGAGGCTAGATGGTATCCTCAGCCCCCCTCAGCTCAGTTTCGCCCTCTGTAAATTGGAAATATGAGTAGCGTACACCCAACCTGTTAGGTCTAAAGACAGAATGAGCTAGGTGATCCATGGAAGAACCTGGTTCATGGATAGTAAATATCAGTTCCTTTTCCTTTTCTCCGCCCTCTGCTGTTACTGCAGTTGTCATTGCTATCATTATTGTTATATTATTTGCAGATGCCTTGCCCTAAATACAGGGGTTAAAAAAAAAACCACAAAAACCTGTGCAAGATAAGATTATAGACTTTGAAAAACTCACACTCCATTAGTAAAGGGGGATAACAATGTAACAAGTGCAATAAGTGATGCATTTCTAGGACATACAAGAGCAGACTTACAAGAACAGAGGAGGGAAATGGGGGAGGGGCAGAGGGGCCCCACCTAGATGACATCCCAGAGCCAGCATTCTTGCTTTGGCAAAATGAGTAGTGTATCTATGCTAGAGCCAACATCATGCTTTAGAGATCTGCTTAATCTCCTCTGGCTGTGAGCACGCAGTTTAAGTCTTTAATAACTGTCTTTACCCTAACATTTACAAAGTAATGCGTGATATCCGTCATGTTTAGGGAAATGTATTGAAGTAAAACAAGGAGAAAAAGTCATGTTTCCCATTATTATGCTTTTGGTGTATTTCTTTTCAGTGCTTTTCTCCATGCACGGTGGTTTTCAGTTTGGCTAGGGCCATACTTTAAGAAAGCGCGGCTTTATAGCCACCATATCAGCTCAGGACTGGTGCCCACAGAATGGCTTTTCCCCTCGTTCAGTGTCTGAGCTACCAGTGGCTGGGGGGAGGTGCTTTGGTGAAACATCAATGGTGTTCCACTCCTGTTTCTTGCGCGAGATGCACTTACCCAACCCTAGAATGAATCCGGAGTACCTCTGGACAGAGAGGGGATGCTGAGTGCTATGAACTGCCTTTGCCATAGAGTCAAGGGTTTGCTTCCAGATGCAGTGCCAAAGGGTGACCCTGCCTTCCTCTGCTGCTGGTCCTGGAGCCCAGCCCAGGCCTACTGTGATGAGAGAGAGAGAGAGAGAGAGAGAGAATTTTGGTAGTGATGTAGTCAACCTAAAAATACAGACGAATTCCTACCTCTATAATTTTAAAACAAATAATTTTGTAAATAACTTCTTTTTTACCTGAAGTATTAATACCCTTAAGGAAGCAAGGACAAAAAACGTGATTATTTGCTGAGCACTCACTATAGCCCGTTCTTGTGCTGGCATACTCATACTTTATCATCTATAATTCTCATCCCCCAAAGGCAGAGCCATAGGTTATAGACAAGGAAACGGAGGCACAGGAAGTTTCGGCTCCTGGTAGGCCCTGTGATTAGAAAGTGGTAGGACTATGTGATACATGGCCCTGAGAGAAGATCAGATTCCTCTAATGAGTACTTTTAAAGCTGTGCATACTTCCACGTGCTCCCCTGGCAGGGTTGAAGGCCATTGCGTTGCATTAACTGAGTGTGCTTAATCTCTGCCTGCCCTGCTGGAGGAGCAGTTCTCTGAGGTCCTACACTCGGGCCTGAGCTGATGGCTGTATCTCCGGCACAGGTCACAGGGCAAAACATCACAGATCAATAAACACTTTGTTCAATATACGAGTGAATGAGTGAGTGAAAGCCGGCTCTCTCTCTAATTTCCAAATTAGTTGTTTTCAAATGCTGCTAGTTATTTTGCAGATCTGCTACCCTGCATTTCAGTTCTTTGGAAACTTGTTTTAGCTGACCAGTGGCTCAGTGTCACTCCAATACAGAGGAATATTAAAGTTCAAACAGCGTACTCTTCCTCCTTGTGTAAGCTAAGAAACTAGAACGTTTCTCCAAATCTACTGAAGTTACAGGAAATATAATTTATGACAAAAATGGAGGGTTCAAAACCATAAAATCTGGGTAAAAGTCAAGGTAACACTTAAATTTTTTTTCTAAGTGTTGAAATATGATTAGGAAAAGAACTTCACAATTTATCATTATCCTTTCATCGTCTTTACCTCCTGGTATGGGGCAAAAGGAGAGGACCTAGAAATGGATGGGAAATACCAAGCCCTGCCCTAGGAGATCTGAAGGTTTGTAGGAATAGTTATTTAGGAGTGTCTTCCTTTGACCAAAGCAGCACCACATGCAATGCTCACCTTTAAAGGAAACTTATTTCACTAGAAGGCAAAGGAGCCTTGGCTCTCAGTATCCTAAGAAACCCTCCAGCCATCAGTAAACGATGCTGTGAAGTGAGGCCAGGTGCAGAAGTAAAGGCGTCCTTTTTCACCTCATTGTGCTCACCAGTGCTAGGGTCCCTCACTCTCATCCCTGAAGAGCAGGCTGAGCACTGAAGAGATGCTCAGGAAGGAACTGACCTCAGCGCTCTGTTGGCAGCACATTGGATTCTCTTCCATCCTAAAGGTTGCCCTCCCCCAGCTCTCTCCTCTCCCTCTGTGCAAAAATTACACCTCAGCATGTAGCAAGGTGCCTTTGGTCCAATCCTTGTCTATTATTGGCGTGGTTTGCTGTGAAATTTTTGAATTGATCTCGAACATATACTTTAGCCAGACTCTGTGCTAAGTACTTCATCTGGGTTATTATTAACTTTTACCGTCATCTGATGAGGTAGTGCCATTGTTATTATGATCTCGATTTTATGAAAGAGGAAACTGAGAAGTGATTTCGTTTATCCAAGTTGAATAATGTGTGTTAGAAACTGAACTAGTCCCCAGAGAGTGTGAAGAGGAGCCCACATTTTAAAATGGTGTGTGTACTGTGTTCTGTCTCAGGGACTATTTCGCACTTGGATAATTGCCATATCCTTCTGGCCGGACTTCTTGACTCCAGTCCAGTCCCAAATATTCCATCCTCCATAGCAACCTCCAGGTGAGCTTTTGCAAAATGTGACTTAGTGCTCTTTCTATGTGTGCAAACATGAAAGTGCTTATAGACTCCTTATATTTGTTCCTCCTTTAAAACTATCAGACTTGTGCTGTGAAAGCAATACAATTTAAATCGGCATCTTGGATGTAACGAGACAGAAGATGTGCTGGCAGTGAATCATTAGGTTTTGCTTTGAGGGCAAATTTCAGAGCGGTATATTTCCCTTGATGACCTGGAGTGACCGCTTTCTTCTCAGATCTGATCACCCTTCTCCTGTCCGTCAGGATCTGGACTTCGACTCCAGCATCAGACCTGTGCCCAGCCCTTGTCCACTTCTCTGCACTTAATACTCCATTCATGACACACAGTAGGGAGTTCCCACATGCCTCTGGGTGTACACTTTTTTTTATGCCTTTAGTGCTCATCCATCACACCTACATGATGAACTGCTAAAAAATCCTGAAAAAGTGTCACCTCCTCTGAGAAGCCCTCCCTGGTACTCCCGGAAACTGCCATCCCCTGGACTAATTATGTACTTCGTACACATCTCTAGAAGTATACTCATACCATGATTGATTTGGGGCACCATTCTCTCCAAACAACAGTGAACTTCTCAAGGGCAGGGACAATGCGAGCAGCATGATCATTTTCATCCTGCTATGACAGATTCAGAGAAGTCCAGCAACTTGCCCAGAGTCACACAACTAGGTCTGCAGGTGTGGTACAGGGTCCAACAGCATGGTTGTGCTCCAAAGACCCAAGCTGATTGTTTGCATTTCTGAAACAGGCTTCAGATCTTTCATTGTCTATGTCCTTTGGTGACTTAGTACCTGAGGGGAGAGCCTCAAAAGCCCAAGGTGCTGGTGATTTTATGGGGGACATTAAGTCATTAGTCCCTCCCTTGCTCTAGGCCTCAGTTCCCTCATCTGTTGATGAGGGGGTTGGGCCAGACGGCATTGAGGCTCCTTTGGTTCAGCCCAGTGTGTACGTGTGGCTCACAGCTCCTAGGTGACTTTGTCAGGTCAACAACACATGCTTTGCCAAAAGAGCTGAACCAGGCTGTGGAAGTGGGCAGACGGAAGAATGGCTCCTTCACGCAGGCTGTTTGCATGGGGCCAGCGTTATCGCCAGAGGAAATTGACTCAAGGAGATAGCGTGTCAGTGTCGGAGAAAGGCAGCCTATCTGTGGGCAGCCCCCGCAGTCCCAGCCCTCTGTGCCAAGGGTGCCTCTCGGGCTGGGCAGCGGGCCTTCCTGACACCCAGGAAGATGGTGCCAGGCCCAGGATAGGCCACTGTGGGAAAGTATAGAGCAGAGTCAGGCCCAGGAACTGCTAGGGCACAAATAGGCTTGGTCCCTTTCTGCAGTCCCCATGACACCCACACAACCAGACCTCAGACTCTGTCAATTCTATGATCACTCTGACAGGGAGGGGCAGTACTTCCCCAAAGAAGGACTCTGCTGTTCCTTCAGTGTCTGCTTCTCTGTCCTGTGCTGGCCTGGTCTGGACCCCTGCCATTCTACCTCATGTGCTCCATAGCAGGGCCAGGGCAAACCCAACACAGCCTGCCATTTTCCAGAATCAGGGAGCATTGGACAGAAAACGCTGAAGCAGCTTCATCCCATCTCTCAAGAGTAACATCAAGTTATCCCAACTCTTTCTGCCACTTTTGCTGGGTGGGCCAAATTCACCTTAAGCATCAAACCTTAGTGTAAGAGTCACCTCCTCCAGGAAGCCTTTCTTGACTTCCCACAATCTGGGTTGAGCACTTCCTTCTACCTTATGGTTATCACTCTGTATATGTCTGAGAGCTTTGAGAAAAGAAATCAGTTTTCCCCCCTGTCACTCATCCTTGCATCATTTAAGCAAATATTCTTCTGTGCTTATTCCCTGACAGATACAAAATATTGGAGGAAAAAAATAAAACAGAAGTGATCCCTGATGGTACGTACAGTCCAGTAAGGGAGTTAGGGAAAGCATCATCCAGTACATGAAAAACTAAAACTTGGCGTCAGGAATAGCAGCTACCTGGTGACTGAAGAGCAGGAGAATTGGGACAGTCAGGTTGGTCAGCAGATCTTTTCTAGAGAGGTGCTGATGGGCCGAGGAAGACCTGGGATGATGGGCAAAAAGATCAGGGAGGATCACCCATGCCTCCCCAATCCTTGTATCCTCAGCATATCTCCAGACCTAGGCCCTGAATTACTCAATAAATGTTTATGCACATTGAAGCTGCACTTCCTGCAAAGTTGGCATAAGGCAGTGGTCCAGTTACTGCATGGGTCCATTTACCCTGGAACTCTTTCAGTGCCTATTTTCATTCTCCAGTCCTTCTGGGAAAGATCCCTGTGTTGCCCATACTATTTCTCCTCAAGATCCATAGCCTTTGACTTAGTGGCCTAGAGCCCATGGTTACACCATCTGCTGCAGACTTTCACATGCCATCTGTCTTTGGGGTCTCCAAAATTCACCTGCCCGGATGCCCTTTTTCTCCAAAGAACCCATGTGGATTTCCACCTTTTCTGGTCTCTCATGACAGTGTGAGGCCTGAGCTATCTGACCTTCTCCGCAACTATAATCCCAGCTATGGCAATGCCCAGCTTGCCGATAAGGGTCATCCGAGCATGCTCCCTGTCTCAACCAGGGCTCCTTGGTCTCCGGGGAACAGGATTAGTTCTGGGGCCCAGACGTCCTTGATTCGTGCAGCAGACCAGCCATACCCAGCACTGTCCTGGGACACTACCCTGACTTTTCTTCATGTTGAGTTCATCACAGCCAAAAACACATTTCGTTAATCAGTGCTCTTTTTCCAAACTGGAGCCACTCTGATCAAGATTGAAAATGTGCCCCCATTGTAAGTGGCTACTGTTTCCAATTACATATGCTTCTCTCAGCCACCATGCAATCTGTTCACTTCATGCTGGTTTGCAAGAGCTGTTCACACCAAACCATTGACAGCCACTATCTAAACTGAAACCATCTGCTTAGCCATTTGCCATGCACGGCTGGGTCTTGCGGGCTTACCCAGTTGAGGCCCTGTGGAGCAGTCCATAAAACAAGCATGAATTAACACAGCCTGTTTTTATTAAATGTCTTGCAACTGATGGGAAGATGGACAAGCCCGTCTGGCGAGGATAATGGCCAGTCCTCATAGCATCTGAAGTCTTGGATAGGCTCCAACGGCATCCTGCATCTCAAGAGCATCGAGTGTTTCGGGAGTGTGGTTGTGCTTAGAAACAGTTCGTCTGTAAAGGCCTTTTTAAAGATTTTGTGGTTTCTCTTTTCTTGTGAAATAGAATTTACCGGTGAGCTCTTTAGCTGTAACTTATGCTGCTTCTGTTTGGTGCTGCTTAAATGGACACTCAGAGAGAAGCAGGGAAGAGAGACTAGGGCCTTTAGTGGAGCGTGGGTATCTCTGTTGTTATGACCACCTCCAGAACATGAGGGCAGGTAGGTTTTCTTTTACTCCTATGGAAAGTTTGCACTACAGTCAGATCCAGTTTATTCAGTAACCTGGAATAATCTGCCATGCACTTTGTCCAAAAACCTTGGCCAAGGAAGCGAGGCTTCAAAGGGAGAGGGTATGTTGACCCACTCACACCAGTCCCATCTTTGTGGCTAGAAGGTTTCCAGCACCTTGGAAAGGAAAACACCAGCTGTCAAATTCAAGGGCACTGCCAGTCATTGAGCCAACTTAGCAAATTCTGTCTACTCTGATCCCAGGGTCATCAGGCAACTATATATGCACATTGCAGATAATTCCCTTAGAATGATGTCTAGAAATGAGACCAGCCACTCAGTCAATTCTTTTGAGCAAGTTTAAGGCCTCTGATGCAGATTGCCACGGTGCTTTCTGGAAGGTTGTTACCCGTGTCCCCTGAGGCGTGCAGGACATGTACTGGCTGGTGTCTCAAAGCCTGGCTATACAGTGATGCACAGCAGGGAAAGTAGCAGAAATGCACCCTTTAAATAAACCTGGAGACAAGCTGGGGAGACCCGAGCCTGAGATCGGAAACCCCATCTCTGCCACTGACCCCAGGTACATTGGGTCCGTGCTTGCCCCCCTCTGGGTCTTCACCTTCCCAAGTGTGAAGTGTAGGAAGCAGACCAGGTGATCATGTAGCCTTTTTCAACTCTAATTTCCCTTGACACTTTGGGAGAATAGAAAACCTCTTCAGGCATGAGGTGGCTTAGAATATCAATTAGTCAATTAGATAAATTTCCATGTGATGTCTCAAATTGTATAAAGAAGTAGCTGGGGAATTGTCTTTGAGAGGTAGGTTTGTGTTTTCACTCTACCTTTATTTACTCTATAAAAGATGTTATAAAATCATTTCTCTTTTCTGAGCTCTGATTCCATCATCTGTATAGAAGGCAGATATAACCTCACAGGGTTTTTAGAGAAGCAAAATGAGATAACATACATAAAACATGGCACATAGTAGGAGCTCAACAAATAGTAGTTCTCTTTATACTATTTATTACTATAATTTCACTTTTATTTGGGATATACAGTGGTTTGTAGGGTAATAATATGTGTGTAATAATATATAGTTTTAATTTGAACATTTCACCTAAAATGTCATATGGCATGCTTGACTGTGATATTGTTATGTTACAGAATGACATGCTTACAATTTTGTAATAAAAGAGTTTGTGATTAAAAAGGGGCATTATTTGTGCCAGACCCTGTATATTGAGCTTTACTGGGGTATTATTGATAAAAAAAATGCACATATTTAATGTACACATATTGCTGAATGTGGACAGATGCATATACCTGTGATACCATCACCACCATCAAGGTACTAAACATATTCCTCACCTCCCAAAATGTCCTTGTGTTCTGTTTGTGGGTGTGGTAAGAACATTTAACATGAGATTTATGCTCTTAACATATTTGAAAGTGCACAATACCATACTGTTAAATATAGGCATTGTGTTTTATAGCAGATCCTCCTCCCACTCTTGAGTGAAGAATAATAGGGTTCTTTTTCATGTTTGTTATATTCTGCATATAAGTGAGATCATGCAATATTTGTCTTTCTGTGTCTGGCTTATTAAAGGCACCTCTAATTAACTATTCAAAATTCCTGAGCACCCAGAGGCCTCGGGATTCTGGCTTTTTATTCTAGGCACCTGCGAGTTCCAGCATCTCCCAGCTTAACCTCCCGGCCCTAAGCACCATCCGCCCACATCCAAGTGTTTTCAGATTTAAATTGGATTTGAGAGCTCCGTGTTGATCCTCTGTGTAACTGGAGGTACCACCATTGCATGGGTACACATCTGTCCCTGACATCACAGGTTGACCTCAGCGGCTTTGATGTTGCAACAGTTTACTAATGTCTCTGTCAGTTCAGGGAACTCTTGGAGCTAAACACTGATTGATTAAATGATGAATTCATTCTGCAGGTTGGCATCTGTTCACCACACATTTACCAATATGGACTTCCTTGGGTGATAAGGTTACAGAGATGAATGAATTACTACCTGCCCTTTGAAGTTCCTAGACTAGTGGGTGAGAGGCCCAGGTAAACAAATAATTACCATACAATATGGTAAGTGCTATAACAGAGGCAGATGCATGAGCTTTGGGAGAACAGGGGAGGGAGTGATTCATTAGATGGGAAAGAGAAGTTGAGATAGGTTTCCCAGCAAATGTGACATTTAATTTAGACCTTAAAATCTGAATAGAAATGCATTAAGTAGATGATGGGGAATAAGATGCTTGATTACGGGGAACAACTTGAACAAAGGCATAGAGATTAAAATTGAGAGTTTAGTTTATTTGTGGGAAAGTCAGATAGGAAACATGGTAGGAAATGAGACAGGTACATATATTGGGACAGGCTGAGGGGCTGTAACCCCATCCTGTTGGTTTAAAATGTCTAATATGGTAGCCTTAGACAGGTATAGCTCTTTACATATAAACTAATGAAAATGAAAACCTCTGTTCCTCAACTGTACTACTATATTTCAATAGTCAATAGGCTGATGTGACTAGTAGCTGCCGTATTGCATGGAGCAGTCATAGGCCATTTTTATCATCTCAGAAAAATTCTGTGGATTTTGTGCTGTTGTATGTGATGTAGACTAGAGTGAGTGATGGGTTTCAAGGGAACGGTCACAGGTAGATTTGTCGGTAATATGTAGAATGGATTTGCCATAGGTATAAACAGAGGCAAGGAAGGCAGTGAGGAAGGTATTGCAACACTGTAGACAAGAGATGATGAGAACCAGACTTGGAGCAAGGACTGTCACTATGTGGGAGGGAACCAAGACTACCTTGCTCAGGAGGTCTCAAGAGACAAAACACTATGGTCATCTATGCAGTTTGCTAGCTGGGATCTGATGAGATTTGGGGGAGAAATCCATGTCATCTTCTGTCATGACACCCTTTGGCTGGAAGCCTCAACCCTTCAGCTTCTCCCCTGGCTCTGGGGGTATGGGCAAATTCCCAAGTGCTTGTGAGCTCTCTTCAGGCTCCCTGCCCCTGCTTGCCTCTGTTTTGTCATGCCATTGGGTCTTAATCAGATGCTATCTCATTTGGCCCCTTCTCCACCCAGGGCGACCGAGGTTTGGAGTAAGAGGATTATGCGGCCAGCCCACGAGTCTGTTTTGAGTGTCTGGGTTCCATGGTTATAACATAGTAATGGATACCGCAGAAAGGCAGTGGCAGATTGGATGATAAGATGTGGTTCCTTGTCTCCTCCCTGCCTGATAGGATCTCTGTGAACCATAAACAAATTACTTCCATTCACAGTTGACAGGAGGAAGAGCTGTACTCCGCATGGGGAGTTGCTGAGTGCACTGTGGTAAGGAATGTAGACTATTTCTTGAGAATGCAAAGGTCTTCTTAGGGAAAGTCCCAGTGCTCTGGGCAGCTTACCCATACCCCAGAACACAGGGCCTCCATAAGGACTCTTCCCAGCCATATCTCACTGGCTAGGCTTCTTACATCATAAACAGTTCCTGCTGTCTGGGTATCTCTCAACCCTTTCCCTGTCCAACGAGAAATGTTAAAGAGCACATGGGGAAAATGCACCTATGGAGAAAGAAAGAAATTGGCTGATGGTGTAACACTCATTTTCTAAAACCCTACTCATTCTCAAAGGCCCATCTCAAGCACTAACTGCTTTGTGAAATCTTCAAATACTTACTTCTGCTCAAGTGAAATCTGTTTGGCACATACCAGCTGCAGTTGGGTGATTATGCTCCTGCCTTCCTCCCTACATAAAAGAGCATTTCTGAGCTGGGTTTGGCCTAAGTCAGGTTTGCACCTAAAGGACCTGCCCAGAATCCCATTCTGTAAAAGTTCACTAAATTGTATGAATTATGATGCATCGTCCCAGTATATCTGGGGGGAAGAAAATTAGAAAACATCTAGGAAAGCATTCAAGTAAGAATTTAGGGAAGAAAATATTCATTTATTTTAGGTGTTATTGTTTTATCATTCCTTCATGTGTTCTTTCTTTCTTTCATTTATGCATTTACTCCATTACTGTACAAACATTTACCAAATTCCTACTAATAGCCAAACAATGTTCAGTACCTAGAGAGATTAGCAAAATGAAGAGTTTAGAAACTGGTGGGATAGATGAAGCTTTAAATGAATAATGACATCCATGTAGGAAGTGCTCTGCTGTAGGGATGTGCCAACTGCAGGTGGAGGAAATCGGACAGAAGCACTCACTCTGTTCAGTGAGGAGCATAGACCCTGGGCTTGAAATCCTGGCTCCATAATTAGTAGCTGGGTAGCTTTGGGCAGTTTGTCACTCTGAGCCTCAGTGTCCTCACCTTTAAAGTTGACAGAGATTTTGTGGGGAAAATACAATAAACCCAAATGGTCGGGATTGTTTCCACCTTCTCTTTGTTGGAGGTGTACATGATTAAGTGTGTTAATGAACTTGCAGCCAGAGTAGGGGGCTCAGAGATCTCTGTAAACATGTTTTAGATGATTTAGCCCTTGATCAGAGACCTTTCTCCTAGATTTGGCTCCCAGAGATTAAACAATATGAGTCTGACTGTATTTTACTTTCCTTTGAGATGTGAATAATCAGAGAGCTGTAACTATTTGGGGCTGGAACTGGTGAGTAATGTCTCGTAGGCTTTCATTGTATACCTACTGAGATACAAGGTTCTAAAGGAGCCGTAGAAGTTTATTGGAAAGTGTACATTGATATTCTCCATGGAAAGCAGATACATACCCAGATAATAATTAGGATTACTGTCATCATCATTAAGTCAATAGGGAGTTGGTATTATCATGATTGCAAAAGATAGTTATTGATGTTTAGAGTCTTGGTCAAAACAGGGAGGAGATGCTGCTACCACAAGGAATCTATATCTTCAGAGAGACAGACAGTAAATCCCAGAGATAGTAACCAGTTGAACAGTACTCTTGTTTTCTTTTCTCCTGTGGTGTGAGGAAAGGACTGGCTTATTTATGTGCTCACTGATTCCTCCCTTCGCTCAGAATGAGAACCAATGAGAAGCCATGTCAATTTCCAGTATTGTCTCAAAGAGTCAGGACAGGGCCATGGGCAGGAGAGAAGGAAGATTCCTCACTAGCCTCTCTCTGTAGCTCTTCTTGTTCCTTGCCGATTGAGAACAAACGTCTTGGACAGTCCATAATCCCTCTGTTAAAAAGATCCAATTTCTAAACCACTGACTGAGATCAGTGAACTTTTCTAGAACACATTTGGAAAGTGTTTGCCTTCCACGAAGTTATTTTAAGGGAAGGGGGGAGGAAATAATATTTAATGGGCCCTTCTCTTCGAAACAATGGATGACCTTTATATTGCATTTAAGAAATTAGGAGCTTTTTATTTTTAATATATTGGGGAAAGCAATGGTAGGTACCTTTATTAGCCCAGACTCTCTTTATTTTAAGTTAAAGGAATATAACTTGAAATAATTTAAATGAAAGTATTTCTTGGCTTATATAACCATGAGGAAGAGATGGCTTAGGCATGACTAGAAGGTGTGGAATATATTTTATTTTTCTAATTATCCCTAGTGTCTTCTCTAGTGTGTTGAGCTGGAATGTACTAGTAAGACAGGATATTCTGGAGACTCAGCGGATGAAACTGTATTTGTAGAGCAACCAGATAAAATCTTTACGTTTCCAATCACATGTCTCTGGACAACAAGTCTACCTGCTCTGAATTGATGGGTGAATCTCTAAATCTCTTCTGCCAAGATTTCCACCCTCTGCTTAAGTACTTCCTTCATCAACAAACTCATTCCCTTCCAAGACAGCTAAATTTCTCCCCGGAGAGAATTGTTGGAGCCCCTTCATTCTTCAGTCCAATCAGTCCCTTCTCTTCAATCTACTTTTCAGTAGTACCATCATGTGTGATTCATATTATTCAGACTGGAGTTTTCAATGCTTAATTTATTCTCACTGATTCATTTCCATTTGACTCAACTAAATTTTGCTGAGCACCTCCTGAGTATGTAGAACTTGGCTAGGTTTTAGGGACATAAAAATGAGTGCAATCTAGTCACTGCTATCAAGATTTTGTGCCATAAAATGTGTCAAAGACATAATTTTTTTAAAAAATCATATGCACTTTTGAACAGAACAGAAGTGAAATCAAGATACAAGGGAGGAAGTACTGAGGTGCCCTTGCAGGCACTGGGAGCACAGTGATAAGTAGAATATCATCACTGTCCTCTGGAAGCCTTGGGATTAGAAGGGAAGATAGAATCATTATTCATTTGAATAAATTTATTATTACAATGATTATATTATAATGAGCAATAGAATACTGGTACTACTACATTGTTAACATTATATAAAACAATGTATAACACTGTAAAACTTTCATCATAATAAAATTATTGGTAATTCAGGCTATGATAGTTATATCACCCATATTAACATATTTATTATATAAATATATCTATATCAATATATATCTATATAAAACTATTTTTATATAATATAAGAAAGTGGTCAGTCCCCAGACCTTCTCCATCACTGAGGAAGGGGACAAAGGTGGAGGGTGCTTCACAAAATCCTGAAGGTCTATCACTTCCCCTTTCAAACATTCTGCCACCCTCATCCCTGCTACTACCTCTGTGTCCCCCTGCCCCCGACATTTCCTGCTTTGCTCTCCAGGGCTGACTCCTGCTATTCGCTTAGTTAGAAGAAAAAAAAAAGAAAAGAAGAAAAGAAAAGAAAAGGAAAAGGAAAGGAAAAGAGAAGAGAAGAGAAGAGAAGAGAAGAGAAGAGAAGAGAAGAGAAGAGAAGAGAAGAGAAGAGAAGAGAAGAGAAAGCCTAAGAAGTGCTGGAAGCATTCCTTGTGATGTCATCTATGTAACAAATATGAATGTATACATTTTCCATGAGTTATTTCTCCAGGGGGGAATCCCTGCAGAGGGGCAGCCAGCTCCCCTGGCCAGAGGAAGCATGGTCCAGCCCTAAGCCCTTTCTCAGGGGAGCAGAGATTTCGAAGGCTACCCCCATGTCTGGACCATTTGGCCTGGATTTTACATCTACAAGATTTTAGTATCATGGGGCTGGGCAGGATTGAGAGAGGTAATGAGGACAACATTCTGTTGTTTTCTTTTAATTTCCCCAGAGCTAAAGGGTCTACAACTTTCTTCAAGACATTTTCTAGTCTCTCACCATTATTTATAGTGGGCAGTTCTACCTAAGTGGTGCAGGTGGCATTTGGATTAGAAAATGGGTTTGTCGTGCTGGACTCCCCATTGATAGGTAGGAGGTTTATCCTTTTTGATCCCCACCACTAAATATCAGCAGAGCCCCCACCAGCCATGGAGACATTTCCAACACCCACCTGTAAGGGGAACAGCTCTATTTCTAATTGAAACCATTGGATGCTGTCACCCAATTTGGTTTCAATTGAGTCTCAATTATTGATTCACCCATGTAAACCTTACAAGAACAAAGCACCGAATCCTATTGTGTACCTATAATCGTCAAAGCACTGTGAGGGCTGCAGACAGAAGGTAGATACCTGCTGAGATCTTACCCCAAGTACAAAGAAAACATATACACAGTTAGTATGCTCTTTGTTCACCGGTTTGAAAATACATGCTGAATATCTGTTGGCCCTGGCAGGGCCTGTGACTTAGACACTGCCCTGGGCACACAGGACAGAATGGAGGCCAAGCACCACATGAATCCAGGGAGAGGGCATTCTTCCCAGTGGGGACCTGGAGGTTTCCTGGAAGTAGTAGTTCAGGTAATACTTGGAAGGATCTGAGTAGCTACAGACTGGTGATGCCCAGGGTCCAACAGCTCAGGAGGAGAAAGCCACACGTAGAAGTGAGATGGCAGGTGACCTACCTTAACCAGAGTGACAAGTGAGAACATGTGTGAAAACGGCATCAGGAAATGTGAGAAAAAAGGGTTTGAACTCTAGGGAAGTTTTGTTTACATTCTTTTGGCCATTGAAGGGATTCTAAAAGGCATACTTATCCCAGGTCCAAAGGCTGTCACGTACCTGAAAGCATTTCTCAGGCTTCCCCTCCTCCTACACTCCTGTTCTCACCCACAGCACACACATCACGTGTACACACATCACATGTACACACACATTCACACACCTTTCCCCCTTTTGGGGGTAAAATATCCTTTTTCCATTCATTCTCATAGGCACCATTTTCCAGTCCAAGAGGAGCATACAGAGACTTGCAGATAGACTTTATGTGGCCAACACAGTGACCTGTATGATTGAATTTGCATCTAGATTGGGCAGGTTCACTCCAGCTCACCAGAGGCCCCAGCACTTCCCAGTGTCCGCCATTACCTCTTTCCATGGTGCTCTTAGTGTTGAAACACCTGTGCTTGACCTTCATGGCCTCCTATTGTTGGGCCACCAGCTACTTTGCCAGCTCATCTTCTGCAGGTGCCTTTGTGCACCATCACCCCACCCACCCTGAGATGCACGGTTTGATGTCACTCCTCTCTGCCTGGTCTTTCAGCTCCCAGTTTACACTGCACATCCTCTGTGAGGTCCTCGCTGCACCTCCAACATCAATGAGATGCCATCCACCACCATCCCCTATGCCCATCCCAATTTCTTTCAGTCGAGACCCCAGCCCACATGTTGATACTCCTTTATATTACTCCAGCCCTTTTTATGCTTTTAAACATTTATTGTCTGAATTTTTCATCTGGCAGCAGAATACACATGGTTATACAGTCAGTTTTACTTTTATAAATAGACAAATTACACTCCTTATTGCTCTCCAGCCATGCTGACCACCTTCCAGTTCCATGCTGCCCCAGTGTCTTTGCGCCTTCTTCTCCCTTTCTCAGAATGCAACTTCCACTTTCACCCCCTGCCACCCAGTGCTTCCCCTGACCTGCCTTCACTACATCATCTCCTACTATTCTTCCATATCTCAGCCCAGTGATCATTTTCTTAGAAAGCCGGACCTCTCTGAGTAATACAGATCAATTTCATGTATTATCTGTTTCACTGCACAAGTATCTGCTCCTTTGCATTTATCTGGATAGCTTTTTGATTAGTCGTATCTGCTCCAATAAATTGTAAGCTCAAGTAGGCAAGATACTATGTTCGGTCTTACTCACCACTGTTGCCGCTCCAGCATTTACCCTGTGGTGGTCCCAGTGGTTCAGTGGTTCTTGTTTGTCAAATATATACATGAATGAAGAGGTGGACTTTCAATAGTGTGAAACCTAAGTATCATGCCTTGATATTTCCATGACCTTGACCTATAGTGATTGATAAATGACAAGTGATACTGATGAGAAGAGCTTTTTAACTCCAACCTATTCTTAGCCTGGAAAGTTCTAGTCAAGGAAAAAAGAAAGGCAATTTTTGTTTTTAGGCAAGACATTGGAAATACAAGTTTTAAGAGAATTTTGTTTTCCTTCAACATTGAGACTCTCTGTACCCATGAGACCTTACACACAGACTTGGCTCCAAAAGGATGCTGTAACTGACTCATAGGGAGAGATTTTAAAATGCGGTTTCTAATCAAATCATCTGTAGAGCTATCAGGTGCTTCCTATGAATTCTGTGGTAATTAAGATTCCGCCAGGAGATACCGGTCATTAGGAGCTTTTCTCATAATCCTGTCAGTCCTCCTAGAAATAGGAACTCTTTTAAGCCATCACTCAGCTGCACTGATTTATTAAAATCAAATGACCTGGGGCGACAATTAGGATTTCATACTGATGAAATGCTTTCTGGTAACTCCTTTACTATGGAGGTCAGAGAACGAATATGCAATTATTAAGATCGAGTCTTATTTGTACATATTTACGAATGTGGAAGTAAAATGTAGTATCAGACAAAAAACCAGCTGTCCTTGAACTCCATACCCAGGGTTCACCTCACTGTAGCCATCGCCTGAAGATCCTAGGCCAGAGGAAGAAGGGAAAACTTACAAAGCCAGGGTTTAGCTTTCCACTGAGTCTGCTAAGCAAACTCTTATGAACTGACCATCCCATTCTGTGAGGGGCAGAAGATGCTGGCTTGAGCTGTGGCCTTCAATCAATGACAGAGGATTCTGGCCTGACAGAACAGCCACATTACCCAGTGACTACCCTCCTGCCTGCAACGCAGCAGGAACAGGGCCCAGGGAGATGCCAACATCAGAACAAATCAGCAGACTGACACAGTGCAGTTCCTATTCATGCCACAAGGCGCAGGATAGCATCCTCTGTATCTCTCTGGATTCCAACTCCCCTGCCCGTCTTCTTCCCCCAGGCCCTCGTGTCTTTTGCCTCACAACAACATCCTCCTGAACATCTTGCTGTCTTCTTGATTATAGCCCACACACCTGGCTGCATATCTTCAGTATTCACAAGGATCAAACATTCTTCCCTGCACCCGGCATGCATACTGCATGCAAACAACCCTCCTCATTATATCTATCCTGGAGGCATTCCTCTGCTATAACAACTGGTGTTAAAGGGTGGGGGGACATCACTGTGCTGTCACAGATTGAAGGACTGACCCTTCCAGGCTGATGATACTGAGTCTTCTCTCCAAACCAACCTCATGGTAGTCAGAGTGATCCTTTGGAAATTACTCCTACCCTCTCCTCCCCTTTTGAACAATGTTAGATGTTTCCACAATGTTTAAATAACAAAACCCAAGCTCTTTAAGCTAGCAGCATTTATTGACTTTTATTCTTTCTTCCCAATGTCTCCATCTGTCATTCTCCATGACCCGCCCATCCTGCACTCCCACACATCAATTGCCTTCATGTTCCCTGCCATGGCAACCTTTTCCTTGCCCCTCTGTGCTTGATGATGCTGTTTTATCTGCCTTAAATAAACTTACACTTGTACAGAGGTGGGCAACTCTGGGTATACAGCTGTGACTATGTGAAACATGGAGTTTATTCTTATATTATTATTAGTTATTAGTTATATTATTATATTCCATATGAACAACTGTAAACCTACTTGTGCCCACCTCATATACCTCTACCTAAAAAACACTTCTACTTTCAAGACACAGATCTCAGACCCTTTGCTCCCTGTCTTCCCGACCCTCTTCACTTGCAGATGCAGGAATTACTTTTTCTATGCTCTCTTAGCTTCTAATTCCACCTCTATTTAGTTTCTAAATTTGCATTAGGAACAAGAAGACCCTGAGGTGTCAGATATAAGTATGGGATCTGAAAGCCAAAATTAAATTATCAGCATTGGGAGGAGAGAAAAACTTGAGTGTATGGTCACGCCAGCCGTTGAGTACAGAGGAAATGGAGGCATGAAGGACCATACCCAGATTCAAACTCCTATTTAAGAATAAGGGCAAAGGGTTCAATCCAAGGAGGCCACATAGACTGGGAGAAACAAGATACCCTGGAGCTAGACAAGAACAGGGGACTTTACAAAATACTATGGGAATGTGGAGGCTGGAAGGAAACAGTTCTATTTGTAGGGTTTGGTCGAGGTCCGCTTTCACTAAGGAGATGATATTTGAACTGGATTTTGATGAATTTGTGCTTGCCAGTCTCAAAAGGGAGAAAGAGTAGCCCAAGTCTTTGTCATCAGTGTTCCTAGCGCCAGGGAGATAAATAAGTTCACACCTAAGAGTGAGGGAGGACCAGCCCTACTCATTTCCTGTAGAAATGTTATCACTGCATTTTGCAATTTTGATAATCATTTGCAGTTTGTCAGAGAATGATATGGAAATAATGATATGGAAATAATGATAAAACTTTTCTAGGGTTTTTCTTGAAGCTGATTCATACTCATGCATGCTTAAGCTCACAGATCCAGGTAACTCTGATTTCAGAGTCATAATGAGAAATCATTGGGTTGTTCTGTTGTAAAGATAGCATCTACTATTTATACAGGTTTATAGAAGATTATCAGAGAATTGCTTCATTTTCTCTAAGTATAATCTTATTTCATCCTCATAGAAAATCTACTGTTACCCACTATTACAGACATAGTACAGATAATAAAACTGGGGCATAGAGACCAATACATAACTCACCCAGCATTGTATAACATAAACATGTGAAGTTGACACTAGTGAAACTGACACTAAGAGCCCAAGCTGTTATTTGCCTCAATCCCATCCCCACAGCCACCACTGAATAAGAGTGGGTAGACTTTGTTAAGAAAATTCTTTGGCAAGAACTAGCCTAGTGCTGGGTTCTTTTCAACTCAAGAAGAGTGATGGGACTTCAATAGGACCAGTCAGAGAACTTTGAAATGTGTTATCTATGTTTGGTTGATGTAGAAATTGGTATCTGTCCTATCTGGGGAACCTAGCAAGTGAGAGATCTAAGAGCCAGAAGAACATGTTTGCTTTGGCATCAGTCTGCTTTCCCAGGTTGTTAGAACAAGAGAGCTGTGGGCCCTATGGGAGAGAATATTCTGTGAGTGTGGGAGTGGGGTGGAGGCGGGGCATGTATCAGTGGCGTTACTTTGAGTGGGGTGGGGGTGGGGGTGGGGGTGTGGAAACTGGTGGTGGTGGCTGGGAGGCTGGGGCCGTCTAGAATCCCAGACTGAGAAAAGAGTTGCAAGGGGCCATTCAGAAGAACGTGATGTCCACTCCTACTTAGGAACAGCGAACTAGAGGAGCCTGGAAAGGACCCTCTCAAATTCAATAAAAATCTAGACATTTGCCTGCTCCAGAGAGCCCAGAGACAGCTTCGAATGGAATTTGTTCAAGTAACAACTTACCTGTCTCTTTATCTCCCCTACTTATTTCTCCTCAACCAGGGATCTTGGTGGAAACTGAAACCAGCAAAGGGATTCATGGTGAGGGTAAGGGTGGAGGTGCAGTTGCAGAAGTGCAGGGCAGAGAAACAAGACAACATGCCCTTTACTCCGCTGAAGGCTTCAGACTCAAACATCTCACAGTGGGATGGGGAGACGGTGTAACACGGAACCAAACTGGGTACGAAGATTAATTTCTGCAAGTGGACACATTAGGATTTCGGAATTGAGATTGTGGTTTTAAAATAAGGGCCTGTTGCACTCTGACCTACAAGGCAGTGAAAAGTGAAAGACCTGCCAGGCCTTCCAAGCAGAGGATATAATTGTTCCACTGGCACTTCTTAAAGGCAGTGCGGGAAGCAGGAATAAAAGACAACCGATCTGCAGCAGGCTCAGGAGTTCTGCTGCTCAAAACCCTGCTTTGAAAACACATCTGGTAGGAATTCCTACATGAAGACAAAAAATAAATTCAGGAGGGAAGTTCAAGACGTGTGAATGAAAGACGATCAAGTTACCTAATAAAATTGTTTCAGGAAGGAAGGAAGGAAGGAAGGAAGGAAGGAAGGAAACAAGGACTAAAGAAAAAGAAAGATAATTTAGAATTACAATTTTAGATAAATCACAGCCGAGATGAGGGTAAAAAGAGAAGGTAGAGACAAAATTTACATAAGAATATGCTAGACAATCATTCATGCAAGACATAAATACTAACACATTGGAGACACTAACAGTATAATATTAATATATTATTAACATATTGATGTAATATATTAATATCAGTGTCATACAACTGATATTAATATAAACTGGAAAATAGGAAAGAAAAAGGAACTACAGATAAATCAAATTTTACATACTGATTTACAAGTTTTAGTTATATATTTCTCTGAAACAACTTTTATAATAGAAAGCAACAATAAAATGGTGAGAAAGTACTAATGTAACAAGTGATAGGTATAAATGGTTAAACTCCAACTAAGAGTGTCAGATTAGATTTTAAAATATGCAAATTAGGTCATCAACCCACACACTTAAATAAAAAAGGTAAAGAAAGTTTCAAAATCTAATGATAAAAAAATGATACATCAGGCAAATATAAACCAAATGAAATCTGGAATGGCAGTCTTAGAAACTGAAGGATTCTGTTTGACATTATTACAAAGTTCTGGAGATGGCTAGTGGTGATGGCGTACACTGATGTGAAGGTGTTTAATGCACTGATTTGCACACTTGAAAATAGTGAAAATGGTAAATTTTACATTTATGTGTATTTTGCCATCATGAGCACGTGACCCTATAGTATAGCCTCCACATATATAAAGCAGCAAATTATACAACTGTGGTGAGAAATAGATAAATCAGCAACTATAGTAGGATTTTTTTAACACATCCTCTCAAAACACAACAGGTTGCGTAGCCAAAAATAAACCGTTAATAAATGATCTGAATGATATAAACTCAAAAGTGGGTTAAAATATATCTTGTATGTAAGTAAGGTTTAGCTGGCAATGGAAGCGTGTTTCAGCATCTGATGATCTGTCAGTACAATTTGTCCACGTAAATAGACCAAAGAAAAATTTCCTATGATTACTTCATGGATGAAGAATTCCAATTATTTATTCAAAAGTTATCTGATGAAGTCCAGTGTCCAGTGATGATAACAAAATAAGAGAAGACAAACACACCTCTTAGCACACCAGAGATAAGGGGTTTATACAGAAAAAAACTATTGCAAACACACTCGATGGAGAAACTTTAGATACATTATCCTGGAGATCAGATGCAGGTCTAGGATGTGGACTATCGCCGCTTCTATTTAAGAGAGAGTAAAACTCAGGAATAGCGGTGAGGCCTTCTGGGACATTATCAGTTAGTCGGTTTTCAGACAGTATTTTTCTCCCTTCATTTTTTTTTCTCTACATCTTTATTCCTTGAACTGCTATTATTCAAATATTGGAGATTACACTTCTATTTTCCATCTCCCTTAGCTTTTTTTTTTTTTTTAATGTTTGCCCCCTACCCATCAGTGACTTTCAGAAGGGATCTGATCCTTAAGCCCACTAAATCATTCTTCCCTTGTATTCACTCCATCACTTTCCCCAGTATATTCATTCCATATCTTATGTTCTTTAACTACTGTTTTTTATTCCTAAAATTATTACTTGGAATTTTGTAACTTATTTGCATTTTATATTACCAATTCTCCTTGTTATTTGAGTGGATGTTGATGCATATTTTAAATTCTTGTCCTTCCTATAATTCCATTTTATATATAATGAATATGGTCTTCCTTCACACCAGCTCTAACTGTCTAGTTATTTTGGTCTATGTGTTCATGTTTCTCTGTGTCTAACTCACAGCCTTGGGGCCACATGTGGCCCAGGATGGCTATGAATATGGCCCAACACAAAATCATAAATTTACTTAAAACATTTTTTTTTGCTCATCAATTTTCATTAATGTTTGTGTATTTAATGCGTGGCCCAAGACAACTCTTCTTCTTCCTGTGCAGCTCAGAGATGCCAAAAGGATGGACACCCCTGCTCTAGATAGTCACCATTTAGTCTGTAAGGTGTTTTGAGGTGATTGTTGGAAACTTAGGTCCATGTGGGTGTCCCTCCTAGTAAGTTTAAGAAGGGAGGTTGCCCCTCCTATTTGCTCCAAACACCTCCTACCACTAAGGATGCGTCTTTGAGAAAAAGAGTCCTGGGAGGAGGCCACCCCTCTAAACAGTGGTATCTGGGCCCTGCAGACAGAGGAGGCAGGGCAGGGATGAATGCCCAAAGACAGCTGGTTAGCACACACCTGTTTCATCCTCCCTCCTCCTGAAGGTGGCTTCTCCCTGTCATCACTGGCTCTGTCTGATTTCTTCAAGAGTTGACAGACCTCCTCCAGCGGCTGTAGGTGAGTTGTAACCCTCAGAAGATGCCCCCCCATCCCACTTCCTAGAGGAGGGAAATCCTATGAGCATCAACCCAGGGGTCAGAGGAAGGCCTTCACACAGTAATCCTTGATAAGGGTCATGCAGAGACTCAGGAATGGGCCCCCACAAACAGGCTGGTTTCTCATGTGTGAAGGATTAGGAATTTAATAGCTTAGAAATCATTACTCCATGGTTACTGTTTGTTGTTATACTTTTGCCAAGCCACGTATCTCTTTGAGTCACAGTGTCCTCATCTGTCACGTGGAGATAAGAATAGTCCCTCCTGTGCCACCACAGGTCTGCTGGCAAGGCTGCAGTGAGGCTGGGGGAGAGGGTGTTCAGGAGGTGCCCAGTACCATACAGGCAGCACTCCGGTTCCCCTGGCTTGGCTGTGCTCCCAGATCTTCATGCCTTTGCTTCTTTTATTCTTCACTTGGCTGCATGAATGGTGTGGCTACTTCCATGGCAGCACCACAGCTGCCATCACAACCTGTGAGGTCACAAGTTCAAGTCCCTGGAATAAGTGCCACCATCCATGGGTCTGTGTCTGGTCCTCACCTACTCCCAGGACTCTGAGGCCTGTTGGGCACAGGCTCTTTCCCGGTTCTTTGCTGGCTGGAGGCCCACGATGCTTAGACACACCACCCCATGCCTCAGCAGGCCCTTGACAGAAAGCATTTCCTTGTTATTAATTACTGGCAGTCTGTGGGCTGAGAGATCTTATCCATTCACTTCTTCTCCCTGTGTGTGTGTGTGTGTGTGTGTGTGTGTGTGTGTAGTACAGTGAGGGAGGTGAGGGGGGAATTGGGGAGAAGGACCAAGCAAAATGCAGTAGCTACCAACTGCCATGTCAAAAAATGAAAACAACCCCCTAAGACAATTATACCAGCACTGCAGGGACCTGTGTGCTTACCTGGATATGCCCTGGGAGATGCCGGGCCACTTAATAACTGCTGATCACGTGCAAGAGAACCCTAGGGACACTGCTGTGTGCTTATGTAGAAGTTACTGCAAAGGGCAAAAATAACAGGCTTTGCTCTCTTCCTCCTCCTCCTCCTTCTTCAATAAAATGAGTTATTTGCTGCTGATGCAGCACAAGATAATTAAAAGAGAATAGACTTTGGAGTCAGAAGTCCTGGGTTTGAATCCTGATTCTATCCCTGAGTAGCTGTGTGCCCTCAGTCCAAATATGTAATCTTTCTAAAGATCAATCATCCTTACTTAGAAAGTGTGGTAATAATAATTAATATGCCATGGAGTTGTTGGGATAAGTGAAATACATTATGACATAAAATTAAAACTGAATGATAAATGTAAATAAATGTTGGAAACTATAAGGAGCTTTGCAGATAGATGTTGGCTGTTGCCAGTATCAATGGTCTAGTCCTCAGCAGGTTGTGAGCTTTAGTAAGTAGATTGGATGGCGATGGGGCTGGGATGACCACTGCACTCTGATTGCTGAATGTGTTCTGCAGATTCCAGGACTTACGTATCTTCCCTTGAATGCATAAAATGGAACTACTATTTCCTGAGAGACAACTATATACTCGGCACATGAAACCCTCCACTACCACCACACATGAGACATGTTGTGGTCAACCTCCAAAATGCCCCCCAAAGATCCTGTCTTCTGTTCACGTCCTTGTGTAGCCCCCTCCCACACTGTGCTGGGGTTGGACCTCATGATCAGTTGACTATGTCAGAAATGGTGATATGTCCCTTCCAAGTTAGATAACAATAGACCCTGTAACTCCTATCTTGGGTGCTATTTCATTGTCCCTGTCAGATCTCGTGCTTTAGCAAAAACCAACCACTGTGCTGTGAGAGGCTCACCCAGGAGGAGCTGAGAACCCTTCCAGCAACTGTGTGAATGAACAGGGAAGGGCATCTTCCAGCCCCTGTCAAGCCTTCAGATAATGACAGACATGACAAACAACTTGACTGCAACCACAGGAGAGTCCTTGAGCTAGAACCACTCAGCTAAGCAACTCCTAGATTCCTGACCCTCAGAAACTGTGAGATAATAGATGTTTATTGTCTTTAGCCATTAAGTTTTGAGTTAAATTTGTTGTGTAACAATAGCTAAGTGGTGTAAGAGGTATGATCATTTCTCTTTTTAGATGAGAAAACTACAAATTAGAGAGGCTAAGTAATTTTTTCCAAGGTCATATAGTTAAAAATAGTGAATTTGAACCAGGTCTTTTTGACTTTAAAACAGCATGATCTTACTACTAAATATGCTGCTTTCCCATGATGGAAATGCACTATTATCCTGAACAGGGGAAAAAATAACCGTGCAATTTAGGCTTTTTAAGGTTTAAAGACACATTCTTTTCATATATAACTTTTGTGAGTACTCTAACTGATGCCTCAAAATATTATTCTGAGTGATGAGCATCCCCAGCTGAATATAAAACAGACTTGGCTGGGAGGAAGGGAAGAATTCATTCCTTTTTACACAAATGTCTCACTACCCACTGAATGCCACCTTGTGGGGATAAAACTGAATATAATCGGTGTGGTTCCTGTTCCCATTGTGCTCCCTGTCTGCTGTCGAAAATAGCTCAATAATGACTACTGATAACAAAATGCAGAACAGTAATTGAGAGCCCTGGAATCTGGCAGAATTTGGTAAAAATCTGCCACTTAGCATCTGTGTGATCTTGAGCAAATGACCAATTGCTTACTATGCAAAGGACTGCACTAAATTCTTCAAATTCATCTTCCCTTCCAGTGCTAAGCTCTTCACACACATTGTCATACAGACCAAGTTCTAAACCCTTTACATGAATTATCCCATTTAATCCTCACAACAATCCTGTGAGTAAATATTATTACCCCACTTTCGTGGATTAGCACTTATCTCAGTGTGTTGCTCAGAGAATTAAAATATATAATCCACATAATGAGCTTGACCCAGAATCCAGCTCATGGTAAGTGCTGACTGAATGGATTATAACTTAGTGTGGGTTCCTCTAAAACCAGACCCTGAGACAAGATTATGTGTGCAAGTAGTTTACCTAAGAAAGAATGCAAGATGCTGTGAGAGAATAACTAAGTGACATGAGAAAGGGAAGAAGATAATAAAGAGTGTGTTAATGAGTAGGTTACTTCTGTAGGCAACTGGGGCTCAGTCCTACCCAGGAGTCTTTGAGATTGTCCCAATACAGCTACAAAGATGGGCTATTTATCTAACAACCCTTATGCCCCATTGGTTGAGGTTAACCTTGCAGAGCTTCCAGCCTGCCCTGGGTGTTGATCAAACATGCTCTGTGGTCAAAGACCATCTTCAATCAGAGACAGGAAATTCCTGAGCAGGGAAAATGTCTGCAGATAATTCAGAGGTAGGCCCAAACAACATCTATTACAAGTAAGTATTATTAATATTACTGCTAATTTATAAGTTTATAATATTACAGAATGATTATTATTGTGATGAGGCTATGGTACATCTTGTCTTAGAACACAATGAAGTCCACCTTCCATAAGAAAGTTAGGACAGGATTCTCAGAGACGGGGTCAATGGGACACGAATAAAGGTTTGGGGGAGAAAAGAGAACAGAGAAGAGTTCCAGGCAGAGAGAAGCTTGTGTGAGAAGTCTAATCAAGGGTCAAGAAAAAGGAGAGCTTATTCTAGAACGTAAAAAAGCTTGGTTGCCTGAATTTTGAGCTGAAAGAAAAGAGCCTTGAGAGTTAGGTCTGGAAAGGTCAGACTACGTTACCTCAGATCACACAGGCCCTGTAGGCCATAGTGAGGAATTTGGTCTTTATTCCGAGATCAATGGGAGATCCTTAAAGGATATTCAACAGGTTCATGGTTTTGACCTTTTATTCAAGTCCCTGTAAGAAAAACGAATTTGTGAAAAGGAAGAGATTTGGAAGCAAAGAGGCAGATCAGAGAATCATTTGTAGGAGCTTAGATGAGAGTTATCACAAACTGGGAAAAAAAGAGCTAATGAAGGCTTAATAGTGAACATCCATATCTCACATACCTTTTGTGGACCAGGAATTCAGCTCATCTGAAAGGTCTGGCTCAGGATTTTTCGTGAGGTTGCAGTTGGAAAGCTGACAAGGACTGTAGTTATCTGAAGGCTTGATTGGGGCTGATTGGGGCTGGAAAAATCTGCTTGCATCATCACATGGATGTTGGCAAGAGGTCTCAGTTTCTTGCCATGTGGACTTCCCCATAGGAGTGCTTGACACTATCATGACATAGCATATGACTTCCTCCAGAGTGAGTTATCAGAGAGAGATGAAGAGAGAAAGAGAGGGAGAGAGGATGCTATATTTTTATGACCTAGTCTCAAAAGCCACACTCCATCATTTCTAAAATATCCTGTTGGTCACCCAGGCCAGCCCTATCCTTGAAGGCTGGCTGAGACAGTCTAACCTCAGTCCCCTGTGGTTCACATCTCCCTCACATGCTCACCCTTCCCCAAGGCTCTCCAAAGTCTCATCCTACTGTAGTATTAGAATGAAGTCCAGAATCTTATGATCTAAATCAGGTTTAGGTGCAGAGAGAAGTCTTCTTGGGTACATTTCCTTAAGGATAGCTCCTTGAGTACAGGTCCTCTTGATCTGAACTCCTGTGAACTAAAGAGAAAAATGATCTGCCCTCCACACAATGGTAGGGCATGCATAAGAAAACTGCTGTAGATACTCCTATTCCAAAAAGTTCACCTGAGCAATTCTGTAATCTAGCCATGAACATGTTTGCACTTCCTTGATTAGTACTCAGTCTTGTTCATGCTGAGTTGTTCTTGACTCTCACAATTCGTGGATCTTCCCTATGTTGCCTTGTATTGGACATGTAGTCCAACAAAACAATAAATGTGTGTCACTGAGATTTTAGGGTTGTTTCTCAGTGCAGCATAACCTAAAGCATCCTGACTGAGAAAGTTATCCTGGGGGAAAAGGCATTTGAAGTGAAGAGAAGCCTGCAATGGAAACTGAGAAAAACAGAAGAAAAACCAATAAACTTCAAGGTTAAAGAGAAGAGTCTGCCAAGAAGTGGGGATTAATTATCAGTAATCAACCAATACCTCTGAAAGTGATTAGTGCCTTGGGCGTGATTCGGTTTTTTAGATTTAGGAAAAAGATGGTTAGGGAAACCATGAGAAGAAGTCATTTCAGTGGAATGAAAAGCAGAAAGTCAAATTTTAATGGTTGAGGAGACAGTAGGAGGTAGAAAAATTAGAGGCACTGACTATGGCTTTGAAGTGAGAAGTTAGAAGGAAAACAGAGGTTGGGAGGTTTGTTAAAATGGAGGAAAGTGAGGATTTTTAGGCATGTGGAAGGAACAAACAGAAAAGGAAGAAACCAGAGATAAGATGATGTCTTTGAGGAAGGCAACAGGGAATAGATTCTAGAGTTGGAGAGGAGGAACATTTAAATACCTTAACAGGAGAGGAGGAAAGGGTGGGCCATTTCTCCTGGAAATGTCCGGTACAGAGCAGGAAGGCTGGGGAAGACTTGTTATGTTTGGGTTGTACAAGAGACTCTCTGTGGTTGAAGGGCTGGCTACCCTGGAGGCCAATGGGAGGAAGTTGTGGGAAGAGAGTGGGTCAGTAGGAGAAATCAGGGAGGGGCTCCCATGTGAAGGGCCTGGAATGATAAGTTTAGACTGTATATAGTGGAGATCACTTTGGAATTTTAAGCAGCATGATGAGACTGTCCTCTCAGACACTGACGATTGATTACCTCTGAGGGTGAGGGAAGAGGAAGACACTGGTATTCTAGCACCTTGGAAGGCCGTAGAAGTTGATGCTATTGACCTACATAGGGACCACAATGGCTGAATCAGGATTAGACATTCATTTTGGAAACCCTGGAACACAGAATTGCTGCTGAGCTGGGAAAACGGGTTCCATTTCACTGATGTAAAGTGGAGCCAGCAGTTCTGGGTGTCTTAGCCAGAGAGCTTATCAGCCTCCAAGGTCAGACCTAACACTGAGCACCATGTTGCTCCTGAAAGTAGCTTCCCGCTTACTTCTCAATGGATTGGAGATGAACTTGAAAGTAAACTTCTCTGGCATCTAGATGGTGCCTGCCAGAACCAAAGGACAAATGAAATCTAGGCAAAATTATCAATGTATAAAGATAGAATCACTGAATACCTAAATTGGAAGTCATCTCATAGATGATCTAGCTCTGGGGGCAGTGTATACGAACCCAGGTACATCACTTGCTACCTGAACCTCAGATTCCTCAAGTAAAATGGTGATGGAAATGCCTATCTTAAGAGGTTGCTGTAAAGACTGATGGGTTTTCTTTTTCATTATTTATCGTGTTTACCATGCCATGCCATTTTTCTAAGCATTTTATAAATGTTAACTAATTAAACCCTCATAATCGTTGTGTGGTGTGAGACTATTATATCTGCATTTGAAAATGGCAAAAGTAGGCCAGAGAGAAGAAGGGACTTGGCCAAAGCCACTGAGAATTTCAAATGCAGAGCCAGAATGAGCCCGTGTGCCTCCTGCCTCTTGGAACTGTGCTCTCTATACTTTGAACTGAATAAACAGGCATTTCCCAGCTGCATCTTCATGGACCTGCACATGGCTTGTCTCCAGGATGTAGCTGATGCCTGCGGAAATGCTGGAACACTGTGATGTTCAAGTATCACAAAACTTTCTATTAGCATCACAGACATCCCTTTCCCAGGCAGGCCTTCAGCCAGGTGCGTGTTAATGCTGTTGGCTTTACTCTGTAGGAAGATGGACAGACAACCCAGAGGCCACCAGCTCTGCAGCAGCTGGGTGAGGAGGGTTGGCTAGGATTGTGGGACCCCGTGTCTTGGGAGAACCACCATCCGAGGTCTACCCATTCTGATCTTTTTCATCTTAAAAGGTGGCTTGTTTCTGCCTTGTTTCTCATTTTCTTCATACACTTATTCATTCATTTCTGAGAAGGGCTCTAGCTTCAGGGAATCTGGACAGAATTTGAAGCAATTAATATTCTTTTGCTTATGTATTAGGTAGTAGATACAAGAACACAGACTCTACTTTGGTCTCCTCTAGAAATCCATAGTTACCTCAGCTTTCAGGCAATAAACAGGAAGAAGGGTAGAATCACCAGGGCAGAAAAACTCAGTATCCCAGAGTCATTATAATCAACTAAGCACATATTGCCGGGGTTGTTGAGAACCTTAAACTTCATCTGGTCCAAGTGCCCATTTGATGCTTGGAGCTTCTCCGTCCTTTATGGAACAGAGGAGTGTTCTGCTGCATGCTCAACGCCTCCAGAATAAGCATTCACTCCTTATGAGCATCAAATCCCCATCCAGAAATTTCTGAATGCTAGAAGCTCTTCATCACGCTAAGCCCAAAGACTCCCCTTCTATAACTTCTACCTATTGGGTCTGTCCCCAAGTTACCAGAAAAGTGACTCTGTAGGGTCCCTCACCAGTATCCTGGACAATGGAGTCCCAGCTCTACCTTCTTGCAGACATCTCTCCTGCTGTTTCCTTGTTTAAAATGGAAATAGCTGTCTTTCCTTTCACCATCAAAGCCCTTTCTTCCCCAAACTTCAAATAAAGTACTTTCATGATTTCAAAGCTTTTCATATTCTAAATGACCTAATTGTTTTTATCGAAAGAGAAAAGAATGGAGCCACCCAAACCCTTCCACATGCAGATATTTGGGGAACACCTGGTACCTGGGAAGTATTAAGCCAGGTCCTGGTCACAGGAGGAAGTGATTTGGATAATCACGTCTGGTGCTGGACACCATCATTCCGCTATCCTGTGCGGACCCAGGAACCAGCCTGTGTCTCAGATCAAAGGAGCAGCCCAGGCCGCAGGGGAGCTAGTGGGGAATCACATGAAGGGCAGCAGCCTGAGAGTGACAGGGAATGGGCAGGAAAGCTGAGAGGGACTGGCTGCATAATTTGTGGGGCCCGCTGCAAAAGCAAAACACGAAGCCTCCTGTGCAAATTATCAAGAATTTTAAAGATGGCAACAGCAGAGCATCAAACCAAATATGGGCCCTGGGTGACTATGAAAGAGCCACACGGAGCCCCGGGCCTGCATGGTAGGTCCCGTTTGTTCTGCTCAGAGAACCCCAAGTTGTGTGGGGCAGAGGGTACAAGAAGAAGGACCTCTCCTCAAACTCTTCATCGAGCCCTCCATGGAAGCGTGATAATGAGACCAGGTCTTCTAGCTTCCTTTCTTTGTGCTTTTTGTATTCCATTGTCATTGTTTTCTTATCTAAAGGCAAGAAGGAATTTACCTATAAAGATGAGAAGAAATGCACTTTTGCAATGTCTAAAAGAAGGTGATACACATGCATAGCAGGAGGACAGCAGCACCTCTCACCCAATTCTAAGGTACACACTAGCCATCTACTAGGACATCATCTAAAATCCCTGGGCCACATTCCCCTTATCTCTAGGGGAGGAATAACAGAGTGGGGGTTGTCTTTATGTCACAGGCAGCATTAGATAAAATGAGACACATAAATTGTTTAGCACAGGGCCCAGCATGGTATGGCCAAAGCACTTCATCAGTATTTTGTTGATAAAAATATGGAGAAAGAAGAAGAAGAAAGGAAGGAAGGAAGGTAGAAGAGGATCAGGAAGGCAATGGGACATAGCCTGGGATATTCTGTGTTTCTGCCTTAAATGTCCTTCTGAAACTGCTTGGCCCCTTCCCCTGGGCTCTCCTCTGTCATGGACCTTGTATAGGAACTGTGAGCACCTGCTTTTTTTTCTGCCACTAGACCCAGGGTTCATGGTGGACACCCTCTAGGCTCCACCCACCTCCACGTCCCCCAGGGGACCAGCTCTGTGCTAGCCCAGAGGAAGTGCTCTGTTGAGACTTAAGGAAGGGAGGAGGGAGATGGCAGAGAGGGAACAAAGAAACTGAGTGATTGCAGATAGGGAAGACCTGCTAGATGCTGAGCCTATGGGACAGTTTGTTCACCGTGGGCTTGCCTCTTACAGTAGAACCAGTTTTGCAACACCTGTGAATCACTCAGGCCCACTGGGCATCTTCATTATCTTCTCCACAAGCCTCAACTTGTAGGCCCAATTGACCACAAGGTCTTCCTTGGAAAGATATAAAAGAGGAACATGGTGGGGGGAGGGGGGAGATGGATTGGGAGAGGAAGAGAAGGGGGAGGACCAGGAGCTGTTCCCCTCTTCCATTCCCCCACCTTCCCACCATCTACCAAACCACCACCAGGGGCCTGGGCAGAGTAGGAGGCTCAGGGAATCCCTGTCCTGAGTAAGCCCAGGCTGGAAACGAGGAGAGAAGGAGAGACAGAGTGAGGAGAGGGTGCTGAAGGGAGAACAGTGGAGAGGGACCTATGGGGTTCAGGCAGTTGCTGAGCTGCCATTGACGGGAAGGAGTGGAGCCTGAGATCAGAGATTGGGGATCCTGAGGTGGATGACAGCACCCCCTTGACTCTGGGGAAGATGTGGAGAGGGCTGCTGAGGGCAAGGCTGGAGCTATGGATTAGAACCTTGGCAGTGAATGATTACACCGGGCTTTTCAGACCGCGCAAACTGAGATTCTTGGGTACCTGAAATGTCTCATGGAGGGGGTTCACACACTTATGACCTGGTGGTTCCCAAGTCGACTCTCCTCCTCTCCAGTGCATCCTTTTCACTGCTTCCCCAGACTCACGCCTCCTCCTGAAATCCTCATCACGGTTCATGGACCCTGTCTCTGTCATTCCAGCCAGAAACACTGGAGTTTCCTTCACTCCTACCTGCCTCATCCTCCCATGGACAACTCTCTACACTCCGTTCTACTTGCTCATTCCCCAGGCACTGCCCCATTCAGGCCCCATCATCTTGAACTTGGAGCACTGCAAACTTCTCTCTCTCCTTTCTTCACTTGGCCTCTTCTCATCAGTCTTCTGGGCTACAAAAAATTACTCATCTACAATATGTTCTGCTTATGTTTCTTCCCAATTAAACACAGCCGTACCTCCTGTGGTGTTTACAGAAACAAGTCCTTGGCCTCACTTTTGAGGAATCACTGTGTGATCCATTCCCAGCCTACTCTCCGGCCTTATCCTGCTCACTGTGTACACATAGCCCAAGCACCAGTCACATGCCAAACATTCCTGACCTTTTACACCTCCGTGTCTTTGCTCAGGCTGTATCCTCTGCTGGGAGTACAGTCCTGCTCCGAATCTGCCTGATCTTTTCCTTCTTGTCCAATGGGAAAGACCCACCTAAACTGTCTCATCCGCACCCGGTTCTAGTGGAGTTCCTCAGCTCAAAGCCTGCTCCCCGTGGCTGGTTTGGAGCACTGATCACTTATGTGCTAAATAGTGATCTGAACCTGTCACGTCCCTTCCCTGTAGCCTGAGAGCCCCTAAAAAGTGAGGACTGCTCATTCATCTCAGAGCAGACATCAATGAATGGTGGCTGACCTGAGCTGCCTCGCAGTAGGGCTGGCTCCTGATGCTGGCCGTGACTGGGGTGCAGTTGCCTAATTAAAACATGCTAGAGACACTCTGTCTCCCCTTGCATCAAACCCGCCCTGGCAGATCCTCCAGGGGCAGAGAAAATATCAGCATGGACAAGTACATTACTGTAAGTGACACATCAGAGACTCGTAATTAGGAGATAAACATCTGGAACACATGCATTTCAGCAGTCACAGTCTGTATAGAGTGCCCGCTGACAAGTCGAGAATGGGTTTCAGGTCACATGGCCGTTTGCCAACACGGTTGTGCAATATCTGTGCGCTTGTCTGAGGGAGCGTGGACGAGCGAGCAGGGAGCTCGTGTGTTGCCCTCTTCTCACTTAAGCCTCAGAGATGCCAGTTTCAGAAAGGTACAGCAGCTGGCTCAAGAGGAAGACAAGATGCCCAGCTTGGTCAAAGGCTGTCCAATGATGGAGGGATGTGGGGGAAGGAAGAGACCTTGTCAGTCTCTTTTCTCACCAAGTTCCTGTTTCTCCATTCTTCTGTCATAAATCACCCAGTCTCCGGCAGCATTTTATAAAGTTCTGTCTCCTGCATGGTCCCATTAGAGCTAACTGGGGAGCAATTTGAGGATCAGAGAGGGAAAGCAATGTGGTCAGAGTTACCCAGCAAGTGAGTGGTGAGTGGCAAAGATGGGGCCCACAGCCAGCCCTGTCACTTTCTGCAGATCCTTTTCTCCTTTGAATCTGTTGTATGGGATGGATGGGGACCACCTCAAAAGTTCATGTCTACCCACAGTTTCAGAGTGTCCCCCCACCTTTTTGAAGGGCTTAAAAGTCTTTGCAGATGCAATTAAGGTAAGGATCTCAAAATGAGATTATTCTGGATTAGGGTGGGCCTGACATGCAGTTATAGCTTCCTCATTAGAAACAGAAAAGGAGCAGGCGTGCAGAGAAGATGGCCATGTGAAGATGGAGGCAGAGATCGGAGTGATTGGTCTACAAGCCAAAGGCCGCCAGGAACGGCCACTAGGCAGGTGAAACTAGGAGAAGCATAGAATGGATTCTCCCTCAGAGCCTTCAAAAAGAACCAAACCCTTAGACACCTTTATTTTGGACTTCTGGTTTCTAGACTGTGAGAGAATGTTTTTTGTTTTAAGACACCCAATGTGTACTCTTTGTTACAGCCTTCCTAGGAAACTAACACACCGTCTATGTTGCCTTTTGCTATCCATTGTATATGTAGTCGAAAACCTCTAACACCAGCAAACCATTGAAAACTACTTTTCATTTTATTCTTGCAAGGAGATAAATTTCCCTCAATGTCCTCTCTAGATCATTATTAAGGAGGACAGAAGTTGACAGGGCAGATGGCAATGGGAAAAAAGGTTAGATGTTCCACATGTCATCAATAAGAAAGCACTGTATCATCGTACTTAATCACTCAACAGTTTAGCATGATCAGTAGCATTTCAATTCTGTTTTATAAGTGAAGCAAACAAGACCACAAGCGATCTGGGATTGGAACTGTGTTGACTGACAGCAAACCCTTCATCCTGCAGGACTAAGCTGATGCTCTTTGGGCTCTTTTCCAAGGCTGCCCTACCCAGGAGCCTGGTCTCTGACCTTCAGAGAGCCTCAGCCTTGCTCACCCTGTACCTCACTCCTGTCTACTTTCTTCTTGTTCTCCTATAGTGTTTGAGTTGCAGGCCAATCTCTCCTCCTCAGCATGAGTACAGTGGAGACCCCAGGCTCCCCTGAGGAGTCTAAGGAGACTAGTAGCCTTGAATCATTCAGTCTAGAGATAGGCCTGACTGAGACTTCATACATGTACAGCCCTGGTCCCTTGCAAATGACCACAATTTACCAATACATGAAATTGGGATGAAATAACAGTCCTTAATTTGGACTGGGTTCACATCATGATTCTGCCACTTCCCACTGAAGTCACCTTCCTCTCCAAGTCTCCCAGGTCCTGCATGGGGTCTGAGCAGCCAGGGAGACACTATAGTATCAGCCAGAGACTCTATGCTGAAAGGTTGGGTGCGAAGCCACATGCAGAGAGCTGTGTAGGGTTAGCAGTTATTCTTCAGCAAATCTAATTGTATTTCATTTGGGCTATTTCTTCAGCTGCCACAATATTTTTGACAGCCCAGCAATGACACTTGAAAGTGTGGCTCTGGAGCCAGACTGCCTGGGTTGAATCACAGCTCTGGTTTACCAGCAGTGTGACTCAGGCAGGTAACCTAATCTCCATTCCTTTAGCTTCCTCATCTGCAAAGCTGGGAAATGCTGCATCTACCTCAAGGGGCCATCGTAAGGATTACTAAATGAGTTAGATAACAGAAAGTGCCTAAAGTAAGACTTGATACTAGGGGGGCATTTAATGAGTGCCGGCTTTTGAACGTGTAACATTTTTCAAAAATACATTTTTATATTCCAGTTGCTTAGCAGTTGTAGGAAATGATCCAGACCTGCCTAGCCTGGCTGTTCTTCTGCTGATATCACTTAACATTTAAACTGGAACTAAGAATGTGCTCCTAGAAAGTGTATGTTGGAAACAATAACCCCAAGGGATTCTCTTCATTAGAAGGGAAATGGAGAGGTGGTTTGGTACAGCAATGTCTCTACCCTGAAGCTGCCCCAAAGAGCAGCATGCTTTTCGGCAAGGTACCCGTTAGTGAGACTCAATGTACTAATCTGTAAACTGTGCACGCAAGGTGTATGTGTGCACACGCAAGTGGCACGCAAGGTATGTGTGCACACGCAAGTGGCAGGTGGTAGGAGGGGTGGCGACATCCTGTGGTTGGAACAGTCAGTAGTCGAACTCGCAGTGCTAGCAGATCATCCCATCAGGTGCCTTAAATGTGTAGTAGGAATAACAACAGAGACTGTCCAGTTCAAGCCAACATCAAGACAACGATCAGGCCAGGCAAGGAAGGAACAGCTCTACTCAGATCTGCAGGGTCAGGCAAGCTGGAGACACAGCAGGGAATAGGGAGGGAGATATTACAGCCACAGTCTGTTCAGGAGCAAAGCAGCACTGTGGTCAAACCACATAGGTCACCAGTGTCAACACCTCAGGACAGACCAAGGCTGCTGCTTGTCATGCTGACACAGCCACATGAAATCCCAAGTCACTTTTCTGTTAGTCTAGCCTTTCTCAACCTTCTAAACTACCATTCTTTCTAGCCTCAAAGCCTAGGAGTGCTATTCTGTTCAGATAACATGAAGCGTCACAACTGCATGAGGAACTTGTAGTGTTGGACTTGAGGAGTGTGACTCACCTTCCACCACATTTGCTGGGCACCCTTACATGTGCCATTCAGTCTTCCAGCTTCTGTTTCCTCATCTATCAAGCCAAGATGACAGATCAGCCAATCTCTAAACATCTCCCAGCTCTCGAATTCTACTTTTTGTTTTTCATGTGAGCCCACAATGTCATGTCAAGAGTCCTACCTCACCCAAAATCAAGTATTCCTGATGCTTTTGTTAATAATCCTAACAGGAAAAGCAACATTAAATAGGTATCCCTGACCTGAAATATACATTCATTTGACTGGTTTGTTTATAAAAAAAAAACTTTGGAAAACACTATTTTACCTAAGAAGACACATTTTGGAGTGTGAGGAGGACTTGGGCTGGAAAAGTCTCCTGAATTTGTTTGAGATTCTGCCTGCTCATCCTTAGCTCTCTAATGGTCCTGTGTGCTCACCTGTGAAGGACTCAAAGCGGCAGGAACATCATCCTCTTAAGCATCGCCCTGTGCTCCTGATACTCTTGTTTAGGGTCTCCCCAAGCCTTTGGTGTCTGACATCTGCTTCAAGTCCTCCTTGTTTCAAGGACCATGTAGATGAACACCCAGGGGTGCCTGTCTTAATGTTCAGACTTGGCTCAAAACCCCCGCAGGCTACCCTGATTCCAACAGCAGTGGGCACTCTACTGTGGGAAAGGACTTGAGGAGTAAACTGGGCACGATACTACATTACGTAGCAAATACAGGAACAGGGGCTTTGAACATGGAAAACGGCCATGTAAAACATTTGGCTTGCAATATTGGTTCAGAACACACAGAAGGTAGCCGATGGACAGGGCGGGTTCTACTGGCGGCCCATTGTGAGCCTGGAAGAAAAGCAGCCCTCTCCACCCGCGCAGTTCTCGCCTCTGGAAAAGGCCGATTTCAGAGATTGCCAGCTCTCTGCCCAGAGGTGGTCATGATGCGGTTCTCCTTAATACCATGGGGAACTGGAAACATGCAGCGCGCATGAAGTATCAATTCAGCCCAGGCTCCGAGTGCTGTTGTGTGTCGGGGAGGGAAGAGGGAAGTGGTGGGAGGGGGCGTAATTTGTGCGGAGGAATGACAGATTGTGGTTGATCCACTTTGGATTTATCTGCCCATCTGGACTTTCAAAGAAAAGAAAGTGGTGTGGTAACAATTTCATAGCAAAGGCCACAGGCTGCTTAATCTTCAGGATTTTTTTTTTATGAGCTAACTCTGAAAACGTCGATTTGGCCTATTGATTTCATATTAATTGGCTCTGACTAGCTGGCCCCACGCCAGAGAAATCCCAGCACGCAGAGAGCTGCGGTTGTCGGCCCTGCCTCCTCTGGTACTCTCCTGGGTGCAGCGTGGCTGGGTGGCTTCTGCCGTGGCACGTGGGCCCGTTTCTAGGAAGTGATTTTGGCCAGACTCAGAGATTCTGAAATGGAAGAGAAGTTGATGATGAGGAAGAAAAATTAACCCTCTATGTACAATATTCTCTGTCCTGGAAATTGAGCCCATTTCGTTAGGAATGGAGCCAAGCTGCTGAGCCCCAGAAAAATTCAGAAGAGAGGGGGCAGGGACAGCACAGGAGAAGAGAGGGAAAGAACAGTGGCTCAGAGAGAAAGAAAGTCAGAGGAAAACGGAGAAACAGAGAGAAAAAAATGAAAAACCCAGAGGTACAGCAGATGGTGAGAGGCAGAGAGAGAGAACCTTGCAGAGACAGAGGACACACGGAGAGGAATCAGAAGAAAGTGAAGTAGAGAGAGACAGTGACAAAAGGCAAAGAGACGGAGAACAAAAAGAGAAAAGAAAAATGGGGATAGACAAGACACACAGCGAACACAGAAAGAGAACAACTTAGAGAGACAGAGAAGGAATAGGAGAGGCTCAGAGAAGGAGATGCGTATTCAGACAGACAGAGGTGGATGGGGAGGAGACTCATCCCGCCAAGTGAGTAAATGTGGGCCCACTGGGAGCTGGCCGGAACGCAGGGGTAAGGGGCAAGAGAATTACAAAAAGGGACCTGCCAAGTAGAGATAGATGAGGGAGTAAGGATTACTCCAGCTCCAGAGAAAGCCATGGGGGTCCAGGAGCAGCGTCTCTCTGTAGCTGCTCACCCCAGAGCCCAGCTGCTCCCCCTGGAGCCAGTGCTGTGAGCCCTGCGCTAGGACCTTCTTTGCCTGCAGCCCCCCAGAAGCGGAGCTGAGGCCTCGGTGCAATTCTGATCCCAGGCCTGTGGAACAGGTTAGTGTTTGTGTGATGACTGAATAGTGAACTTCTGAAAACAGCAGAAGAACAAAGCAGGGAGGAAAAACACCCACAGTCCTATTGCAGAATCCTAATTTCCTACGTGCAGTTGCTAAGCAGTTTCCTGCTGTGTGCATTCCCCGTGGTCTTGAGAAGTACAAGGACATGAGGGAAGCAGGTGTCAGGGAGGTCTGCTGTGTGGTCTCCAAGTTCTCTGGAACCAAGGGGCCATTCTCCTTGGGGGGGCCAGAAGTAGTGCAACGATCCTGAGAAAGAAAATTAAAAGGGACTGACTTCTGAGGCCTAGGAGCCCGACTCCCTCCCAACCACCCCACCACACCACAGGAAAGAAACGGTGGCCCTTAAATATCTCAGGGATGTACCTTCATGTGAGTCAGGAAACTGGGCCACGTGGGCTTCTCCCTCTGTGTTATTCAGTAGGTCACTGGAGTTGCCTCCACAGCCGTGTCTGTACCCCAATTATTCCAGGCCAGAACATTGCCACCCACTCGTCTCTGGCCTCCAGCCTGGGCTATTTCCTCTGACATAAATCTAACTGTGTCACCCAGCGGCAGAAGTTGCATCCTAGCCATCTCTCTGGGCCAGTGCCAAGCCCAGAGAAGGTGCTCCATTTGTGGTTGCTGAATACATGAAAGCTGCAGGATAATAACATTATAGATGTCCATGGTCTGGTCCTCTGGCCCAGCTCCATCATATTCCAGATGAGTGAACTCAGAAGCAAATTGGGGAGGATACACAAGTTCCCAGTTCGTGATCACTCAATGTCAGCAAAGGTCTTGGTCATTTATAACCTGAAGTTTTATGTTGTTTTCAGGTTTTCTGACAGCTCTCCTTCTCCACCTTTGGTTTTCTGTAGCTCAGTCGGGATGTGCCAGTACTAGTCTGCCTTGAGACCTGCCCGGAGATGCCAACGTCTGTGACAAATCCCCCAGCCTCAGAAAGTAATATTTTCATTAGTTTGGGACTGCCAATTAGGCTTGTCTTGATTGCGAGCAATAGATCTGCAATCTAACTTGAGAAAACCAAACCAAGAAAAGTATTTAGTGGAAGAGTAAGAGTGAGTTCGCAGGGATGAACCAAGATTCATGGCAACCCAGAGGATCTAGTTTCAGGGAGCTGTGGACAGGCTCCTCATATCCCAGCCCCTGGGATGAGCTAGACCTAACTGTATTCCTCCATGT